>NW_027248390.1:319475-638950 GCF_041260155.1 Ptychodera flava
TGTCAATGTTAGTTCAAAGTAAAGAAATTCTGGTGTGAGAAAGTCATGTCGATGCGATGTGCAGTGATGTTTTTAAAGACCTATACTGAGCAAGCTCCAGAAAAATAGCGCCCCTGAAGTATGTACGATTGCGTCGTTGTGTGCATTGTTACGTTGTACATGATTTTTGTGTATTCGTTTCGGGAATTATCAAAGTCGGGAATGGAATATGCATGGTCATGAATGTCCGAGGCAGCTCATGAATGTGCACTTATAAAAGTACATGAACATTTGTTCTCCCAATCACATGAAGGCGCGACTTTGCACAAGTTTTAAATATCGGATATTTATAATCTAGTATCAAAGTTTGACATATCGACGTTTTCGGGACTGCGGTGAGATTTCACCACCTCACAGTTCTGGCCAAACCCGACTTCCAAGGACTGACTCTAGTTTCGATATTAGACGACACTAGATTCTGTCAAATCGCAAGTAAATATCCGGTATATATATGAGATTTCACCACCTCACAGTTCTGGCCAAACCCGACTTCCAAGGACTGACTAGTTTTGATATTAGACGATACTAGATTCAGTCACACATTACCAGTAGAATTACGACATTGTCTTCGCGGCACTGTATATAACGTTTGCCGACAGTGACAAGGATAAGTTATCACCGTCCGAGTGTAAGAGCACTATGTCATTGTCACGTACTGTAAAGTGACAATGACATGATACATGTCAAGCAACTGACAAGGCAACCTTTTCAGAATACATTCTTCTACAAAATTCAGAGTATGTTGCGTCACCACTGAAAGCGTTGTTGACAGCCAACACGAGATTACATATCAATCGAAATTGCCTTGGTTAAAACCGAACAGCAAAGTGGCGTAAAGCCTGCCTATGGTTCATTCCGCCAAAGGCAAATTTCACATTACAGTGAAATGCTTCTGTCATGATCTCAAACATGAGAAAAGGAAGAAGATTTAAACCTCTTTTGGTGAGTCCTTTTTAGCGGATTCATTTTAGAAGAAATATTTATCACTGCAGTTATTTTCGAAATTACTTTAATCACGGTCCCTCCACAATTTGTGGAGGGACCGTGCTTTAATCGACAATATTGCCACTTTATGACAACGTTATGTGATCAAGGTCATGCAGAGTCCAAAGGTCATGGCGGCCATGCTTTTGCGATGACGATGCGATCTACACTTCTCGATAATTTCGCGGGTTATTTATCTTACTTTTCGCCAATGTTTTCGACCTAACATGATCCCTCCATGTGGACCTAACCATATGACATGCATTGCATTTACAACTGTCGTGTTATTTTACTCGAATGAGAATGAAATCGTTTGGTTTTTAATAATACCGTAGCTGCTACGTGCTACCTCTCTCCATATGGTGCGGAATAAATATGACTGTGAGACCGTATTTAGTATCGATTCGGCCCCAGCCTTGTCAATCATCTGCTCGACAATTATGCCACGAACGAGTAACAGCTTACAACTGCGTAGACACCGGTTTTATTTCTCATCAACTAATCACTCTGTTTTTATTGTGTAGCCTTTTTTCTAAAAGACGAAAAATACAAGATCTGGGTTTTCGTAATTAATTTATTCCCATGATAGCTGTCATTTCTTGGTCTTTTCATTTTATGCCTGTGTAAAAAGGACGAAAGTGGTTAAAACAATAATACAGTGATCGAATAATAATGTATTTAATAAAAGTTTGTTGCTAGACTTCGAACTCGCATTTGCGACTACATTCAGAATTAACAACGCAACTCTGAAATTGCCGAGCCATTCCCTCTATACTGGAAGTTCCTTTTTAAAACTTTATATTTTTGTTTAGTATTCTGTATTTCGATGGTCTTCATTTCGTTGGATTGCAATCAATGATAAAGAAGACGTAAAATGTCGTTTGCGGACATGACATGCTCATTGAAATTGCAGGAAAGCTGGGTAAAGCCTGCCTATGGTTGATTCCGCCAGAGCAGAGGTAAATTTCGATTGGATTCAAACATGAATTCCATTTACAACTGTCGGGTTATTGTACTCAAATGGGAATTAAATCGTTACGTTTTTAACAATAGCTGATACATGTAACCTCTCCGAACGGTGCGGGATAGATGTGAGACCGTATTTAGTATCGATTCGGCCCCTTTACCATCATCTGCTTGACATCTATGCCACGAACGAGAAACAACTTACAACTGCGTAGACAGGAGTTTTTCGTAACAACGTACTCATCAACTAATCACTCAGTTTTATTGTGTAGCGTTCATCTAACGCATGACGCAACCTCAGAACATCATGAAAAAAGGAAAAGACGAAAAATGCAAGATCTAGGTTTTCGTAATAAATTTTATTTCCTATGCGAGCTGTCGTTTCTTGGTGTTTTTTAATCCTATGCCTATGTAAAAAGGATGCAAGGGTTAAACAGTAATACAGTAATCGGGCAATAATGCATACAGTGTAATAAAACAGATTGTTGCCAAACTGAAAGCTCGCAGACACATGAATGAACAGTGTTTCTGTTCATTTTGTCAACAATACCACGACTGTACATGCTACTTCCGGGTATTAGCAATTACTTGGTGGCACCGGGCCAGACGATTCGATAATGATTTTCTCGTGGACATGCACAGTGAACAACGCATGGTCAACTCGATATCGATAATGCAATGAGTTTAGCTGGGCAGTTTTGGAGCAACAACATATAATCAATCGCTCTTTTCTCCAAATGTTTGCACTATAAAACATTGACTGGGCAAAAAGTTGCTACATTTTATGATAGTAGACGAAAGGAATTGGAGCGTCAAGAACTGTGACAAAAACGCGAGGTAATAGGAATATTGTATGTACATTACGAAGGCCATTTTGACATTCTTTCCATTGTGAGATGAGCTGCAAGGGTCGTGTTTTCGACGCGACTTGGACGCGTCTCGGATGCGTCTAAATGCCATCAAAAACCAGCCGAGTCTGAATGCAAGTTTTGCTGTATACTGTACATTTCCGTACACTTACAAAAAGTACAAAGGAAAAAATGCAAGAAATGCTTTCAGGTACCCAACTTTGCCTAGATCGCTATGGTGAAAACTTGTGACCGTGATTGTAAACTCAGAGGGCGGGGCAAAAGCAAACCTTCACAAAAGGTCTGTGCGGCAACCAACTTGGGGTCATTAACACCTCCTCAATTGCCGCAATACCGCACGTTCTTTTGTTGTACATGTCGCAACTGCTGCGGGAACTATTGTTCACTTACCGCATTTACCGCAATCGAGGACAAAGAAAATCAACAGCTAACAAAAGAGGTGTTACCGCGAAGTTACCGCACCAGCAGGTAGGCCAACAGCGCGGCAAAAGCTACAAGTTATGTGATTCTGGTACTGTATCTTATCATTATTATTTCATTATTTGGTGATTTGGTCACTTTTATGTCATTATTTGGTCTTTCTTATGCAATTATTTGGTCCATGATTACAATATTATCTTGACATACTCTTGGCTTTCAGTTATCTGACCTCCTTTATTATCTGAACTCATTATTTGACCTGAATTTGAACCCTACTCAGAAATCATTGCACATGGAGATTCACAATGGCGCAGTTGATACGGTCTGTTCCCTCGCACAGAGAGAGAAAAACGGCCTTTGCGAAGGTTTTAAAGCGCAGCTCAGCATATCACGTATCAAGAATAGTTGGGCGTGCTCGAAAACTGAGATCGACCACAATTTTGGATTAAAAATCGATTGTTTTCGGCGGCGGAACTGGGCTGTGGTGGGTAGCCGACGGTGGCCTGTAGTATTAGCTATTACACCTAGCCCAGCGTACAGGTCTGTGTACCGTGTGTTCTTGGCGTTATATGGCACAGGCCCACGGAACGTTTCGTAGATCGTCGTCGGATGGGAAGTGACTAAGACCGAGGTTCGGCCTTCGGCCTCACAGTGTCAGTCACTTCCCATCCGACGACGATCTACGAAACGTTCCGTGGGCCTGCTGTGTTATATGGTGGAGGCCGTATAACACCGGAAACACACAAGACCTGTACGTACGCACGGCTAGGTTACACCCAGCCTGCCACACAGAGATCAGTAAAGGTATCGATACCGTGGACGAAAACGACAATCGCCGCGCTGTGTTAAAAAAATCGCCGAGCTGTGTTAAAAGCTCCGTGCTGTGTTAAAAAATGTCCATAAGCTTATGTTACTATACCCCAGTTCCATGGAGCGAAGTGCGACCAAGATTTACTAATAATATGTGTTTATGTTTATTACATTCAATTCAATTCAATTCAATTCAATTCAATTCAAATTACTTTATTGTCCATTAATGAAACACGCACATCCACAAATGGAAAATTTTCTTTCGGCACCACAAAGCTCCTGACTTACAATAAAAACACACACACATATATACACAGTCTTGGGGAAAAAACAATAAATTACGTATAAAATTCTGAGTTTAAAACTGCCACAGCTGAAGGTATAAAAGACTTTTTGTACATCAGTTTTTACGCGCAAAAGGTACCTTAAGTTGTCGACCTGACGGGAGGATTTTAAATTCTGTGCTGAGTGGGTGTGTTTGATCCTGATGGATCTGAATGGCTTTCCTCTTCAAAGATTGGTAATATATTACTGAAAGTTGCCGTTGTTTTATACCAAACAATCTTTCCTGCCAGATTCACAACTTGTGTTAATCTCATTTGTCCTTAACTGAGAGGTTCCCGTACCAGGATACAATATTAAACGTTAAAATGCTCTCAACAAGCGAACGATACACAGTTACTAAAATATTCTCACTGACATTAAAGCCTCTCAGTTTCCTGAGGAGGAATAAGCGCTGCTGTGCTTTTTTAGAAATAAATTCAATGTTGTCTGTAAAATGACGTTTCGAATCTAAAATTGTACCAAGATATTTGAAAAGAGACACTCTTTCAATTTGTTTTCCATCTATATTTATAGGTCGAAGTAATGATTCCGGAACTTGCTTCCGTGCTCCCATGATACAAAGTTCTTTAGTTTTACCGACTTTAATTCAAGAAAGCTTTGGTCAAACCAAGACTTCAAATAATCTATGAATAGAAAATAACGACTGAGAGGGCATTCGTCTTTGAGTCGTGCAACTAAGGCCATGTCATCAGCAAATTTTATGAGAGTGAGAATGACGTTATTACATTTGAATTCATTTGTATAAACAGAGAAAAGAACGGGTGATAGTACACAGCCTTGGGGAGCCCCCGTATTTAGAATCAATTCTCTCGAAAGATGACCTTGTATGCTTACACGTTGTGGCCGATCACACAGAAATGATCTAATCCAAAGAATAAATGTATTGTTGGCTTGCAAATCAACAAGGCGTTTGAGCAGAACATGAGGCTGTATGTGTTAAATGCTGACGAAAAGTCCATAAACAAAATTCGAACGAAATTTCCAGTGGAATCCATATGACTCGTAATTAGATGCGAAAGTTTCTGAAGTCTCTCGCAATTTTGCCAATGCGGATGCAGTGGATGGTGACCGCCCGCGCCCTAAAGCTCCAACACCGTGATCCATGTTGCAACATCCCTGTTTCCGACACCCCTATATATTCTTAAACTTAAGGCTTCTGCAGGAGCTAGTTTTCTGGCTGTTATGTCTTATTTACAATGTAATAAATATAAAACGTTTTTACATGTCACTGTAGATGCAAGACTTCAACGGAGTTCACGCCGAAATCAATTTTTGATTCATTCCTAATGATCTATAGTTTATTATAATACTCTTTCGTAAATATTTTCACCTTGACAAAACGATAACATTGTCGTATTTATTTGCCAAATATAGACCACACTGCATTTGATTGTATTATTAGAATCAAAATTATCTCAACATACTCATGCCATTATTGAAGCTTTCTCATCCAGATGAGTCCAGATGGGAATTGTGAAAAAATGAGAAAGCAATTTTACGGCCAGTTAGAGTTGCATCTGTAAGCTACAGACTGCAAAGCTGGTACTAATAAGTATCAAGGAAATATTCGTTCAACGAAGATGTTTTATCGTAGGTATGCCACATTATATTTTTGGTTGGTCGGGAACTATTCTCGAGCATGGTTTTTTTATTGTAAACTCATAGGGGCACGGTCGCTAACCTAACGACTTTTTATTGCTTTGTTTGTTTGAACGAATATTTCCTTGATACTTATTAGTACCGGTCAAACATATTTACGAAAGAGTATTACAATAAACTATAGATCATTAGGAATGAATCAAAAATTGATTTTGGCGTTAACTCCGGTTGAAGTCTTGCATCTACAGTGACATGTAAAAATGTTTTATATTTATTTCATTGTAAATAAGACATAACTACCAGAAAACTAGCTCCTGCAGAAGCCTTAAGCTTAAGAATATATAGGGTATCGGAAACAGGGATGTTGCAACATGGATCACGGTGTTGGAGCTTTAGGGCGCGGGCGGTCACCATCAATTGCGTCCACATTGGCAAAAACGCTAGAGACTTCAGAAAGTTTCGCATCTAATAAACATAAACACATATTAAATCTTGGTCGCGCTTCGCTCCATGGAACTGGGGTATATAGTAACATAAGCTTATGGACATTTTTCAACACAGCACGGAGCTTTTAACACAGCTCGTCGACTTTTTTAACACAGAGCAGCGATTGTCGTTTCCGTCCATGGTATCGATACCTTTACTTTAGGGTTCAAATGCAGGTCAATAATGAGTTCAGAAAATAAAGGAGGTCAGATAATTGAAAGCCAAGAGAATGTCAAGATAATATTGTAATCATGATCAAATAATCGCATAAGAAAGACCAAATAATGACAAAAATGACCAAATCACCAAATAAGGAATACTAATGATAAGATAAGTTCTAAATCAAGACATCAATGCCAAATAATGGCAAAAGAACCGAATTAACATAATAATGTCAAGATAATATCAAGATAATATCAAGATAATGTCGTAATCATGACCAAATAATCGCATAAGAAAGACCAAATAATGACATAAAAATGACCAAATCACCAAATAATGGAATAATAATGATAAGATAAGTTCTAAATCAAGACATCAATGCTGAATAATGGCAAAAGAACCGAATTAAGAAAATAATGTCAGGATAATGTCGAGATAATATCAAGATAATGTCGTAATCATGACCAAATAATCGCATTAAGAAAGACCAAATAATGACTAAAAAGTGACCAAATCACCAAATAATGAAATGATGATGATAAGATTGGTTCTAAATCAAGATATCAATGCCGAATAATGGCAAAAGAACCGAATTAACATAATAATGTCAAGATAATATCAAGATAATGTCGTAATCATGACCAAATAATCGCATAAGAAAGACCAAATAATGACATAAAAATGACCAAATCACCAAATAATGGCATAATAATGATGAAATAAGTTCCAAATCAAGACATCAATGCCGAATAATGGCAAAAGAACTGAATTAACATAATAAATTCATAATAATGTCAAGATAATATTGTAATCATGACCAAATAATCGCATAATAAAGACCAAATAATGACATAAAAATGACCAAATCACCAAATAATGGCATAATAATGATGAAATAAGTTCCAAATCAAGACATCAATGCTGAATAATGTCAAAACAACCGAATTACCAAATAAGTTCATAATCATGTCAAAATAATATCCATATAATGATCAAATAATTGCAAAATAATGGCCAAATACTGACATAATTATCATTAAATCACCGAACAATGAATAATAATAATGAGATAAGTTTAAATAAAGTTTTCAAGATAATTTTGGCGGTGTTCTCACCCCATCCTTATGTACCCAGCAAACATTTGATAACCTTAATAACGGGCAACATCTTAAGTTAAAACTTGTAATAGCTAATTTTCTAAGTCAAGATCCTTTGAAACATTCTTTGTAGACAATACTCTCTTGTATTCTAAAATATACACTTGTAAATTGAAAACCAAGCACTGCGGCCCAAAAGCATGTCTGAATGTCCAGTACTCCACGAAGCATAATTCCTACCGCACAGCGCTATCGGCCGGTCACTATTGACAACGGCGAACATTGTATCAATTTATTTTCAATAGATTATCAATCGAAATCTGCTTGGGTGCTGCTCGTGTAATTCAGGTCACGCCATGAATATTTCCAAAAAAACCGTATATTTTGACTTATTTACCATGACATCAAGATTTCTGTTGGTTTCTTGTACTTAAATGAAATTGACGACACTTTTTTCAGTTTTTGTGATACTTTCACGTTTTAGTGTATTTTGCCGCGTTTGGCCTAGTTTGCCGCCACTGTGAGCAGGAAACGACCGGCGAGTATGCAACACAACAATGTATCAATTTCGACAAAAGAATATCGATCGATAACGGTCACTGCATGATTGCAGTGGAGACCCTGCGTTTGTTTGCGTCCGTTCTGTGTTATTTTTGCAGTTTACTGGAATTTCCATAGTTCATATTCGCTAAAATTGAGTGTAAATTACGACAACTTTACAGGTATTTGGTCTGTACAACTTAAAAGACGCTTACTGATTACATTGCGCCAATTCGAGACCCTTGTTCTGTGTATGTAAACACCGTCAGATCGCCATTTTATTCCGGGCAAGAGAATATTTGAGTGATTGAAATAAATACAATGCAAATAAAACAAGTTTCGTGAAGAAATTCAAAAATCTAAAACCACAGGAATTTTGTATATCAATCAAAGGATCACCGTGCCGCTTTTCACCATCATTGGTTCAGAATTGAAAAATTTGAACCTGAGAGAAGTGTGCAACCTGTTCGGTACATTAGACGCCATTGTTTTCTAAGGTAAATCAAGCTTATTCGCCACATCGTAAAATGAAAAATACATCTGAAAAACCTGCTGATTTAACTTTTTCATTTCGCTGTTATTTCTTACAATATTTCAGATTACACATCTCTTGAAGGTTAACTAAAAGTCTATGATTTTACTTTTTTGAGTTTCTCTCTTGTTTTTCTGAGATGACAAGTTAACGATCATTTGGCTGTTGACTGTGTTTTCACCTATTTTTGCACATGACTATTATCGCTTGGGTATTTTTGGAATTCCTCCTTCAAATTCTTGCCAAAATACTATAATGGAAAGGGCAACATGTAAGGGAAATGGAATCTGCAATTCTTTCATAAATATTTACCTTTGCAGTGAGGAAATTCGGCGAAGTTTTTAACATGACATGGAAGGTGGATTCGACCCTCTGTACGCGTACTTCGCGTATGTGTGGCGAAAAGTTGGGGACGCTCAGTCAGAAAAATGTAACAACTTAGCCGGCTATTGAACCACTCTTTTTTGGGAGTGGAGATTTAGCCGAGCGGTTCTCTCTGTGGCCTCTCCGCTAGGCGACTGATGCCGTATGTTGTGGGTTCGAACCCGATTGAAAACTAGCCGTATTTTCTACCCTGGGTTGGTAACTCTGCTGGTGGACAGAATTGTCCCCGAGGTTATCGTTCGCCCAGTTAAAGCGATGAATTTGTTTCTTCGCTTCGATAAAGTTTGTATGTGCGATGTGTGATTGTGAGCATGCGTGCGTGAGTGCTTCATGAACTCTACAACGTGTGGAGCGGTCTCAGTCAGAAAAATGTAACAACTTAGCCGGCTATTGAACCACTCTTTTTGGGAGTGGAGATTTAGCTGAGCGGTTCTCTCTGTGGCCTCTCCGCTAGGCGACTGATGCCGTATGTTGTGGGTTCGAACCCGATTGAAAACTAGCCGTATTTTCTACCCTGGGTCGGTAACTCTGCTGGTGGACAGAATTGTCCCCGAGGTTATCGTTCGCCCAGTTAAAGCGATGAATTCGTTTCTTCGCTTCGATAAAGTTTGTATGTGCGATGTGTGATAGTGAGCATGCGTGCGTGAGTGCTTCATGAACTCTACAACGTGTGGAGCGGTCTCAGTCAGAAAAATGTAACAACTTAGCCGGCTATTGAACCACTCTTTATTGGGAGTGGAGATTTAGCCGAGCGTTTTCTCTGTTGGCCTCTCTGCTAGGCGACTGATGCCGTATGTTGTGGGTTCGAACTCGATGAAAACTAGCCATATTTTCTACCCTGGGTTGGTAACTCTGCTGGTGGACAGAATTGTCCCCGAGGTTATCGTTCGCCCAGTTAAAGCGATGAATTCGTTTCTTCGCTTCGATAAAGTTTGTATGTGCGATGTGTGATAGTGAGCATGCGTGCGTGAGTGCTTCACGAACTCTACAACGTGTGGAGCGGTCTCAGTCAGAAAAATGTAACAACTTAGCCGGCTATTGAACCACTCTTTTTTGGGAGTGGAGATTTAGCCGTGCGGTTCTCTCTGTGGCCTCTCCGCTAGGCGACTGATGCCGTATGTTGTGGGTTCGAACCCGATTGAAAACTAACCGTATTTTCTACCCTGGGTTGGTAACTCTGCTGGTGGACAGAATTGTCCCCGAGGTTATCGTTCGCCCAGTTAAAGCGATGAATTCGTTTCTTCGCTTCGATAAAGTTTGTATGTGCGATGTGTGATTGTGAGCATGCGTGCGTGAGTGCTTCATGAACTCTACAACGTGTGGAGCGGTCTCAGTCAGAAAAATGTAACAACTTAGCCGGCTATTGAACCACTCTTTTTGGGAGTGGAGATTTAGCCGAGCGGTTCTCTCTGTGGCCTCTCCGCTAGGCGACTGATGCCATATGTTGTGGATTCGAACCCGATTGAAAACTAGCCGTATTTTCTACCCTGGGTTGGTAACTCTGCTGGTGGACAGAATTGTCCCCGAGGTTATTGTTCGCCCAGTTAAAGCAATGAAATTCGTTTCTTCGCTTCGATAAAGTTTGTATGTGCGATGTGTGATTGTGAGCATGCGTGCGTGAGTGCTTCACGAACTCTACAACGTGTGGAGCGGTCTCAGTCAGAAAAATGTAACAACTTAGCCGGCTATTGAACCACTCTTTTTGGGAGTGGAGATTTAGCCGAGCGGTTCTGTCTGTGGCCTCTCCGCTAGGCGACTGATGCGTATGTTGTGGGTTTGAACCCCTTGAAAACTGGCCGTATTTCATTGGACAAATGAGGCGCTTTTGGGCTGTAGTGAAGCATGAAAGATTTTGAAGAGTGTTATGCATGCTGACATTAGACCTATTGTCTTTGTGGGTGCGTAATGATTCAGCTGACAAACTGTCAAATCAATTTGACAAAATTACCAATTGCTTTGGCTTTCGATTCACTTTTCAAGTCTTGGTTTTCTAGCATTCTGTATTTCATAAATCTTCATAAATATATACAGATTTACAGTTTGAAATTATTTATGATGAAGATCTCTGCAGTTTCCTTGATATTTTGCATAATCAATTTAAAAAGAAGAGTGGCTTTACTAATGATACTTTCATCAGGCAATGTACAATTCTGTTAGAAATGGTAAGCATGTTCTGTCAAAGTCTATATGGAATCCAGGTCATCTGTACATTAGTGGCTACTTTTGCTTCAAACGAGTTTACCCCTGTAAAGAGTGATAAATGTATGGAATCTGGTTCCTAGTGACCACCAATGCACATTATACACAAACATGTGTAAGGATCATAAGCATATGGTGATAGTGTGATCAGGATGGTATATAGAACTTGTAGATGATCTTACTCTGATAATTGTACCAGGTCACCCATTTTCAGGCAAGGAGGGTCATACAGGTTGTAAAGTAATCTGTGCTGCTACGTTGGTCATAAGTTTGTAAAGTGCATAAGGTATTGGTATTGGTAAATGTTATTCTTATGTCAGAGACAGGAACCAACTCAGAATGCTAAATATATGTTTTCATTCAGCAGTATTTAACATACATTTCGTTGTCAGACATATATTGCATATCTCAAAAGCTATGGAGTAATTCATTGCTTTGGATTAAATCATCTTGTCGAGAAAGCATTGTTTTGCTTGGACTGGAGGGCCCCCTCTACTGTAAGAAAATGCCTTTGATACTGCTTCCATAGGTTTTGTTGATAAACAATATACATTATTTCGTCGTGTGTAATTAAAATATTAAGCTTCACAGGAAACTAACCTGGCTCGAGGGTAGTTCTTGCCATGAAATTCCATCTTCAGATGTCATAATTGAATGCAGTCTCGTTGATTGGTTGTTGGTAGCCCAAAATCCGAGAGTTGCCGATCCTCTGAAACTGGTGCTACTTCCAAAAGATATCTCAATAACATCAGATTCAATGTATTCAAAGTCCCCCACTGTTGGCATGGTGATTTCATTCTCGTAGTGTTGGACATAAATGTTATGCACGTATTCAGTAGCATTGCTTGAGATACTTATGCAAAAACGTGCTGGCAACACTTGGACCTTTAAATGCAAGATGTTAAACAGAATAGCTCTTTTTTGAAATTGTCACTATGCAGCAAAATCTTAACCAGTAAGATATAAGTAACAACACAGTAAACTTAATTAATAAAACACTGTTAAAGATTAATGCTGCAGCAATAAACTGTTTTAGTCTTTAAATTGGAATCTTTTACAACACCTATGTAACAGAGAACCATAGTCCTGTTGAGGTTTTGAAAAATATTATGCAAACTGACCTTGTCCTTGACATTTGGTGCTGCATTAATAATGTGACATTTGTCCTGATTGTATATGTTTGAAGAACAAACAGGAATGAGATCCTCCAAAGGCAAATCTATAGGTTCTGTGACTGAAAATACAGAAATAAAACAATTATGAGCTAGAAATGCATCTGATGTATGCAACCAAATTAATCTCACATTACAGGTCCAAATTATTGCAAACTAAGGACTTAGAACATGAGCAAATTTGATGAAATTTAGCTAAAACTGAGTAATTACAAATAATAAAGTTGTGACAGTTTACTGATGAAACTTAATTTGGTGGAGGCAACTGTCATTTAACCTTCAAAACAGACATAAAATGTGAGTGATAGAGACGCTTATAGACTCATTTTTTGATGTGAAGAGATTTATTTTGAATCAATATGCAAAAACAGGTAGTAGAAGTATGTATGTTTTTATGGACAGAATAGCCCTACCATTACTAACTCTAAGAGAGCTTAATATATTCCGAACAATTGATAAGGATACAATCTCTGTTTCAAATGACAATCCTTGTAAAACAGCATATATTCCTTTGAAAGTTAAACAACATTATACTAGCTTCCAGGTAACATAATTTGAAAAACAGCCTGCATTTTTAAATATGATGTATGCTGCTGGTCTCATTATATTGCCTTTGCAAATTCACTGTGAATATTTGTCTTCTTTTTCTATCATCATGTTTGCTTTAGATATTGAGCAGTTTCTTGAATTGAATAGGTCTAATTATCCTGTACGTCTACAGTCCCGTAATATTTGTAAATATTCCAAAATAAGTCCTCGGCCAGAGCACACTGTGAAAGACAAGCTGCTTACGCATACTCTACTATTAACGTCAACTGGGGATCGGAGAGTAATATGGCTATCTGATAGAATGGTTGAGATCTGTCAATTATGCAAACAAAGTGAAATTAAAAGGGCAGAACACTGGATAGAACACTTTGTTAGATATGCAAATTAGTGATCTTTTAAAACATCAACACTGATTTTGGTAATACTGTATCATAGTGTCTCATAGGTAGATAGCAAGTTTCCTGAACTTTGGTTAATCAATCAAGATATATATCCCAAATTAGGAACGTTTGTTAAATTGCAAATTAGATATTAGCTAAAGTAACAGTGCTTTTTGACTTTCAATGTACTAACTTAGTATATTTAATAGTCATTAAATTTTGTCAACTTTTGTTATGTAAATATAGGCATATATCCACAATAAGGAAAGTTCGTTTATATGCAAGTTAGCAATTACCTGAAGTAAAATGCTTAGTGATTTTCAATATTGTTTCAACATAGATGTCCATCACAAGTAATGTCAACTTTGATAAAGTAAATTCAGATAAGGAGGGAGGCACCGTGGGGCAGTGGTTACAGTACCAATACTCGAGTTCTTCAAAGGATGATGAGTTCAAGACCTGGTAAGTCCCAAGTAACGGACACAAGCATGGTTTTGTGCCTTGAGCAAGGCACTTTACTCCTTACTGCTCCATTGGGTAGTGGGTTATGGGAACTTTATCCCCTAAATTGGGCATTTTCGCCTGTTGGATGATGGATTGAATAAAAAGTAGGAAAAACTTTAACTATGAATTGCAAATTAGAGATAAGTTTATCTAAAACTGCTTAAACAACTTGCATTATTGTTATATCAGTGTATCTTAATCTGTCAACTTTGATCATGCTAATCCAGTTATATCCCTAATAGAGAAACTTCATTCAATATCCAAATTTATTAAGTGATCAGCTGAAGTTAAAATGTTTAAAAACGCAAACCAAGAAAATTTCAGGAAATCCGATCAAATTTCGGCCTTTCCTTTGAATTTCAAATTTTCTTACCAGATATAAATGTTACTATCATACTGAGTTTAATTATACCATAACTTTCCCAATAAGATATTTCATATTCCAAAAAATAATGCATTTTCAAAATTCATATCCACTATAAAATTCAGTTGAATCTTTGGATGAAAACGTTATTCAAAACGTTATTCAGGAAAAGGATTTAGCTGGATTTTGGATGAACACCATGTTCAGTAAAAGATTCAGCTGAATTTTCAGAAAAATAGCGTCAATGACACTTTGCTCACAATTGGTTATATGTGGCAAGGCAGAATGAGTCTATACACGGTATTTAAAAAGTTTGTATGTACCTTAGCTTGTGATATTCATAGTCAAGTGCATTAGAACCAATTTTGATACACCCATTGAAGTACGGAATGGTTTGCAACTTGCAATTTTTGATCACATACACTTACACAATACTATGTGTATACACGATATCTAACAAGCTTGTATGTGCCTTAGCTTGTGATATTCATCGTCAAGTGCAGTAGAACCACTTTGATACACCATCCATTGAAGTACGGAATGGTTGCAACTTGCAATTGTTGATCACATACACTTACACAATACTATTAACACGCTTCTATGTACCTTAGCTTGTGATATTCATAGTCAAGTGCATTTGAACAAATTTGATACACCATCCATTGAAGTATGGAATGGTTGGCAACTTGCAACTGTGATCACTTACACAATACCATGCAACTTAGTACATCATAACTAGTGATAAAATCAGCCACATCAAACTAAACGTGTCCCTTATAATAGTATAATGCATAAAATTAATGTAGACAATATTTGGTCTCTCTAGGGTCTATAGTTACACAATCGAAGACTAAGGTAAGATGTAATAATGGGCATCCTCACCTTCCACTGTTATGAAGCTGGCACACCAACATGATAATGGTAGGTCCCAAACTGCCACCAAGTTAAACAAACATTGCAGTGACATAGACAACTATGGAAATTTCCAGACACAAACATATAGCAAGAAGCCTGAAGCATCAGATATTATATCTGCTTTAAGGTAGCTTTCCACCTTTGCGTCGACATCTTTCAAACATGAAGTTTGCCATCAAGTTGTGTATTTCAACCCAAGTATTATATATCACCTGAAAGCTATTTCTATGATTTTTTTTTTTGATCAAGAAAATAAATGGGCTACGATTTTCATGAAGATTTTAGTGAAAGTGTAAAGAAATTGGGTAAACTGATGTAAAAAAGTTTAAGTCAGAGTGGAAGGGGGCTATTGTCTAGGTGTTAACGAGTAATTGAACTTCAGAATACCGGCTAAAAAACCGTGTCTCAGATTTTGGAAAGAAAACTTAGTTTTTCATAGTGCTGAATTAAAGTTTATCAACGGATTAGTCTCACAATGCCGTCTAATCAAGCAGCGATAACCAACTCTAAAGACCTAGATAAAAAAAACTGAGACACTGTTTTAGAACAACCTATCCGACAAACATCTGTGAAAATCTGGTGGACTTCCGTTCACGTGTTCACGAGTTAAACTCTTTGAGTGTGCTGCAAAGTGACAAAATGCTGAACTGAGAAAAAGGGGATTTAGTAAATGGTTCAGTTTTTCCTTAATGAATGGCAATAAACAATTTACTTGACAGATAAAACACCAAACCAAGATAGTGCTATCAATGTTTTAACCCAAACGGTATTTTCAGTCATAGAAAGAGTGTCAGCGGTTAAAATAAGGCTAAAAGAGTGATTTTCGGGAGCGATGTCCCTCTCAGAGCACAATGTACACAGTGACCGATGACTAAATAAACTTGAGGAGTGCCCAGGAAGGGATTATGCATAATTATGACGGATTAGCTGTAAGATGTAGACAGAGTATTAACTGTTCGACCTAACTGTCGGGACTGCTACGGCATATCGAAGCCCTCTGCAAAAGCGTAAATGTAATGTAATTTTGTGTCAGCATTCGGAAAGGGTTTATAGCCGCGGAAGGTTCTGATCCCGATTAATGAGTGACTAGCGAATTGAATATCGGTTGACACCACAACACAAAGAACCTGCATTTATATGTAGATATAGATTGGCAGTGTTTGTGATCATGAGGGTAAAAAAGACCTCCATGCTGTGATTCAGTCAGCTGCTATTTTTTTCGAACTTCACGCGCCTTGAAAACAGATTAACACTCACTGTTCAAATCCGAGCGTTTCCAAGACAATAGTTTGCCTTCGCTATTTATGGCATTTTGAGGTGAAGACCATTTCTGGAGTCATTTTGGCTGACACAGACAAATGCCCGTCAGCGGCAATAAAGTCGAGGGAGAGAATTTGAGAAAACTTGAGTTTTAAGACAAGAACGTCATATTATCTGAGCCGCTGTTCTCGTCGAGGGCTGTCCCAAACTGTGTCATCGGTATCGTTACAAATGCTCTCAATGGACGACAAATAATCGGCCATCGGCGTTAAACTTTGGCTGTAGTATGATCCTTTGTCTGACATTCTCAGGCTATCTTTTACACGGTGTGACTGTTTTGGACTTTCGATGACCCCTTTTTCGTTTTCTTCCTTTCACGATACTGTTTCTGTCTCTGCCTTGGATGCTGAACATGTACGAGTACGTCGCCGTATTCATGTATTCGCCATCGCTATGTTATGTGGCCTCTAGTGGAACGTACCATTTAGGTATACGGGACGGCCGGAGCTTCTCCAACCACTGCTCCGGGTGCTTTTTCAAACGCCAAAAGTGTCTCAAATAAAACATTTGGTATGTGGCAAAGCAACTACAAATACACGGCTTGCCTACACGACTCGTCTGACTTTGATTACACTGCCAAATGTAGGATTCTGATCAAAACTACTGTATGCCCTGATGATCATTGAAACACGATCCCTCCACGTCACAAAACGTCAATGGGCGGGCGATCTCTGACAAGCGAACTTGACCGTGACTTTTTATCACTTTTATTTGATAATGACTACAGGTCCTGCCATTACTCATGCTGTAGATTGTAACACTAGATATATGCTGCTATTTGTGATCCGTACTAACCTGAAATTAAATCGTCAAAAATGTCATGTCTGGCCTCGTTGTGTCGCTAATACTCAGAAGTTGCCATCTTTTGGGAGCGGCCACCCCTATGAGAAAAACGTACGATCCACCGTTCTGCGCCTGATCGCTACGCATACACACGATGCTCTTGGCACACCCAGTTATGGTAGGTGTCAATGGGATTTTCACAGCGGATGTTGGCCAAGAGCATGAGACAATACAATGGCGCTGCCGCTTAGTTTAATCCCTTGCCAATCAAGACTTAGTGGTAGTCTCAAAAGCCAAAAACGTTCGTCTGTTGACTGTTCCTCTTGTAAATTTTCATCGCAAAATTTCAGCTAGAAACAGAAACTTTCAGACCAAGATATACTTCGCACATGAAGATCAATATTACAGAATACTTTTAAGGGAAAAAAACAAATTTCTGTGTTTTCGACATAAAACTACCCTAGTGAATGTGGAAAGCTACCTTAAAGCTATTCTAACCGACTTTCAAAGCATCAACCAGGGATTGTGTAGAAGCCATTACTTATACAGACAAGCAATTCCATAAATATACAATATGACGTCGGAAAAAAACAAAATCCTTTGAAATCAAAGTTGGAACCATTTTTTCACACAAAATTGTCATATTTACATCCACAGTTGTAAGAGTTTGTAACTAATAACCTAACCTTGTTGGATTAAACAGCAAAGTTTACTGACTATACAGATGACACTTATATTGTCCTGCATCTTGAAAATGAAAGACTTGTTGTATACAAGATCTGTACATTATATTCTTTTAGATTCACTCATAGCGACTTCCATGCAACACTTTTTGTACAATGTGGTATGTTAGCTGCCTTGCCAAGATAGCCTGACCAATGTTAATTCACCAAGTTTTCACTTTTGTTGCTTAGTATGCTTTTAGTAACCTGACTTCATTTGAACAAATGCTAATTTACAGTTGAGCATGTACATGTTTCTACCACAAATACACAGGTAAAATTTGCAGCAATTCTCAATATTTTGCAATTAGACCAGGGACGACTTCAAGAATATCTATTTGGCATTTTAAAATCAAGCGACCTAACGGCGATATAGCTCCGCTGTGTTTATGTAGAGAATAACTATTTTTGACACATGTTAAAGAAGAAGGTGGAAATCTTGATAGCTCATTCAATGGCCAGAATAAAAGTGGCTAAAATAGCTGCAATAATTACACAATTGAAGATTTCATCATAATTTAATAAAGCACATTGGATCACGCTGAGAACATGTCAACCACACCTATCTGACCAGTAGTTTTTTGAGAATGAATTTTTCTGACCAAATATGGCAAAAATTATACCAATAACACAAAATTGCAGATTTCATCATAATTTCAATAGATATCATTGAGTTCATCTATAGAACCTGTATACCAAATTTCAAAGCTGTTAGACCAGTACTTTTTGAGAAACACATATTTTGACCAAAAATGGGAAAAATTGCCACAAAATACAAAATTATAGATTTCATCAGAAATTTAATAAATATTACTTAGTTCATCTCTAGAAACCTGTATACCAAATTTCAAAGCTATAGACCAGTACTTTATGAGAATACATTTTTTGACCAAAAATTGAAAAAAATTGCCCCAAAATACAAAATTAAGATTTCATCAGAAATTTATTATATATTACTTAGTTCATCTGTAGAAACCTGTAGTACCAATTTCAAAGGTATTAGATGAATAGTTTAAGAAATACACATTTTTGACCAAAAATGAAAAAATTGCCCCAAAATACAAAATTATAGATTTCATGATGCAATTAATATATATTACTACTTCATCTGTAGAAACATGTATACCAATTTCTAAAGCTATCAGACCAGTAAGTTTTGAGAAAAACATTTTTTGACCAAAAATGGAAAAAATTGCCCCAAAAATTCAAAATTGCAGATTTCAACATAATTTAAATAGATATAATTTAGTTCATCTGTAAACCTGTATACCAAATTTCAAAGCTATCAGATGAGTAGTTTTGGAAATACACATTTTTGACCAAAAATGACAAAAATTGCCCTCAAAATACAAAATTACAGATTTCATCAGAAATTTAATATATATTACTTAGTGTCATCTATAAAAACCTGTATACCAAATTTCAAACTATCAGACCAGTACTTTTGAGAAATACATTTTTTGACCAAAAATTGGTTTCAGAGAAGAAGATTTTTGAACAAAAATGGGAGAAAATTACAAAAAATTCATGAAAAATAGCAGTCCAAGATACTGACCAAAGATGTGCACAATCATTTCAGGTCGCCAAAGTACTTACATGCTAATTTTTCATGTAATCTGCTGAGTGGGTTATGAGTTTTTCAATTTTGACTGTTTTTTACATTTTTTCTCTTAATTGCATATTTTTGGCAATGACAACTTTATTTGAACAAAATCTCATCTACAGCCCTTGTCCATGTACACACCAAATATCAAGATGAAATGTGCAGCGGTTTTGGAGTTTTTTGATGTTGACAGACAGACATACAGACATCAGACACACAGCCGTACAGACACACAGACAGACATACATACAGACAATTCAAGGCCTATAAGAATAGCTTCCATTGCCATATATACATATGGCTATGGGAGCTAAAAATTGCCCCAGAATACAAAATTAAAGATTTCATCAGAAATTAATATATATTACTTAGTTCATCTTTAGAAACCTGTGTACCAAATTTCAAAGCTATTAGATGAGTAGTTTATGAAATACACATATTTTGACCAAAAATGAAAAAAAATTGCCCCAAAATACAAAATTGTAGATTTCATCATAAATTTAATATATATTACTTAGTTCATCTGTAGGAAACTGTATACCAAATTTTAAAGCTATAAGCAGTACTTTTGAGAAAAACATTTTTTAACCAAAATGGAAAAATTGCCTCAAAAATTCAAAATTACAGATTTCATCAGAACTTCAATATTACATATTTAGTTCATCTATAGAAACCTGTATACCAAATTTCAAAGCTATCAAGACCAGTCTTTTTGAGAAACACATTTTTTGGCCAAAAATGGCAAAATTGCCTTAAAAATGCAAATTTGCATATTTCTGCAAAATTTGACAAATCTGAAATAGATCATCAGTAGGGACCTATGTACTAAATATCAAAGCTATCTGACGAGAAGTTTTGAAGAAGAAGATTTTTAAAGATTTTTTTACCAAAAATGACAAAAATTGCCTTAAAAATACAAATATGCAAATTTCACCAAATTTGCACAAATCTGACTGAGGTCACCCTAAGTAAACTACATATCAAATTTCAAACCAATGGACAGGCGGTTTCAGGGAAGATTTTTTTACCAAAAACACTAAAAAATGCCCCAAAATACAAATATGCAAATTTCACCACGATTTGAACAAACTTAAGTGAGGTCACCCTAAGTGAGCTGCACATAAAATTTCAAAGCAATTGGACTTGCGGTTTCAGAGGAGAAGGCAATTGTTGATGGATAGACGACGACAACGGACGACGAACGGATTCGACAGAAAATCAACCTATTTGATAAGCTCCGTATCGCTGACAGCGGAGCTAAATAAAAAACATGCACAACATGGTACCCCAAAACTTCTTTTAAACACAACATATAGATAGCTCCATGCTAATATTTTTTGTAAAACTGTGTCAGCTGCACTGCAAACTTCTGTCTTCCAATTTGCTCATATTTACTTATAAAAATGTCATCAACATTTTGATACATGGTAATCAAATGATCCTTGAACTTAAAATCCAAATTTGATACCTGGTATCTGATATGGACTCTCGAAAACAAGACTTTTGACAAAAGGTCGGTAAAAAACTTCAAAAATACATATATACGAATTTTATGCTTCTCAATCCAACTATCGCATACATTGTTCCTCCTATCATACGTACCAAGTAATAAAGTAATCACCCTCTTATCAATATAAATTGCAGATTATGAAAAATCATGTTTTTTTTTCTTATTCTTTTATCCACGCCTACAAAATTCCAATGGATTATAGATAACCATCAAACATTCTGAAGCTGGCCACATTTAATGTGGAAATTATTCAGTTGTGAGCTCCACAAACTTGGTCTACAGAAAGACTGGTGAATGGATGGACATACAGACAGACTGACTGACATACACAGACTGGCTGTGATGGCATTGGCTTCTTTGTGTGCTTTGGCCCATGAGAGAGTGATAAAGTATATAACCAACAGGTGGATGTATTGATAAAATAGTTATATATACAGGCACTCAGGGTGAATATTATACATCAATTTGATTAGTTTCTTATCCTCTTTCTACTTAGTATGTGATAATGTTTTAGACAATCAACACGCAAGACAGCTATGTGTTGGCAAATACAGGCAAACAGCTACCTTTTCTTGATTTCATGAACAGCAGATAACCTTGTCTGAAATGCTTAACAACATGCAACCAATGTTTACATTTTGCTCATACACAAGATACACAGAGAGATTTCAACATACAACCATTGACTCAAAACGCTACATGGAAAAGTAAACATTGTTTTCTTCCAGTGCAACTGGTGCATCCACTTTTGGAATAACTATAAAACCAATATGTCACAAGGGTGATGGCACTGAGATCAGCTTAAGAATTTAACTGTGGTGAACTTGACTATTCCTTTCAAATCCTGACCTGACTTGGAATCTTCAACTGAGATGCAGTGCATTGTAAAATGTGTGCACAAAGACATGGGGTGGAGCATTTGATATCCTTGGGGGGGGGTGCGAAGATTGATGAGGTAGCACTATTTTCAACCTGATCACTGTACAGTATTTTTTTCCACTCTCCCACCTTTTTTTAGTCAAGCCTTTTCTGGCAGATTCGTTTTTCTTTGACATTTGCTTGGAATCTTTTTTTTCTGAAATCTGTCCAGTTCCCCCCCCCATCAGGATATCAAATGGTCCACCTTTTGGTATCAACAATGTTTATTTTAAGAGATACAATGAAAGGAAGTGTAGGAGCTATTTAAAACCGTGATAGTTCAAACACTGAAAAAAAATTGAAATATATTTGTTGAAAACCAAACCTGCTAAATCACCTTCAGTTGTGCTTTCTAATGATAGTTTTACCACATTTTAACACCAAATACAGTTTACCACATGAAACGCTCACAAGATCACCACATTATGTATTCTTAGTTCCTGTAGGTGTAAGGCCGCGTTCAAAAAAAGTGGTGAGGGGGCTGGAGGAATTCAGGGGGGATTCGAAATTTTTGGTGGTAGTCGAGGGGGGGGGCTTGAAAGTTTTGCTCTGCCTATAGGGGGGGGACTAAAAATATGTTGACTCCAACATTTTGATGTTGTCCAATGGTTCTAATGTTAGTAATAATTAAACAAACATCTAGAACCGTTCTGTCATATTTATGTCGTTAATCTCGAAAAAGTCTAAAAATGTATGAATGCACTAAATTTTCGTAGAACAAGTTGGCCTTGTAATGGGGCAGGAGCTACAACTGTTGATAATTTTTCAATATTTCTATGCAATGTATCAAACAGTTTTCTTGGTGTCTCTCTACAGCATGCTGCTGAAAAAGACAATGTTCAGTTTGTCAACAAAGCCATTTGTCTAAATATTGGTGATAATTGAATGATGCACAACCCGAAAAAGTTATTGAATCAATACTGTGGACTATTTCTGTAAGTTTTTTCGATCAAAAAATTAGGAAGGTCCATAAAAATAGGAAATTAAAGTCGTTTCTCTGAAAAT
Source organism: Ptychodera flava (assembly GCF_041260155.1). Classification (NCBI taxonomy): domain Eukaryota; kingdom Metazoa; phylum Hemichordata; class Enteropneusta; family Ptychoderidae; genus Ptychodera; species Ptychodera flava. Next base: position 342,653 of record NW_027248390.1, read on the forward strand.
TTAAAACAAGCGACCTGGCAGCTGATAGAGCTCCTTTATGTTATGTAGTGAATAAGCTTTTGCAACACGTGTTGATGAAGGAGGAAATCTTTGACAGCCAACTTCAGGTCAGCCAGACCAAAATAGCAAATATAGATGCAAAATATGTTATTGAAGAAGATATAATTCGAACATATTAAATTAAGATCATACATAGGAAAATTTCTACTCAATATCAAAGCTATTAAAAAGATTTTGTGAAACAAATTTTTGACCAAAATAGCAAAAATTGCCCCAAAAATACAAAATTGCAGATTTCAATATATCATATTAAAATAAAGCCTAGGGCCTTGTATACCAAATATCAAAGATATCAAATGAGCAGTTTGTGAGAAATACAGTTTTTGACCAAAAATGACAAAAATTGCCCAAAAATACAGAATTGCAAATTTCATAAGAATTTGAATACATCACATTTTGATCAACCTTATGAACCTGCGTATCAAATATCAAAGGCATCAGATGAGTAGTTTTTGGAGGAAAAAAATGACTAAAAATGGGGAAAATTGCCAAAAATAACAAATACTAAAAATTCACTACAATTTTACAAACTTGACTGAGGTAATCCCAAGGAACATGGATACCAACTTTCAAAGAAATCGGACAAGGTGTTCAGAAAAAAGTGTTTTTTACTAAAATCTGAAAAAATTACCCAAAATATAAACACGTAAATATCATCCTCAGTTGTACGCACCTTATTTAGAATATATAAAGAAACCTACATACCAAGTTTCAACCAAATCTGACCAACACTTACTGAGTTTTAGCAGTTTGCAGGATTTTTCCTTTTTTTGAATTGAAAACTAGTCGTATTTCCTCATTTGCATATTTTGACACTGACATGTTCATTTGAACAAATTCACATCTCCACCCCTAGGTGCACCTGTACACCAAATACTAAGCTGGTAGCTGCTGCGGTTTAAGAGTTTTTGATCTGGACGGACTAACAGACATACATACATACATACACACAGACGACATGTAAATGAGATGCAAATGAAATGATTCACCTTATACGATTAGCTCTCTTTGTATACCAAATGAGAGCTAAAAACATTTTGTTCTGTAGGAAAAACCAGCTTAATGTTTGAAAATCAGCGGAAATTTTCAGCTGGATGGAATTTTTTAACAATTTCTAAAATTCAGCTAAGTTTTGTCTAAAAACATTATATGCAGTGGATTTTTCAGCTATATATCTCAAATATTCAGCAAATTATTCTGTTATAAAGAAATATTCACCAGAATTATTCAGCCTTCGGAAATCAGCTGAAAAAAATCAGCTGAATTTTTGACAGATCACTGTGGCCTCAAGAAAATTCAGCTGAATTTACGCTGATCACATACTTTAAGAATGGTTTGGCATAAGTTCTAAGATTACAAATTTAAATGTAGGGTCACATTTGTAAATCTTCTACCAACGCACATTCCTGACATAATATTGATTCAAGTAGAGTGGTATTATTTTTCGGACTTGGAATTCTGAAATTAGTTCGATTGTGTTTAAATGACTTTCAACATTTAGTATTATCAATTTACATAGTATGTTTTGCCCAATTTGATCAAGTTCATCTAGGTATCTATCCAGGACAGTTCATCAAATATGCAAATTAAGGATTTGTTTAGGCAAAATTACTAATTACTGTCAATAACTTGAAATCATATTAACTTCCATGTACACGGAAAGCTTCTTCAACTTTGGTCAAGCCAATCAAGATATATAACCCTAATCAGGCAAGTTCTGTAAATATGCAAATTAGAAACAGCTGGTGTAAAATAAACGTTATGATCTTCATTTATGGTAAATCATGCTATTCAATATAAATACCAAGTTTTGTTAAGTTTGATCAATTCCGGTATAGATCCTTAGGAAAGCTAAGGTAATCAAAAATTAAAATTAGCAAGTAGATTTTGTGTCAAACCTTTTATGTTTTTCATGGCCATATAAGTCATTGTGAGATCAACATTTGTGGCAAGTCTCATTCCATTCTATGCAGCCATTCTCAATGTATGTCTGTTTTTCTATAATCATTTTATTATGCAAATGATCATGAAATATGAAAGCCACAGCAAACAAAACATACCGTCAATGACCCTTGGCTCACATTTGGTTTGATTTAGCAGGCCAGAGTGAATTTATTTCGACTAAGTTTACCCATGGGAACAGTGCCAAACAAAGTTACAAAGCAATAGGATGATAGATTTTAGAGAAAATGATTTTTTACCAGCATTTGGGAAAAAATTGTCCCAACAATACAAATATTAAAAGTTCACCGCAATTTGAAGACATCAAACTCAATTTGACCCTAGGTACATGCATACACAGTTTCAAAACAATTAGATTAATTTATTTAGAGAAAAGGATTTATTTACAAAATATACAAAAAAATACCCAAAAATATAAAATAGGAAAATTTCACAACTATTTCAAGAAATCTAACAGAAGATGGCCCTAGTATCTAGAGTATCAAGTTTCAAAGCAATCCAAAAAGAACTTATGGAGAAAATGCTTTTTTGACCAAATTGAGAAAAAATTGCCTGGAAATAAATATGAAAAATCTCACCACAATTTGAACAAATCTGACAGAGATTAACCCTTGGATCATGTATACCAAGTTAAAGGCAATGGGACTTAGGAGCGCTTTAAGAGAAGATGATTTTTTGAACCAAAAACAGGAAAAGTTGCCAAAAAAGTTTCATCACAAATTGAACAAATCTAAGTAAAATCAATATAAAGAACCTGCATACCAAGTTTCAAACAAATCTTGCCAGTGGTTTCAGAGTTTTAGCAATTTGCTGGATTTTTCCATGTTTCACCTCATTTGCCTATGTTTGACACTGACATGTTCATTTTAACAAATTCACATCTACACCACTGAGTGCACTCAAACACCAAATACTAACTTAAAGATAGTAGATGCTGCAGTTTTGGAGTTTTTGATGTAGACGGACATACATCCACACCTACTAACATACATACATACATACATACATACATACATACATACATACATACATACATACATACATCATACATACATACATACATACATACATACATACATACATACATACATACATACATACATACATACATACATACACATACACAGACAGACAGACAGACACACAGACAGACACACAGAAATCGCTGACCTACCATAAAATCTCTCTTTGCTTCATATACATATACCATAAACACTAATCAGTTCTTGCTATTATCAAATATTATCTATGTATGAAATTTTATTCTGATCTGATCAGTTGTCTTGAGATACTGCGCAGACAGACAGACAGACACACACAGACATACAGACATTTCTGCAACATTACCTCTCATGTTTGAACTCATGAGCTTACAGCAATTAATCAAATATAAACTGAAAATGCTGCCGTGTTTAAGATTTATATTGCAGTTGTTCGTAAAATGAAACTCTTGCCATAAGCTCACAACTTCACCGAATCTGTTATGATCAATATAATGAACAATATTTATCATAGAAATATTCCAAAGTTAATTATGTGTACAGATATGTAATTTTCTGAAATAAAAACCCTAAATTACTTTGACTACTTAACTTTATCACCACAATACAAGTGTAATTGTCTTTCGTCAAGTTGTTCGTTTCATTTGCCACATCGTGAAGGCTCATTAGATTTGCAAATTATAAATTAGCTGACGTGAAAATGCAAAATATCTTTCATTAATACAATATAATTGTCTCATCAATATACACAGTAAGTTTCCTTCCAGTCTTTTGTCTCTAATTAGGAAATGTTGTTACATATACATCTGTAACTTACTGGTTTAAAATTCGAAAATGACTTGTAATAATATTCTATCATGGTATCTTTAATGTACATAGCATGCTTTGCCAACTTTGATTACCTATTTAGATGTATATCGCTAATTACAGCCTAATTAGTATAATTCATTGTATAGTAATTGGTTTATCTAAAGACACTAACACAACTTTTATGAATGTCATATTTTATGGATGTCTTGATCAAGTCAATCCTGATATATCCTTAGATAGGAAAATTCGCTGAAAATGCAAATTCACCTATAAATTAGAATCAGTCATTATGAAAAGTTATTACAACAAAGTTTACTTCATTATCGATCAGCAAATAAGACTTACCTTCTGGCCGTGTACACTGTTGGCTGAAGTCAAAATGCAGATCAGGAGCACTATGGTCCACTGATTTTAGAAAATAGCCTAGTTGAAAACATATAATACCTAAGATGACCGCTACAATTGTCATAAGGGTAGGTAGTCCTTTTGGCTTCCTTAATGTATCTGAAATAAATACAGTTAACTTACAATGTGTCAGTCTGACATGTGCTAGGTAATTATAGCTTACTGTGTCTCAATGTAGATCTATAATGTGGTTGTCATAAGTGATAACACAAATGAAACTTGTGTAATAATTTTATAAAAAACAAACTCATGACTTGAGTACATGACATAGGTTTATCTAATAACAAGATTTATTTTGTCTTTTTTCACACCACCTCAAAACAATACATTCCCCCCCAATTTGGTCATTGACATCATATCATGTACATTCTCCAATTCAGCCACGTGGAATCTTACATGTATAGATCTCCGACTACCAATATTTCCTCGGTAATTGTAGTCTCTTAGTTTTGTTTGTTATAAAAGAAAACCAAAACAACTTTGGGTTATTGTCACTTCTAGCCCACTAAAAGCATTTCACAAATATTGCTGTGCAGGTCTGGGTCGATCTTAATGTTTACAAAAATGTCATGTCTCCTTTATCTGGCTACCTCCATCTAATTGTAGACACAAGCTAGTAAACATGTTAAATGTCACTGCTGTCACATGAAAAGCGTAACACTACTTTCTAGGATATTAACCAGATTTAAACTGTTAGGCAGAAAGGGTTCTTCATTGGATTATTTCTACTTAACCTGTGACAGGTTTAACCAGAGGGAAATGTACTTCTAGGATAGTTTTCCATACAAGAACACAGTAGTTTTTCAGAAAGCAGTTTTCAGGTACCATCCAGATCACCATGCAGATACATTGTCAAAACAAAGGTGAAAGAATGGTGGGCCAGGCATTGATATCTGCAGAAGTTGTAAGTGTATGAAGCATTTGTCAAAGCTTGTATATTCCCAGTTAGTGATACTTCAGTTTTGCTACCACCAGGGCCAGCCATGACCTGACAGGATGTTGATGTCAATGGGCAGTTTTCAGAGACTGCGTCAGATGGCAGGTGGACAATGCTGAGAGGCCTGTTGACCAAAACGGAATGACTGTAAGGCTACTTATGATGCTTGCTCAGCGGACGTTGTGGGAATAGCATTAATGAATTTATGCAACTGTGACAATAACGATGAATAGAATGAATGATGATGAAATGTATCCATTTCCTAATGTATTATTGAAGTGAAACTATTTTAAGATGAATAGGCCAATAGAATCCATATCAAGATAAATGATTGAAGGGCAAGAATTAGTGAACCAATGATGAAGATGAGAGCATGAATGATTTAACACCTAGAATCATTTATGATGATGATAATAATGATGAGCAGGGTTCGAAATTTGTTTGTTTGGTGGCCATGTTTGACCATCAGATTAAATATTGGCAAAAATTTTGGTGGCCCAAAAATAAATTAGTCAATATCAGAGTGTAATTCTTAAGGCGGTTGAAGTTCATAAGGGCTTGATAGCTGGCTGATGTTTTGTTCTAGCGCCATCCACCTCTCCGCTATGCTGAGATATGTGTTAAGTTGGTTTATGTTTGATGCTTTGTAGAAAATTGAAAGTATTTCCACAACAGATAAATTTGACCTGTTATTGACCTCTGACTGACTGACTGACTGGTTGTATGCTAATGACTTGAGTTACAAAATTTTAAGTTTTTACAGAATTACAAACTGAGTAATCGAGAAATGGCAATTACTGTGATGACTTGATAATTATTGCATGCTCCCCGGTGAAAGTGTCGCTGGTCTACCATGGACTACCATGTTAGTTCATGGTCATATGACCATGGTCAACCTTGGTAGTTCATGGTCGACCATGTTTGTTAAATGGCACAAATTACCATGGTTGTCCATGTTCACCAACTATTGACAACCATGGTAAACCAAGGTTTTTAACTGTGGTTAACCATGGTTAACCATGGTTGACCATGGGCAAACGTTGTTAACGTTATTAACCTTTGTCAACCATGATCACCGAACAATGGTATTTGATGGTTTTGAAACAACACCTTTGGTTGAACATTGCCAGAACTGAAAAAATGTTGGTATAAACCTCGCCAAAACTCTGCAAAACATCAGTGATCCCTGTCTGGTGTCATTATAACTTGACAGACTCACTTCAGGATCAGCAAACTTAGCCTCCATTATAGTATCCACTACACTAACAGCCAGGTCCTTCAGCTTCTATCAACAATCATACTCCAACATCTTCTGAGTGTTTCCCTGAATGTTTGATAAGCAAAATAATCCAAACTTTCTCCTAAAATCGATGTTAAATACACTGCTACTTTTCTAGTTGTTCATCAAACAGACAATCCGTTTTAAGTGAATTTTGAAGATGGCTGCTTCAAATGAGCCAATCACATGCATTGCTTTATGACATGTGACATCATGGTAAAGGGTCAAAGGTCCAATGACAATGGACCTATGACCTTGCCTATGTTGATATCATGTTTCGAGGCAACATTGAGTGAGACTGAGATAGTCTTAACTTCCTGCCACTGCAGCATTGCTTTTATGCCCTCCATGTCAATAATGCCAAGAAATTCAGCTCCATATGCTTCCACAGTCTTCTTACATGACAAGAATACAGCAAATTGGTCTAAGCTTCCCGGGCAACGACATAAATTCTCTCTTACAACTGTGAATGATGTCAAGAGACTCAACTATGTAAATATAAAAGTGTATACATACAGCCTATTATCAGTATGATCATCAAGAAAATTGGGCATCAAAATTAAACTACCATGAGTCATCAAATACCACGGTCAACCATGGTTGACCATCGTAACCATGGTCATAAAAACAATCAGTCATCAAATACCACGGTCAACCATGGCAGCCGATATCCATAAAAAGGTCGGCCATGTTGGACAATGGTTAACTGTGGTAGACCATAGTATCAGAATGCCTACTGTTGTCTTATATCATGGCCAACCATGATAGTTCATGGTCAACATCAAAAACCATCAAATACCTTGTTGACCATGGTACACCATAGTTGACATTTCGCCGGGCTTGTGGACTTTTATGAAGTTGTGTGGCTTGTACTTTGATCTGTCTCAGACGTAATTTGCAAGTAAATGTTATGCAACGTTGGCAGATTTAATCATGACAATCATTGCAGTAAACACTAAAACAAACAGTAATATTGTCTATAGATTGAAACAATCAGTTGAGGAGAATGGAGTGATGTTGTTGAAGGACTGACATTGAATCAAATTAGAGGGAGTGTGATTGCACAGACAAGATGTGTACTTCATAATTGCCAATGTATATATCTCTGGGGAAAAACTAATGTGTGTCTGAATACTGCCAGCAATAAAACCTGTGTGAGGCATGTATAATTTACAGCTCTACAGTTTACTACCATGACCGACAAAAACTTGGTGGTCAAGATGGTCCACCAAAGATGTGGTGGTCGAAAGAAGAGAATTGGTCGTCTTTTGACGACAAATGGTTATTTTGAAATTGACAGACTTCTACTGCAGCAAGACCAATTAACAGTTTTGCTATGTAAAATGTCACACCTAGATTGACAAGTCTCTTGTTAAACATTTATGCTCTTACAGCCTTTTGATATATACTGTTAAATCCTAATGGAAGCCGCGGTTGTATTAGAAACATTTTTGATGGACCCCTGGGATCACGTGCTGAAGTCTGGGTGCGGCTTTAATAACGTACATTTCCTGTGTTTCAATTTTTTCTCCGTGCTCACCAAGCATTACAATTGCTATTGTTATGCAAATGAGCACCACTGAAGTCTATAGACCAGCTTGCATTGCACTGTCGGGTTTCTACAGTATGCAGTACTTCTTTCTTCAACTCAATTTTTTTTCCAGGCTTTGTTTATAGGATCAAGGTCGGTACATCTTTCAACTTTCTCTCCGAAATAAATCTCTTTGATTTTTAAAACTTTTCTGATCTTTCGACAACATAAATAAATAAATAAAGATTATAAAACAAATGAAATATTTTGTTATTTCAGTAATGTGGTGAGCTATTCGGCCAGAGAAATGAAAGGGTAAAATGGAAAACTTTATTAAAGCTATATTTATTAATTGTAATAATAAAATTGATAAAAAAAAGAAATTAATAACGGCAGTTCTCTTTCGGAGAATGTAATTATGGCCCTGAAAAGGGCCGTTTGGTTTGGTTTGTTTTTGGTACATGTGGCCTCCCTCCTAGAAGCCAAGGAACTCTTCATCTTCGTCGTCACTGCAGAATATATCTGCAATCTGCTCACCGATCTCTTCACTGTTTTCTTCGTCGTCAGTCTCCAAATCTTCGTACAGCATGTCGTCTTCTGTTCCATCTAGCGCGTTGGTGATTCCGGTCTTCTTGAACGACCTGCTGATCGTGGACTCACTCACCTTCTGCCATGATGAAATCACCCATTGTTTCATGATGGGCTCAAAGAAGGGGGCGGCTTCTATTACGGTACAATTCAAAAACCCCAAATTGGGGAACAATGAGCCAAGACAATGTTTCAAAGTCGGGGTGCGGCTTCAATTAGAGATGCGGCCTCAATTGGGAATTTTACGGTAGTGATGATGTTTACAGAGAGCTGAGCATAATTCTTACAAAATTTGGCAGATTAAATGAACACAAACAATCAAGACACATTACCTTTTTCTTCTAATTTGTCTAGCTTATCCTGAAAATCCTTAATCGAAGCCTTCCTTTCTGTAACATCTACAAAACAAAGGTAGAAAGAATTGTTGTGATTAAAATCTCTGACATATCTGTGTAATAATAGCCAGCACACAGCCCTGCCATGCGTAAGCTGAATCGGATCTCTACATAAAGGTAAAACCATGGACGGTAAGGAAGACATCCATGGTAAAACTTACCTAGTACATTTACCTCAATAATCTCCATGCAAGACTTATAGACTCCGGCCGGCCGGCGCGGCCTCGCTACGTTGCAACCACTGAACCTAACCCAGCTTCCATGTGCAGCGATCACAGTACGTACCACAGGCAAAATGAAAAACTTTATCCGTATGCATCGAGCTGGCAAGCCCAAAAGCAAACTCACCTCTTGGTTGGATTTCGCTGTTTACCTAATTTTTGTGTTAAATTAACGATGCATTAATTATCGGACTTGAACAATTGAAGACGTAGACGATTAGGCTGATCATACAGCTTAGAGGCCTCCAATTTGCATCGACAGTACGTCCAGGACGATAAGAAAGTAATCATATGTTTTACTAGTCATAGAAAACGTAATAAATGAAGTGATCAAGACATAAACTTTACTTTTAAACATGGCGACTGATGAGTTTTATGCAGCGATGTACGGTCCCGTGTTTTGTGCTCGAGGCCCGCTGCTCCTGCACTAGCACTGCAGGTAACTACAGCCCTGGCTACGATGCTGTAGCTGTATGTTCCCGGCGTTGTTAAACAATTTGTTTATTTTACAACTTGGATACTTTGTTGTCCTCTCGAAAGTGTTCAGTTTTGTACTCGTCCAATTTCGGAATGTAAAAAAGACACAGAGTACGCAGGGCAAGTAAACTGCCCTGTCTGTTTTGACCAAAGTATACTGGTGTCATGGTTGTGGTCACCTCGACCAAGCCCCGGTACAAGATTCACTTGGACCTTGTCACCTTTCACAATATTAAATATATAATACAACTTGCTTGGGAGGGTTGATGTAGACTTGAACCAAGTCTAGCACCATGACAGAGTCTGTGCGTGATCAGCGTGGACATGGAGCGAGAGTCTCCGACCCTCGGAACTTCTTGCTGCTGGAGCCTGACGCTTATGACAATAATTTATTTTGTGTTGAGGACGACGAAAACAATATACCTGCACCAAAAGATTGTGATTTACATGTGTTTTAAAGGACGAGGGTCGAAGTAACCTGCACCCATGGAGCGGTCAGTTTCTGTGGACGGCTCTATACGTGCTTTCTCAGAGGTCCACAATACTGTACCCCTGAACTTTAACAGCGGCTACTTATATTGCACTGAGGCGAAGGAGGCATGGGTTGTGTCATCACCGTCCCTCCAGGGACGGTGGGGTTTCATATATCAACTTGAACATGGCTCATCAAAGAGATTACTTAATATTGAAAAACAAAAAAACTTAATTACTAGTTTGAAAAGTTGAACAAATTTATCACAGATTTACAGATAAGAACAGAAAAAATCAAATAAATTTGTGATGACTTCTCTGACATCCATTTTGACACGATGTAGTTTGTGTGTTGAGTTTCTTTTCTCTCAAGTGCGCCTTAATGCTCATTTTAACCTTTGGAACTTCATGATAATAATCAAAGCAACGAATTGCCACAGTTATATCGAGGGCGAGTAATTTTCCCTGGGCATTTGAAATTGAAAAGTCACACGACAAGTCCTTGAGTTTTAAAATATATTTTAACGAGCTAACTTGCGTAGGTGACCGAAAAATATTCAAAGAGCACTAAGCTGCTTACTCTTGCCGTCTGATTGTCTTTGGGTGAACTTTTCGATAACCTAACCTTTAATTTTTGAGGTGAAAAAGTCCCGACTTACACAGATCTTTTGAGTTTGTCAGTGTCTTGCTATTTTTTTTGTAATAGGAATACATTGTAAGACATGCTTGTCGACGTTTTTACGGGTAAGTACATGCCATTGGTTTTTATTATTACTTTTCTATGTCGGGACACTGCCGTTATCATTTACGTATGTTTTGTTAGGAAATGATCAACTGAACGAATTTCTGTTTTTCAGACGGTAAATGTATGATGTCGATGAAGAGCCATGGACTTTACGTCCCAGTGTTGATGTCGCCTTGTATGCTATTAAAGTCACTTTCTTCTTTAAATGTTACATCGTCGTATCGTATCGGGCTAAAGCTATTTTGGTGGTGAATGTACCGATACTTACACGGTGATTTTTCCCCGTTATCAAAACAGTCGTATTATCCGACCATTGTTGGATACTTTGTCACAAAATATGTATCCAGTTCATTTAATTCCCGAGGGGAATAAATATAAAGTTTTAACACCTAAATTTCACTTGTTTAAAATTCTTTAACATTACAAGCATAGTCGTACTATCTGCGTGCTGCGATTGGAGGTGTGCACTGAATAAATCTATGTTTTGCTGATTATCCCTTGCTCGTTCTGCTAGTTTTCCATGAAACTTAGGGGCAAAGAGAGTTTGCTTCGGGTAGCTTTCTTGCTTTGGTGTATAAAATTTGCCCCACTAACGTTTGATATTCCTCAAAAATCCCCTCGACTTCGCGATTGCACGGACCCCCTGACATACTTAATATGCTTTTTTGCTGTTTTATAGTGAGGTGGCCAAACCTATCATCGCGAGAACTGTACTATCAACAACCGTGCCTAGAATGGACTGAGGGAGGATATAATATAAGCTATGTAAGGCAACGATACGCTTAGAAAAAGTGACGAACTACGAGTATTATTTGTGGGAAATCAACTGACCATGACTACAAAAATAGCAACTTCATAGTTTTATACCCTATTGCAGAACTACCAGGTTTCGCTGATTTATCCATAGACCCTCGAGGGTCTATGATTTATCAAAGCTATCTTCGATCTGTCTTGTTTTCGCGACAACATTCAAAGTTTATACCGCAACTCGTATGGGAGAAGGGTCAGTTTTTTTTAGCCTTTGGGTAAATTTATCAGTGACTCGATTCTTCATGTTTTTTGGGGTTTTTTGTTTGTTTCGGGGGGAGGTGTGGTTGTGTGTTTTGTTTGGCGAAAACTGTGTTCTGACCGGCACTTGCATGAGCGAATGGTATACGTGTTTGCAGTGTTTTATACTTGAGGTTTTTTACCCCCTTAAAATTAGCGAAAGTTAAGACCATTTCCGTTTGTGATTGGAGTAAATTATAAGACATGCTTGTCGACACCTTTTTGTATTTGCGAGTTCATAGTTTCTGTTATTTTTATGTCGGGATAACTTGGCCGTTACTGTTCATTTATAAACTTAATTTGCTTTGAATTTTTTTACTGAACGATTTCTTTTACTTTGAGCGATCAGACGATATGTGTGAATCCAAGGACAATATTTTGAAATCTCAGCTTAGATTTCTCCTTCACATGTTGATCAATTTTTTTCGAGTGGATCCTTCAACATAATGGGACTCTACAAACAGGCAATTTAGTAGACTGGGTTATGAATTTCAAATCAGTAATCTCTTGTATAAAGTAGTGAATTCTATGTGAAAAATGACACGAATTCCGCATGTTTCATAGAAAAAACCCAAAACCTGAGAAATCTTCCAAAATTCACAACTAAACCAAAAAGAGTGTTACAGAGTTCATTGACTCTGACGTCAATTCTGCATAAAGGTAATTATCAGGTTCAGACAGGTTCAGACTTTGTTAATATGTGCGATGATTATACCTTAAGTGAGAAATCTAACAATTACATATTGTTCTGGTGTTTATGGTCTTGGAATCTAACAATTACATATTGTTCTGGTGTTTATGGTCTTGGCGATTGATACATGTAGTACCTTGGCACCAAATACGTCAGGGAAAGACGTTACATTTTATTGTATGTAGATAGGATTGTATGCATTGAATTGTATATACACGGTGTCTTTACGAACACCAGCTCAGACGAAGGGACAACATCTTGAGAGAAGGAACTATCTGGCCATATGTAACATCCATTTATAAGAAATAAACGGTGTTATCTTTGAAGACTTGGAATCTCTACGCTGTTTCTGTATCCCGATATCCTATCTTTCATCTGTCAACGTCTGTTTTATCATCTCTGTTGTTGCTCTGTAATTTCCTGGTTGTTTTGAGGTTTGTCATGTTTACTAATAAACATCGAGCTATGCCAAGTGTCATCATCGATACATACATCTAACTGTACATTGCAAGTTGTCAATTATAAAGAGGAACTAGCCTACCTTTTCTTACTCTGCGCTGCGTGGGGCTGGATTACTTTGAAGGCACGGGTCGGACTTCCAGTTGCTCAACTGGTGGCTGAATTTCTTCACTGTTGCTGTGGTCGTAGCCGCCATTTTGATCTACTGCGGTGTCCCGTTGGTCGTATGTGCGATCTACACTTTCTGAGCTGCTTTCTTACTTGGCTTCGGTCAAAAAAATCCCCCAAAACATCCCGTCTTATAACGGATCAAAGCGTAGCTGTCGTCGGCCGCCATTTTTAATTCCTGTCAAATTTCGCTAACGATCGCCGCTTAGATATCACAAACTTGACGAAGCTGTTCGTATGTGAAACAGTATGTGATTGTTTAGAAGGTCGTTATTAGGTTCCCCTAGCTTTCTGACTCAGTGTTGTATGGCTGGCATTGCAATTCAGGCCGGGAAAGGAGACCTGACGTCAACGTATTGCAAAATCAGGGGTCAAAAGGTCATCTTGCGGCACTTTAGTGCCGAACGGGGTTCAGAGGGTTAAATGTTACATCGTCGTATCGTTTTTTTATCGGGCTAAAGCTATTTTGGTGGTGAATGTACCGATACTTACACGGCGATTTTCCCTGTTCTCAAAACAGTCGTATTATCCGACCATCGTTGATACTTTGTCACAAAATGTGTATCCAGTTCATTTAATGCCGAGGGGAATAAATATAAAGTTTTAACACCCAAATTTCACTTCTTTAAAAATCTTTAACATTACGAGCATAGTCGTACTATCTGCATGCTGCGATTGGAGGTGTGCACTGAATAAATCTATGTTTTGCTGATTATCCCTTGCTCGTTCTGCTAGTTTTCCATGAAACTTAGGGGCAAAGAGAGTTTGCTTCGGGTAGCTTTCTTGCTTTGGTGTATAAAATTTGCCCCACTAACGTTTGATATTCCTCAAAAATCCCCTCGACTTCGCGATTGCACGGACCCCCTGACATACTTAATATGCCTTTTCGCTGTTTTATAGTGAGGTGGCCAAATCTATCATCGCGAGAACTGTACTATCAACAAACGTAACCAGAATGGACTGAGGGAGGATATAATATAAGCTATGTAAGGCAACGATACGCTTAGAAAAAGTGACGAACTACGAGTATTACTTGTGTGAAATCAACTGACCATGACTACAAAAATAGCAACTTCATAGTTTTATACCCTATTGCAGAACTACCAGGTTTCGCTGATTTATCCATAGACCCTCGAGGGTCTATGATTTATCAAAGCTAACTTCGATCTGTCTTGTTTTCGCGACAACATTTATACCACAACTCGTATGGTCAGTTTTTTTAGTCTTTGGGTTAATTAATCAGTGACTCGATTCTTCATGTTTTTGGGGTTTTTTTTGGTTTGTTTCGAGGGGAGGTGTGGTTGTGTGTTTTGTTTGGCGAAAACTGTATTCTGACCGGCACTTGCATGAGCGAAGGGTATACGTGTTTGCAGTGTTTTATACTTGAGGTCTTTTACCCCCCTAAAATTAGCGAATGTTATGACTATTTCCTTTTGTGATTGGAGTAAATTATAAGACATGCTTGTCGACACCTTTTAGTATTTGCGAGTTCATAGTTTCTGTTATTTTTATGTCGGGATAACTTGGCCGTTACTGTTCATTTATAATTGAATTTTTTTACTGAACGATTTCTTTTACTTTGAGCGATCAGACGATATGTGTGAATCCAAGGACAATATTTTGAAATCTCAGCTTAGATTTCTCCTTCACATGTTGATCAATTTTTTCGAGTGGATCCTTCAACATAATGGGACTCTACAAACAGGCAATTTAGTAGACTGGGTTATGAATTTCAAATCAGTAATCTCTTGTATAAAGTAGTGAATTCTATGTGAAAAATGACACGAATTCCGCATGTTTCATAGAAAAAACCCAAAACCTGGAGAAATCTTCCAAAATTCACAACTAAACCAAAAAGAGTGTTACAGAGTTCATTGACTCTGACGTCAATTCTGCATAAAGGTTAATTATCAGGTTCAGACAGGTTCGGACTTTGTTAATATGTGCGATGATTATACCTTATGTGAGAAATCTAGCAAGTAAATACTGTTATCTTATGTGAGAAATCTAACAAGTACATATTGTTCTGGTGTTTATGGTCTTGGCGATTGATACATGTAGGTACCTTGGCACCAAATACGTCAGGGAAAGATTGCATTTTATTTGTATGTAGATAAGGATTGTATGCATTGAATTGTATATACACGGTGTCTTTACGAACACCAGCTCAGACGAAGGGACAACATCTTGAGAGAAGGAACTATCTGGCCATATGTAGCATCCATCTATAAGAAATAAACGGTGTTATCTTTGAAGACTTGGAATCTCTACGCTGTTTCTGTATCCCAATATCCTCTCGCATGGCGATTCCCGAGGGAGATAATTGTTTATGGCAACACATGGTGGCAGAATCCGAACATACAGAGCAAGCTCCAGTTGGAAAAGTTAACACCGAACGAAAAATACGTACAGCACGATGGATGCAGCCGAGAACGAAGGTATAAATGTGGCTGAATGGCAGCGCGATGTCACGGCCAGGTTGGCAGAGTTACAGGACATCGTCTCTGGAAACGGCGATTGTTTAGGACCGGGCATTTTCCACGGTCTCGAAAATGAGAACGCGCTTCGATGGTGGCAGCGATACACTAACTTTGCGGACTTTCGATGCTGGTCAGATGAAAAAAGACTCAAAGGCTTTGGCCTTTACTTATCAGATGAAGCCGAGAGGTGGTTTCGGAATTTACCTGGCGATCGACGGGCTGACATGGAAATCTTAGGAGAGACTTTCCTTGAGCGATTTGATAAGTGTGGTCCTACATGGTTGTACGATAAAATGCTTTTCAAATTGAAACAGCAGTCTAACCAGACAGTCGACCAATACGCATCACTGTTACAGCTGAAGGCAGAGAAAGCCAGGAAAACCGACAAGGAAATTTTGTCGTACTTTATGAATGGACTGAAACCTCCACTACAAGCATTTGTCGCAGGAATGAATCCAGCCGATTTTACAAGCGCCTATGAACACGCGAAGACGGCCGAAGTTGTCAACAAACTGCAACAGGAGCCAGAGGAGGAGCCAGCAGAGTTAACGGAGGAGATCAAAGAAAGAATCGGACAATTGAAAGAACTTGTGAAAGAAATGTCGGACATTGAATCGAACTTGCATGAACAATCGCGTCAAAATGACTCACAGCAGACAGGCAAGAGACGACGGAAAGTACAGAAATACGGAAGAAGAAAGGCTGACAACAAAGCAATACGGTCTAATCGCCGTCAAGGTATTTTACATAATATTTCGAAATGTTTTAGAAATTCAAGAGACTATTTCGATAGTAGAATATGTTATAATTGTGGGAAACCAGGGCATATAGCCCGTCAATGTGTTAAGAAGTTTGTAGGGTTTCACCAGAGCAAATTTACTAAGCCAGCTGTTTGTGGGATGTCATTTACTGAAGGTGAAACTCGTAAAATTTTCCATACAGATTGTTCCTCTGGGAAAGATAATACTTTTGAAGAAAATTTAATTCCTGTGTCTATCTGTAACAGAAAGGTAAATTCTTTGATTGATACAGGGGCTAGTATTACAGTGGCTCCCATGCGATTATTAGATTTAATTCCTGAGTTACGGAAATATCCAATTTTGAAATCAAAATATAGTTGTGTACAAACAGCGGGGAAGGGAAAATTGAATGTTGTTGGGTTTATGAAGATACCTGCTTATGTTGGAAATAAGCGTGTAATGTTGAATGTTAACTTAGTTGATATTCTCACTCATGATTTAATTTTGGGACTTGATTTTTTGAAGCGTTATAGAGCTGTCATTGATTTTACTGCAAATAGTGTTAAGTTACAATCTGATGTACCATTGAGAACTACTGTCGATATGATAATTCCTCAAGGGCGTGAAATGATAATTCCCGTTAAGGTGCCGTATAAGTATGCAAATGGAGTGTTAGGGTGTTTCTGTGATAAACGAACCCAATTAACACCTGGTGTTTTAGTAGCTAGTGGTTTGGTGCATTCGAATACGAAATCGATGCCAATGAGAATTTTGAATACATTAGATACAGATGTTAAGATCAAGAAAAATAGTATTGTCGGAGCATTTTCACCACTTCATTTCTCAAGTGAAATTATTCCACTGGTTGAACCCATGATTAATAACGTTGCTAGCAGTCACAGTCAATCACAATATGAGAGAGATTACTTGCTTGGTCAATTGAAACTTGATGAGTTAGACATAACTGATAATCAACGTAATCAACTTAAAGATATTTTACTGCGTAATGCCGATGCTTTTGTTGATTCTAGTGGTAAACTGGGTCACTGTGATTTGATTAAGCATAAGATTCAATTGCAAGAGGGTTCTGTTCCGTTTCGTCGCGCCCCTTACAGAGTGACCCCTGATAAAAGGCAGGAAATAGAACGACAAATTGACAAGTTATTAGAACAAGGTATTATCGAACCATCTACTTCTCCTTTTTCAAGTCCGGTGGTTTTAGTTGCGAAAGTCAGATCATTCTTTCAGATTCTGCACAACTTTTGGCTTTTGAACGGATTAACTATACCTGATTCCTTTCCCTTGCCGAGAACAGATGAATCTTTAGAAATGCTTGGTAAAAACAATCCCAAGTATTTCTCGACTTTAGATTTGCAATCTGGCTTTTTTCAGTTAGATTGGATGAAGAAAGTAGGCCAAAGACAGCTTTTGTCACACATCAAGGGTTATATCAATATCGGAGGCTGGCTCAAGGGTGAGAAATAGCCCAGTTGTTTTCAACGCACCATGCAATATGTCCTACGTAACATCAATTGGCAGTATGTTTTGTGTTATATTGACGACATCATTATTTTTAGTAACACCTTCGAAGACCACCTACAACACATTGACACCGTTTTGACAAGATTACGTGAAGCAGGATTAAAATTGAAGCCTAGCAAGTGTCAATTTATGAAGCGTAGTGTTAAATTTTTAGGACATATCATAAGTCAAGATGGAATTTCGGTTGATCAAAGTAAAGTGGAAGCTGTAAAGAATTATCCCCGCCCTCACACAGTCACACAATTGAAGTCATTTTTGGGAATGGCAAATTACTATCGGAAGTTTATTAAGAATTTTTCAATAATAGCAAGGCCTTTACACAAATTATTGGGAAAGGATGTCAAATTTGAGTGGACTGATAAATGCGAGGAGGCATTTGAGAAATTGAAACAGATACTATGCGAAGCACCAATTTTGGGGTACCCTGATATGAGTAAAGAATTTATTATGTATACTGATTGTTCGACTTATGCTCTTGGATTTGTTTTGGCACAACAGCAAGATGGCGTCGAGCGTGTTATTTTGTATGGAGGACGGAGTTTAAACTGTCATGAACGGAATTATTCTATCACAGAGTTAGAGGCCCTGGCCGTTATACATGCTATAAGATATTGCGATCCGTATGTAAGGAGCAATCACATTGTTATTGTAACTGATCATTCCAATCTAACTTTCATGTTTAAACAAAAGATACCAAAAGGTCGAATTGGTCGTTGGATAATGACATTGCAACAATATGATTATGAGATTATTTACAGGCCTGGAAAGAAACACATGAACGCTGACGGGTTGTCAAGGCGACCATATCATCAGTGTGAAGGTTTTCCTTCCGACGTCACTGATCTTGAGAATGCTCCTGAAATAAATTATCGACCTGATCACAGTCCAAAGCTGGTTGATAAAGCAGTCAATACAGACTTAGTTCAGCCTCCTACCATTTCTAGTTTGACTGTTGATAGCAAGGAAAGCTTAACCAAAGGTTACGCCACAGGCCAAGACACTTTCTCAGATCAGGAAACCTATACCGACAAGGCAGACAATGAAATTGACAAAGAAGTTATAGAAAACTTACGAAAGGAACAGAGAAATGATTCGTATTTGATTAACCTTTTAAATTATATGGAGAGTAACGAACTACCTGAGAATGAACAGTTAGCTAAGAAATTAGTAAATATGGCTCCTAATTATGATATTGTTGAGGAGTTCTATATCACTATTGGAAACCCACTGGGAAAGCTACGACGAAAACTGATTGTATTAGGCAGGTAGTTATCCCCAAATCTATGAGGAATTATGTGTTGAAGAGGGCCCACGATTGTGTCCTAGTGGACATCTTGGTTACACTAAAACACTGGGAGTTTTGAGACAAAGGTACTTTTGGGAGCGAATGCCTCGAGATGTTAATATGTATGTTAAAACGTGCGCCCATGTCATACTAGGAAACGTGCTGTGCCCCCGTCCAGTGCTAAATTACTGCGATTCCAGTTTCTGGACCATGGGATCGACTAGGAATGGATATCGTTGGACCATTACCCGAACTTATGATGGTCATAAATACATTTTAGTGCTTACCGATTATTTTCCAAATTTCCCTTAGCCTTCCCTCTGAGAAATGCCAGAGCAGAAACTGTGGCCAGAATATTGTTTGATGAAGTAATTGCTACATATGGAAGTCCTAGAGTTTTGTTGAGTGATCAAGGATCAAATTTCTTATCTCAGGTAGTAAAAGAAACATGTAAATATTTTAATATAGAACGCAAAATGTCAACTCCTTACAGGCCCCAGACAAGCGGATTAACAGAACGTTTTAACTGTGTGTTAGTTGACATGTTATCAATGTTTGTAGATAGCAAACAGAAAGATTGGGACCGATATATAACTTCTGTGTTATTTGCTTATCGAGTTAGTCCACAAGAAGCAACAGGGCTATCTCCCTTTTTCATGTTATACGGAAGGGAGGCTACCCTCCCTATGGATGTAGAATTTCAACCAGTTGAGGGTAGAACACGAAATATAGACACCCATTTGAAATTCTTGGCAAGTAAAAGAAACATAGCCAATCAGTTAGCAAGAAAGAATATTGAGAAATATCAGTGTGAAATGAAAGAGCGTTATGATCGCCGTATTAAGAAATCTCAAGAGTTTAAGATAGGAGATGCGGTGTATTTGTAAAACCGTCAATTAAGCCAGGAGTAAATAAGAAATTTGTTCACAAGTGGACGGGCCCCTATATAATTGCGGAACAGGTATCTCCTGTTAATTATAAGTTACGACTTTTGAATAGCAATAAGAATTATCGTAAGGTGATCCACGTAAATAGGTTGAAGAAAGCTTATTTGCGTCCATCAGAGTTTAATTCGTCGACTTCCGATGAGTCTGAAGATGAATTACAAGTTCCGTTTCAATCGTCAGTAGTTGATGAGATCAGGAATTCTCCTGGTGACGATGTTAGTTCAGCTTCCAGTCAGAGTGTGCCTTCTCACAATGATGATGACAATGAACACTCAGTGCATGGATATTTAACAATTGGTGGTGACAATGACAATAACGCTCCACGATCAGTGGGCTCAGAAAGTGAACAGACACCTTATTATGAAGTTGAGAAAGTTTTAAAGGGTCGATATAGAAACGGCAAATTACAATATTTAGTCAAGTGGAAGGACTATTCACACAAACATAATACGTGGGAAGATGAAAATAATTTGAATGATGCCGCACGAGAGTATTTACGAGAGCACCCTGTGAAAATTACAGGCAAGGCATTGTTGTCTTTTTTACGAATTTGTTGATTGGTCACATATAAAGGTGAAACGGATGTGTGGTCACAAGTTAGTCTGAGATGTATGATTGGTGTGTATGCAAGGCCGGCCTAAGTATGTTAGAACTTTGTGAGTGGCGTGACTCGATTCGTT
This sequence comes from Ptychodera flava, assembly GCF_041260155.1. Lineage (NCBI taxonomy): Eukaryota > Metazoa > Hemichordata > Enteropneusta > Ptychoderidae > Ptychodera > Ptychodera flava. The sequence goes on from NW_027248390.1 coordinate 363,574, forward strand.
TGCCCCTGAGTGTGATCAAATTCACGAAAATATGAATTTGTAGTGTTGTATTTATCTTCTGAAATTATCGAGATTTAGTCCTTCCATCTAAAGAAAGAAAAAGCAAGACGTAACTGAGACTATTTAAATTTAATACGCCCCCAAAAGGGAGCTACACGAGGTGAAAAGGACTGGAATAGTTTAAGCCGCCATTCTCTGAAATTTGAATTGAGAAATCGGTGATAAAATCCACTCTGCCTCCAATAATGGTGAATTTTGTGTGACTGAAGCCGTACAAGATATGAAATAGAAGTGCAAGTTTCGAATAAGATAGATATTAATGATGGTTCCGTAATACCTAGTGATACAAAGAAAAAAAGATGAAACAAAGGAAAGATTTACTTTTCAGAATGAAGGGATATAACCCTTCCAATTTGGGTTTGTAACAAATAATGAATATATTCTGTGTAAATTGTAGTTCGAACCCTTATTACCCCTTATTTATGTATATTTATGACGAAGTATGTTAACTGTTGTGTAGAACTATTTAATACACTTTCTTGAGTTATGTAATTTTTCTTCTTTTCTTAATTTCATTAGTGGTTGTATGCTTTTCATTTTACCGTTTATTTCTAATTGAAAATTCATGCGGGACGCATTCATAGAAAGAAGGGGAATGTTACAGAGTTCATTGACTCTGACGTCAATTCTGCATAAAGGTTAATTATCAGGTTCAGACAGGTTCAGACTTTGTTAATATGTGCGATGATTATACCTTAAGTGAGAAATCTAACAATTACATATTGTTCTGGTTTTTATGGTCTTGTCGATTGATACATGTAGGTACCTTGGCACCAAATACGTCAGGAAAGACGTTGCTTTTATTTGTATGTAGATAAGGATTGTATGCATTGAATTGTATATACACGGTGTCTTTACGAACACCAGCTCAGACGAAGGGACAACATCTTGAGAGAAGGAACTATCTGGCCATATGTAGCATCCATTTATTAGAAATAAACGGTGTTATCTTTGAAGACTTGGAGTCTCTACGCTGTTTCTGTATCCCGATATCCTCTCGCATGGCGATTCCCCGAGGAAGATAATTGTCAATGGCAACAAGAGTCATACTTGGTAAGATTACACTGTCCCCCCATACAGTGGATTATGCTCGACCACTGCCCTGTCCTCAGATAATGCTTAATTGCGTGAACATAACCCGCATACGCGTGGGCAGAAGTGCTGAGTGCATGCAAGCCGTCCTTTCTTGCAGCCAACGCCGATGCGATGTACCTTTCGCTTACCCTGGCGTAAAGCGAACGGAATGCGTATTTTGTATGTCCTTAGACAACCACATACACCAAGACAATGCATGTCCGCTATTACTGGTGTACAACCCGGCACAGAAAACTTAGATTTTGTTGTGGATAGCCGAAGGTCATCTTGTATCATCTATTTTTTACATCCATGTGTACCGTACATCAACAGTGGAACGCGCGGGATTACTCACAAACATGCGAGGTCGTGTCCCTGGAGAATCAACGCCAGGTCTGTGAATCGCCGATATTTCTCGGCCATTTCGGGACTCTAATATTGATACTATACGGTACTAGAATGACTTGCCTTGTGCATCTGCCTGCAAGGTCTGTGAAATCGCTGATATTAAATCGATATTTATCGGCAATTATGGGACTCTAATATCCATACTATAGACGATACTAAAATAACTTGTCTTTGTATCGGCACGTCGGGTCTGTGAAATCGCCGATGTTTATCGATATTTAGACGATACTAAATTATGTAAAATCGTGGGTAAATATCCGATATATCAGAGATTTCACCGCTCAACAGATCTTGTCAAACCCGACTTTCAAGGACTGATTTTAGCTTCAATACTAGACGATACTAGATTTTGTCAAATCGCAGGTAAATAACTGATATATCAGGGATTTCACCACCCTACAGATCTTGTCAAACCCGACTTCCAAGGACTGATTTAGCTTCAATACTAGACGATACTAGATTTTGTCAAATCGCAGGTAAATGTCCGATATATATCGGGGATTTCACCACCCTACGGATCTTGTCAAAGCCGACTTCAAAGGACTGATTCTAACTCGATACCAGACGATACTAGATTTTGTCAAATCGTGGATAAAAATCTTATATCCAGAAGCCGTAAATATCGGATATCATATAAAAGTCCAATGTCGCGGTGTCCTCCAGATCTCAGCATTACAGGTGCATAACATTTCTGACTTGTTTTTGTCATGTCGGGAGCTAGTCCTTATGAAGTAAAAGAATAACAAAACAAAAGAGAAACCGCTCTGCATTACTTTTGTGGGAGACCAAGGATGACAAATTATCTAACTTATAGTTGCTTGGCCACAGCGTTTCCTTTGCCCAGATTCAGACATATGGACAAGTCCTACGGGCAAGTGTTTTTAATTTCAGGTAAATTAAAAAGAACAAAATACGTTTGTTACATATTTGCAAGTCGCAAAAGCCTGGCGCAAGAGGCAAGCAAGCCCTTGCCTAGCCCTACGAACAGGTCTGTGTGTTCCCGGCGTTATGTGGTGGAGGCCGTATAACGCCGGGAACACACAGACCTGTACGTAGGGCTAGCCCTTGCCCGATTTAGACCCAGCGTGCCGGGACGCAAGACAAGTCATTCTGGCATCGTCTACCCGGTAGTAATCGATGTAGCTTCCCAAAATCGCCTGTAAAATCGATTGGTATGTATAACAGAAATATTCGGGACGTCAAACTTCGACTGAGTCAGTGAATATCTGCTAGTCAAAATTGTGCAAAGTCACACCTTGCTTCACTGAGTTGTTTGAGCCTAGCCTGGCATGCACTTGGTCGATGAGGCAAATAGTAAATTGCGCATGCGCAATCTCTCTTGATGTTTCACGATATATATTGCGAAACAAAAATAACAATCGCGATCACTCATCTATACATAGCATTCACCAAATAAGCTTTTAATCATAGGCGGTAGCTTCTACTGTCTATGTTTTTATTCATACTCGTAACAAGTCAAGCCCTTCTTGTGTATGCTCTACGCATTACTGATTAGCACTCATCATTGATAGAAAATGTACTGACATTGACCTTTGGAAATCGTAATCTCAAGTCTTGATCTCTGTCTGAATGTACGGATTATGTAACCTGCGATTAAGAAGACACAGAGTGTATGCAACTCGAGCATGCCCCGGGTGCCTGTAAACTCGATTCGTGGACGAACAGTAGCCCTGCGTACAATGCTGTGTGTTTCGCTACAGCTAATCGCCCCGCTCACCACAGCCCTGCAAAGACCCGTACGTAGGGTCGGTGACTTCAAATCCATTTTGGGACTTGACGTAAAAAGCCAAATTACTGCCAAAATTCAGCGTTCTTGGGCCCAAGTTGTATCCCTGCCTACCTCAGCTACTCGATCGCTTCCAAAAATGCCAGTCTTTTATTCACTTCTCGTAAATAACTGTCGATGTCGGCAACTCTCTCGCTAGCCCTGCGTACGATGCTGTGTGTTGGCCGCTACAGCTAACACACAGAAGTGAGAAGTGAATAAAGACTGGCATTTTGGAAGCGATCGATGGCTGAGGTAGGCAGGGATACGACTTGGGCCCAAGAACGCTGAATTTCGGCAGTAATTTGGCTTTTTACGTCAAGTCCCAAAATGGATTTGAAGTCACCGACCCTACGTACGGGTCTTTGCAGGGCTGTGGTGAGCGGGGCGATTAGCTGTAGCGGAACATACAGCATCGTACGCAGGGCTAGACGAACAGTTGAACGATGGACTGTAATATAATAAAGTGTGTCATCATATACCGGGGTACGTCAGTCCATGAAGGAGGTATAAATAGACGGGTTTACCGCCGTGGTCAGTCTTACTTGGTTTTTCTATTCGCCTTTCCTGAACGAATTTTTTAAAAACCGCTCTTGAAAGATGCTGATATTTCATAGAATGTTGTGGCAAGGATGCAGGTAAACTTTTTGATATCGGTCAATTTTGATGTCGACTTCAAGTTGCTGCTCTGTGAGCGCCAGGGATAATACTTAGCTCTCGTGATATGAATTTAAGGGTCACGTCGCGGCAACGTAACACATAAATACGGCCAAAGGAGGTGGAAAGAGAGTGTAGAAAACGTTTTAAAGCTTTGTCCAAAGCTGGTCACAAGGGAAAATTGCAAAGACAACGTGACCATTGCAATAAATGCAGACGTACCGGTACGGTACCGATATAGATACCTATCAACATGCAGTTTCAACACTGACCTCACCGCCGTCGCTATGCATTCTAGAGTTCATTCATTAAAGACAGACGACCACATTTATACGTACAAAAAGCATTCTGGAGTACGCAAGCGGTCAATTGATTAAAATCAGATATAGAGTACGGCGACCTGTTTACTTACGAGAGCTCGGGGGAAATGCGCTGACAGATTACATCACGGTCATAGCAGCAGCGTGTGCAATCACTTACAGAATGACAGCTCTTGAAACGTAAGCAGCTGCTACTAAATTTACGAAAGGGTAAAAACCTGCGGTACCCAATTGTTACATGCCGACCCTAACCTTTTCAAAGCCAAACACGGGAATGAAAAATTATAAAAAAAAATGAAATTCGGCGAAAATTCATGTAACATTCTGCAAGCAAGCATACTTAAATACATTTTGGAACTCATTATGAAGATTTGTAGAGGTATTTGGTAGAGACAACCGAAAAAACAGAGTCTTTCCTAATGAAAACCTCAAAAAACTTAAGCACGCAAGAACAAAAATAATATCTTCGACCGAAAGTGAGTGTGGCTGCCCCATCCGAAACACACAACAGTAATGCTGGCCCGCGAGTATTACTCGCAGTACGAACCTTACAACGATACACATACTCCGGTATACCGTTACCAATAATGTAACCAGTACCGTGCATGGTATGTCTTTGCTCAGTCCAAATGATGAGAGGTCAGTGTCGGGCACGGGAGTTTACAGTAATTCCGAGTACAGTGATTTTTACAGCGGACAGTTCGGTACTTTAGTTATCGCTATGATGGTGTTAACGTTCGCCCCAGCCAGCATAGACAGCGAAACAGATGAGGTTCGAGATACCGGTATAGGTCGGGAATTTGCTTTGTACGCTGTTAGGGTGCAACCGCAAAGTCGTCAGGATTTTGCTCAACCATCTGTACAAGGGGATTAGATAAATGTCGGCGCAATTTTTATCAGTAGGCCGTGAATTTCGAAGTGTCTTTCTGTGACATTGTTTAATACACATTACAGATCGATAGATGTATGTGTGCGTCTGGCAGACCAGAGTGACTGTAGTCACAGACGTTACCTGGCGTCAATGAGATCAGGAACTCGTGAAAATTGGTGTCGGGCGAGATAGAGTATCGGGCGAGTTGGTATCGGGCGAGTTAGTATCATTGGTTCTGGGTGGGTTAAATGGTACCCATGTCGAACTCCGCTGGAACTTTTATGTGGATCTGGCATCCCCGTTATTCTTTTTTTTGTTTTTATGGTCATCGATATTGGAAAAATAAAAGTATCCATCATTTTTGTCGGTTTGAATGGTGAAAAATATTGTGATAAATGTATAATATATCTCTCGACGTCCATGCCTTCCCCTGGAATGCTTTGTCCGATGTACGTAATGCAATGACCTTGAACTCATGCAGTGACCTATATTTTACACTTCAATGAATACCGAAGGGGCATTTTACAAGAACTGCTTAAAGTGTATATTTTACGTCTACAATATTGTTATCGCTATCATTTTTTGCTTTGCTTGATTATTTGATGATTACATCTATCTTTTACACTTCACTACCACTGAGATGGAGACCATATTACTATTTGTCATGATAGTGCAAAAGACCCACCCATCTCAACCTTGGAATTAATCACACTGTAGAATTAAAGGACTTTTACTCTTTCTTTTATCATGTTCGAATACGTTATAACGTTGCCGGGTTTAATATAGTGTGAGCACAAGTCTTTTACTGTGCATAACAGGTAAGTGAGAGTGCCATGCACTGAGAACAAACTTTGGAACACTGGCTTGTGGTTTGATATACAGCGAAGTCCCATTAAACATGAGGAACAATTTCGTTAAGACTGGGCAAAGATATTGTTCTAGGTATGAAGAGAATGAGGAACAGATCTAAGGAAACTTACAATTACCCTGAAATTTATATAACCCGCGCGTATTACTCGCCAGAAATGGACCCGGACAATAACATTTTGGAGTAGCGGTACTTCGCGTGAATTATACGGTGAAGAGACCTTGCTCCTGTGTAATCTTCTGTGGTCGCGTATTTATTCATGACGTCCGTTCAATGATGACAATCAACGTAACACGTACAAAAGTTATGCAAATCAAATACGTCACAGAGTTCACGAACTCGACGGCGTCATCGCATAGAGCATCCCACGCACGTTCAAAAAATTGATCATCGCATGGAGTCTCACGCATGCACGTTCAAGTAAACGATTTTACGAACTTTAATAGTTTCACCCTTTTGGGGACAATGTTTTTATTTAGGCAACGTCTAATACGTCTAAATTGAACTTTCAATACCGTGGATCTTTGGATAACGAGTTTGATTTATGTTGAACGTACGGGAGTTGTACGTCAACCAAGTCTAGACCCTCTAGCCATGGATGTAAACATCCATGCTCTAGCCAAGCTGATGGGACTTCAAACAAATAAAGTTCACGTAATTTGCAGTGCTAGGGCTTACGTACGTACCGCCATGGATGTAGGCCTACAAAAATAGCACCGCTATAAAACGGCGTTGCTTGACAAAACGTCGGTATTTTATGGCGATCAGCGCATAAATGATCTGAGAATTTTACTGTACAGCTGCAATAGTCCATATACACATTAATTCCAAATGCAGGGCGATTTTCCGTAGCGGCACACGTCGCGTCGCGGCTATGGTTATCGGTGCGTGCAGAGCTGTAAAATCCGTCGGTATGTCGGTCAAATTATAGTTTTCCTGATTATTTCATGGTGAATTCGCCAATTGGATTCGCAGTATCGCTATCACTCTGTAAAAACTACATTGCTAACAACACAAGACATAACTTGATGTCGTGTGATAAACGCATAAATATTTCTAGTTTATTCTGTGCTTACACCCACCTTTTTGTTTGCTCAAAGTTCAATACCTACCATGTTCTGTAATCTTGAATGTAGAGCTAGCTTCGGACTTCAAACAATTATATCAGCAGAGTATTTTATTGAACTGAGCTATGTAACATAATGCTTTCTTTATTGAACGTGTTCATGGAGTTTATTAACATAAATATCTTATCGTAGACTTGCTTCAAGCATGGAGGAAGGTACCTAAATGCTTCAGGCTGTTGGCGTATACTATACATATCAAAACATAGTAAATTTAAGGCAATAAACTTCGCCTGCCCGGTTCGCATGTCGGGTTAGTGGTAAGCTGTTATCGTTGGGGTGAACGATTTGCCTCATGTGCTGTTGACTAAACGTCGTAACCATCGATATTGTGACTGAGTACTAGTATGAACAGAAGGTGCGTCAAAGCATGGATGTAATACATCCATGGTCATAGTCACTGTTAGGAAATATATTCTTGTATTACGTCATTATTTACAGTGTCTTACTATAGATACTCTGATAGCATTCATGCAGCTGTCGACATCAGCTTGAACGATTGTTTACAAAACTTCTTAGAATCACTACGTGATAGAAAGGCAACAACATTTCGCAAGCAAATCACTTTTGTTTTGAATTTGCGTTTGGCGATCGTAATATTCTGATCACGTCGCCGTCGAGTGTAGAGTACAGAGGTCACGGGACAGGTCACGAGACTTCAAGGACACTGCAGTTGATGATCATACGAACACCAAACATCCAAGCACAAATTAAGAAATTCATCAAAGAAATTTATTATTTATGCCCTTGAAAAGACGTTTTTACTTCTCAGTTTTTACATTCAACTCTGTGACCTGACCTCATGTGTATTTCCATCTTAAAGGATGACAATGTTTACTTGTTTTCAACGTTCTATCGGCATAGACCTGTCAAATATTCGAGTTCATGCCCCGTCCTTGTGATCGAAAGTGTCCAATGATCAGTCGATGACTCTATTTTTAGTTGAATTATTGTTTCAGAAGTATCCGTATTTGCTACGATTTGTAGGCGCAAACGACAATATAATCGGGATGTCAACTGTTTGCCGGACTGATCGCATAGCTTAGTAAACTCTGTCTATTACCCCCGTGCTGCACCAAGCATAGCACCATGTTCAGTTCAGTTCAGTATGGTTGTTCCAGCCGTTGTATGTCGGCTCTATAAAAGAATTAACGAAACGCGTACAAAACATAAATGCAAACATAAATAAAAGAATCTATATTCCCCAGTCACTGGATTGTTTTCACGATGAAACAGATGATCCACGTAGTTTGACCCCTGTTTAGAAAGGTTTTTTTTTTTGTTCAAACTACACAGAAATGCGTCGGTGGTAGTTCCGTAATTTCAGTGCTTTCTTTGTCGAGTGCAAGGACATTCAAGCTGCTATCAAATGCAGACGAAAAATAGACAACAAATTTTCCCCAATGCGATGTCGATATTTACTATGGAATGGCTCTGCCGATGTGCGACCAGTTTTACTTACCGATCTCGCACAAATCGAACAAATTTTGGGTATCGTAATTAATTTGAACTTTACATTTGATAAATCATCGACTATTTTTGTGGCATCGATTACACTTCAGACATGTTTGGGGATGTTCATGAAAGGCACTTTTTTGTTGCAATATTTTACAGACGGAAGTGAACATAGGCAACAGTGACAAAGCACTCTCTTTATTTGACTAAGACGTACTCTCTCTCTCAAATAAACTGGTTTTAGTAGAGCCGTTCTTGCAATTTACCGCTGCACCCGCGGTATTACCGCGATCGCTACTAGTAATGAGAATCAATAGAGGTGTGAATGTTTCACCCCAGTCCGCGGTAACGACTTTATCAGGAATATTCACGGAACCCTGAGCGGCGGCAATCCATGGAGACTGAACTACAATACATCGTTTGATGTTTTGATTCGTACATTCCATGGCATACACGTCACCATAGCAGAATGACAGGCGATATTTTCTCTTTTCCGAGGGAGTATTATGACTAGAAACATCAGCAAATTCACAGGTTGCTACACTGTGCGCTCGCACCCTCATAATATATGGACGTTTTTGCTTGCATTGTGTTTCATATGCGATTTACCCGCTTTCGGTAAGTTTTCAGGGCAGACAATGGTTCGAAATGCGTAGTTTGCGCAGTTGAGAGAACATACTAACGCCCTACCCTGAATGAAAATTAAGATTACAATGATAAAAGACAGGTGCATGGAGAAACGCAAGTCAATGGCACTGCTGAGGCTCGACAGTGAACGCCGCGCTGCGGTCATGTAGTGACCGTTCGTGTACCGTGTCTGACTCTGCTCCATGTATAATCAACAAGATAAAGTAATGATCAATGACGTAAAGAAATGTAAAATATTCACACATACTCAAAAAGAAGTAGTAGTTTGTGCACTCAATCGGGACTCAAAACACAAGTACAGTGAATCACTTTGTAGGGCAACAGAGTGTAAGGTCAACACAGATTATGGTAGCAGACAATAGATGGCGCATAACTCAACTTGACAGACAAACAACATGTCCTTCTCAACACTCGCTCCACGTGTATAGATTTAAATACGCGTTGTGTGGAACGTGTCGGTTTCTTTGAACTCGAGGTAAGATTCCCGCGCACACGCTATTTCCACGAGATGAGCACGATAATTTCCCTCGCGTTTACCGCGGTAATGGTTAAGTTTTCGATTCCGGTAGGGTACAAACCGACTTTTTTCAAAGCAATATTTCTTTTTTAAGATGACAAGAACAAATACACCCTAATGCATACTGTTTCCTAAAAGTTTAGTACTGTGGCAATACTTTAGTAGGAGGATTAAGAGGGTATGTATTTTGAGTGGAAACCCTCAATTTTGTATTTATGATAGATATTATAGCAAAAAGTATGATATTCCTTTATGCAAATTAACATCTCATTTTGAACTGGAGTATCTTAGAAAAAGGGACAATATTCTATTGCATTATCTATCTTCATTTCAAAACAGCAGGTGTTAAAAGACTGGCATTTAACCCCTTCACTACCAAGGCCAATGTATTCCTATATACCAGGCCCCTTATGTAAATATTGATAAAATCTTGGGTGTGGTCATTGCATGAACACTGCTTAGAGTAAAAATTAAGTAAGTACCAATAAACCATATATTTTCTGAATCAGCATGAAATTTCCCACTTTTTCAAACATAAATTTTGTATTTCAGGGTCACGTGACTGATCACATGACACATCATGTGACCAGAGTTGGCAAAGAATATGAATATTTGAGGCATCAGGACGTGTTTTGAATCCATAAAACGACGCAAATTGGAATACAGTTGCAATTTCCATGGCATTGTCTTAACATACCGGTATATGTAATAATAACTACCCTTTACTTTATTTATAGATGTACCGATTTAAGATTTTTCTCACAAAAGGCAGAGTAAATGAACCACAAACATCAGCATCTGACATGATTCTGTATTTGAAAATCAACACATTTTGTAATTGTAAACACCTGCTTTATGTCTTCCTTGCAGAAACATGCACCTAAAATGGTTATGATTTATCACAAAATAATTCACAATATTTAAAAATACATTTTAGGGAACAACATATCACATGAGCAAATACATGACCAGTCATGTGACCAGTCATATTGATAATATGGCTGCTATAAAATTTCACTGGCTTATAGTAAAATATTGTATTTTCTCTAGTTTCATTCACGAATATTGCTGTTAATAGAACATATTTACATATAAATCCTTTGTTTTCAATAAATAAACATTTCATTTCATTAAAAAAATAAACCATAAACATCTTCACGATCGTCCGTACTTCAGAAAACTGTAAACAATCAGCGCGACGCTTCTGTGATCAGCCTGACCTTTCAGGGTCGAGGTCATGGGTCACGACATTAGCTTCCGGATTTTGGCCATACTCGGACGTACGGGGGCGCAATCACATTCAGGCCAGATCGGAATATATCAATCTTAGTCGTGCTGCGTGCCGACGCCAAAATTACGGGATTTTTAGTGACAAAAACGAAGCAAATACGCCTATTTAACTGTGCCGGATATTTCCGGCACTCAAGGTATATGGTAATTCAATATGGCGCCGGATATATCCGGCGCCATAGGTAGTCAAGGGGTTAAATGACTGAAATAATGAAAAACAAACATTAACATGACTCTCATTCAAAATAATATCTTATTTCCAAACATTCATTTTTGTTTTGCGATATAGTTTTTAAAGAAAATAATGTGATGATTTCACCAAATTTGATCTGGCCAGAATAGTGTTGATATTGTTTGGAATGATGAATATGAGTCTTTGTTTGCGTAGGATTTTCTGCAGTTACTGTGTTAATAAGTGAGATATATTTACATAACGGCATTGTGTTGCACATTTTAGTACCGGTACATGTTGTAACTTAGTTATCGATGTTAGCTGTTAATTCTCTCTCCACTTCCCATGCTGAGTTCACAAACACTCTTCCCACAAGGCCTGCAGGTGGTCAGGTACAGGTGTGGTTAGTTTACCAGTCTCAGGTTGAATGGTAGCAGTTGTTCGCAGGCCAGGCTTGACATCACTGTCCACACCACTAGCAATTGCTAGCAATTGCTACATCATGTTGGTTGTTTCGCCTATGTTCATAACAGAGACAGGAACTGTATTATTGGTGATTCGGTTGACAGTGGGTTGTGCCTGGTTAGTTCAACCTAAGCCATTGGGTTCATGTCAATAGGTCGAGATAGATGTCCAGGTATGACCATCTTGATATCATCACAGGTATCTGTGCTGCTGGTATCAAGTTTGAGACACCTGGAGAGAGGAGGGTCAACTCTGATCCTTGGTCAACAACGAACAAGCATCTACACTATGGATTTCAGCAAAAACATGAATATGCGGTCGTCTTTTCTTCACCTTCCCATCATTCAACTGCAATACATGCTTGGCTTCCATGCCATCAGATTTTTGGTCATTCTCTAGTTTGTCATTTTTGGTTGGGAACGGTTGTCTGTTGTGGACGGAGCGTTAATCCCCGCACTTGGTCACAGCACTTTTCCCGAGATTTTGGCCTTTTGGCAGTTTTGTCTTATATGCCTACTTCCCCACATCCAAAACATTTCATTGTTCGTTTATTCTTTGGTCACTCAGCTTTATCTCTTTTCATCTCCTCTTTGATCGCATTTACGGCAGCCATGAGTTCAGTGAACGCTGACTTGGTTACACCTGCTGTGCTGGTCATAGGAGTCTGCAATCTGTACAGCTTCATTGTACAGATCGTCATCAATGGAAACCTGCCTGATAATGTTGGCGTGTCCATTCGTCCAGATTCAGAATGTAGGAACAACTCAGTTTGGATAGCAATTCGAATTGCCGCATCGAATATTTTGGGCTGCTCTCTGAATAGGTCTGCACAAATTTCTGAATCAGGAATTGCATCAGAAAAATACTGCCAAGCCAGTTTGTCAATAGCTATTGGGCTAAGCTCAGAGAATTCTTGCTCCATCAAGTCTAGGATAGCTAGTTCTAGATCTGAAAACATTTCATCTTTCATCCTTGTTCTTCATTTCAGTTGGGTTAGAGGTAACTCAGCTTTGTCCAAAGAACCAAAGCCTGCTTCAATTATGGCCACTAATTCATCATACCGCATCTCCTCATGTACGCCATAAATACGGGAGGCACGTTCTGGGCAAAGCCACTCAGGGAAGCTGCCGGCAGGTATGTAAGGGTCCCAAATTCGACAAAGTGAGCGTCGAACTGAGCGTGGCAAAAGACAAAGTGAGCGTCAAACTGAGCGTGGAAAATGACAAAGTGAGCGTCCAACTGAGCGTTGGAAATGACAAAGTGAGCGTCGAACTGAGCGTTGGAAACTGACAAAGTGAGTGTCAAACAGCGTTGAATACGAAGTAAGCATCAAACTGGGCGAAAAAAAGAAGAACTGAGCGTTGAACTTAGTAAGAGTGCTAAAACGTAGCGAATATGCGAAATATAGCTTGCATGGGTGCTCAGTTAGCGCGTACTGGATAGTACACGATTTGCCAGTTGGCTAATAAAAACGTGTTTACAATGATGCGCGCAATATTGGTGTCATAATTACAGTTAATTACAGTTTACTCTTCGTAGTCAAAAAGAATAAGAGATAGGAGTCAAGGTCCTGCAGTTGACGGACCTCGATGGAGCAATGTCAATCACTATCTGTAGTGTGCATGTACGTGAGTTGACAAATGGCAGGCAGAGCGAGGTCAAATATACGTCATATTCTATGTGACTGAGACTGAAAAGTTTTGAGCCAATCATAAGCTTACGCCTGAAGCCGAAAAAATTACTGTAACTTTCATTTTTTGGGTGAAAGATGCTCTTTCACATTGCTTTAATTCTGAAACATTTGTCATGATAAGACATTGTTCGGCAATCGTGATGTCAAATGGATAGAAAATCACGGTCATCACATGCACAGAATCCCACGTCCAAAAAACGATCATCGCATAGAGTGTCACATTCAGCAAACGATTTCCAGACAATGTGTTTATTCAGGCAACGTCTAAATTGACCTTTCAACATCAAGAGTCTTTGGATAACAAGTCTGATTTATGTAGAATCATTATTGAACGTACGCGAACTGTACGTCAGTCAAGTTTAGCCTCGCTGACGGGACTTCAAACAAATCAAGTTCACGGAATTTTCAGTGCTGCAGTGGGCTCAACCCTCTGAGCATAGGGAACCCAGAAGTCTGGTTGTTGTTGTTGTTGTTGTTTGTATTGTTGTTTATGTTTATTAGTCGTGTTGTTGTTGTTGACCAATAAAATTCAACGAACATAACTCTTGTGTTGTTGTTAATGTTTCAAGCGTAACGTAGATGTCATAAGAAACGCTACTAGGACACGATCATTACTTGGCCCAATACAACTATCTGCAGAAACGCAAGTACAAGGGCACTAGGCTACCATTACTTGGCCCGATACAACTATCTGCTAACGTGTACACTCTCTTCATACACTTAAACAGTGTATAATTTAAAAAATGACAGGAAAATTTATGAAAATTGGTAAAATGTCCCCCAAAAATTTTGTTGGGAAAAATCACCGTCATGGATATACAAAAAATGGTACCGGTGAGCGGCGTCGCTTGACAAAACGTCGGCATTTTATGGCGATCAGCGCAGAAATGATCTGAGAAATTTTACTGTTCAGCTACAATAGTCCACAGACACATTCATTCAAAATCATCAAAATGCAGAGCGATTTTTATCTAGAGAAGCGTGGTCCGTAGTGGCACATACATGTACCCCGGGCCCCGTCGCGACTATGGTTATCGATGCGTGCAGAGCCGTAAACTACGTCGATATGTCGGTCAATTTATATTTTTCTTGATTATTATTTCATAGTGATCGCTCCAAACTAGATTTGCAATATCTCTATCACTCTGTAAAAAACTACAATGCTATCAACACAAGACATAACATTGGTGTCGTGTGATAAATACATAAATATTTCTAGTTTATTCCTTGCTTACATTCATTGTTCTGTTTGCTCAAAGATCAAAGAATACCTACCATACTGTAATCTTGAATGCAGAGCTTCGGACTTCAAAACATTTATACCAGCAGCGTATTTTATTGACACGAGCTTTATAGCAGAATGCTTTCTTTATTGAACGTGTTTATGAAGTGATGATAAACTTGATCGTAAACTTGCTCCAAGTCTGTAGGCGTATAAATATCAAAATGGCATAAATTTAAGGAATAAACTTCGCCTACCCGGTTGTTCGAATGTCGGGTTGGTGATAGGCTGTTACGTAGTCGTGGGGTGAACGATGTGATGTTGACTCAAATGGCTAAAACGTCGCAACCCATCGTAGTAGTTAGCCAATTTTAACTGGTAATTTCAGTGCCTTCTTTATTGAGTACAAGGACATTCATGCTGCTATCAAATATAGATAAAAATAGACACAATATTTGCTATCATGGAATGGCTCCGATGTATGACCAGAGTTTTACTTCCCGATCTCGCACAAATTGAACAAAATTTGGGTGCCGTAATTAACTTGAACTTTACATTTGATAAATCGTCATCTATTTTTTGTGACATCGATTACACCTAAGACATGTTAGTGGGGGGGGGGGTGTTCATGAATTGCACCTTTTTGTTAGGTATTTAGTTTGCAATATTTTACAGACGGAAGTGAACTGAACATAAGCAACAGTGGCAACGTACTAGTTTATTTGACCAAGACGTACATGTACACGCTCTCTCTCTCTCTCTCTCTCTCTCTCTCTCCTCTCCTCTCAAAAAATATTGCAAAATGTCATGCCATTTGCCGCTGTGCCTGCGGTATTTCCGCGATCGTTAGGAGTGGAAGAGGTGTAATGTTTCACTTTCAGTCCGTGGTAAATGACTTTCTCATGAATATTCAGTCTCTGAGCAGCGGTAATCCTGGCGGTAAGCGAGGCGGAGGTATAAAAATGATAATTGTCATGGCCATGAAGCGAAATCTGTTCGGAAAGATTATCTACCCGAAACAGGGCAGCAGTAACAGGGAATGTCAACTCATACCAATCATCAGGCGGGATTGACGACTCACAAAGTTCATTGGGTAACGCCATGGCACAGGCGTGATGTTTACTGGGTAGTTTGTATAAGTGTAGTTTATGCTACGTTCCGACGTTCTCTTCCGTAGATTAGGCTGATTAGGCTATGGAAGAGAACGTCGGAATGTAGCATAAACTACACTTATACAAACTACCCAGTAAACATCACGCCTGTGCGCCATGGCCATAGTGAATGTAAACATCGACCTGGCGGGAAGCGATCTCACAGCTGATGGCAAAATTAATTATACCACATCCTATCGTTGGAGGCGCCATCACGCTCAGTTTGACGCTCACTTTGACGGTCAGTTTGACATTTTCCACAGAGTGCTCGATCGCGCAGTTTGACGCTCAGTTTGACGCTCAGTTTGTCATTTTCCACAAAGTGCTCGATCGAGCACTTTGACGCTCACTTTGTCAATTTTTGGGGTCTTACATACCTCCTGCCGGGAAGTGAACCATTTCTAACTGCATCCCATCTGTTAATTGCTGAACAATGGGTAAAGTTACCATAGGAACTGCATCCATCATACTTTTCTGGCATCACAGACGGCTTTTCTAACCTGGCTCCCCTTTGTACTGTATTCTGGGGAATCCTATAATGTCCATTTCCCTTCTGTTGCGCAGGTGATATGAGGTCCTCCATGATGACTGCTCTCTCCCTCACCTGACCTTTCTTGTTGTCCTGTCACTCTATCAAGATCGGCATTTAGTATGGAAAGCGAGAACATGAAGCTGTCTGTATTTCAGCATGAAAATCACCCTCTCTGTAGCTACCTTCATAGGCCCCTTTGTTTTCATACAGCTCAGCAAGGGATCTCCCCAGTGACCCCTCCTAAGATTCGGTAATCTTAGATAGTTGCCGCCGCTTTCCTTTGGTCTACCCTCAGACACATATAAATTTCTGGCTTCAAGTGAGCCCTCTCTGTTCTTTCTCAGGGAATTGCTTTTTGGTCTGTATGGGACTGCATTACATACTCATTCTCACTTTGTAGCTGGTTTCCAAAATGTGATTATGGCCTCACATTAGGATGCTTGTGCATAGAGCACTTGAAAAAATGCTGCTAGGGAAACGGTAGTTAGGGCCTTTTATTTGGTCCCTTTTATAGTTTTTCTGCTCATCCTGACCCCAGTCACACCGAAAGCTAATATGTCATCCACTTTTGCCTACTACAGCCATCCACAGTTCTGTAGTTTATCTTGTAATCCGATGGTCTGATATTGGACTACTGACCTTGCCTTGGGGCCCGGCTTGTTCACTTCCATTGAACGTAATTACTACCTCAGTTTTATCAGACTGTTGATTTCTTTTCCGTAGCCATCACTCATATGTCTACATGTGACCACAGTTTATCTTCCTGTAGTCTACATCAGTCTCTCAAAACTTCTAGTTTTCCACCTAGTGTTATTCTGTACCATTTATTTGCCAAAGACAGAGCATAATCATTCCACCGCTGTAACCAATCAATAGTTTTTCTTTCTGGCCTCAGTGTCATGAATCAGGTTCATTACAGGGTTTTAAACAGCGAGTGTACCCTCCAGGGAGAGGTGCAGCTGGCCCGAGTAATAGTACACTGCTGAAGACCCTGCAAGGGTTTCTGACTTAATAATACCTGACGGCAAAGTTCTGTTGTGGTTAACATCCCAATCAAGGCCAACAAAACACTGGGAGTGGTGTACTACAGCCCCTCTGCCATTCATCTTATATTCTTTAATGGTTAAATACAGAATTCAACAGGATCTACAGCTACACCTTACTGCCAAAGAGCTAAAACCTAGACGCTCTTACTTTACAGGAACTCTCAACCACACAGCAAGGGAATACAGAAATGTCAAGTATGGCAACTTGAACTATACAGCAGGATAATGATGGCATCACCAGAGTTTATGGGGGTAGTGAGGGAACAGGACGGAGCAGCAAACAACCATAAACCAAGCCTTTAACTGGACTTACCCCCTGCTAACTCAACCGGAATCTTGTATCGGTTAGGTAAATGGCTGTCAGCACATCAGCCACTGGAAGCTGAAGCTCTTCAGGACTAAGTCAGCAGCTGCTGGAGATTCTGCAAGCCCTGCCAATGAGACGTCCGAGATTTATCGTACTCAGCTTCTCCGCTCTATCAGTCTGCCACAATTCTCCAAGTCGAGAGCTTAGAGATTTCTTCTGCTGCTGAGCAGCGTGGCATCCTTCCCTTGTGGTGGAGTAGCGCCTGTTGCTAAATGGACAAAATCACAGAACGCACTGGCTTAAAGACCCCTATTGGTTATACCCCCGGTAAATACCGGATTACAAGAAAAGACGCTCATTATAAGAGACACCATATTGGTAGCTTGAAATGAGAGCTCCAGAGATTGCTGTGTATTGGCTTTTTATGAAAAAATTATGAAATGGGAATGCTCTACAGCAGGGTGAATACCTTATCAATTCACAATGACTCCATATCTTTCAAACCGATGAGTTTTATGGACAATTTTAGTGAGTATTGTGCCTGGCCAGTGAGGACATCGACCAAGGGGATGCCGATGTGTATTTGAATATCACTGTCAAACCTTGTGCAACGTAGGACACAAGTCAGCTAATGTCAATTAGCATTCGTCTTATCTGCTAACGGTGACTAAAATAAAAAAAAATGTGTCAAGATTTCCAACATCGAAAGACGTGCCCAAGACCTAGTTTCTTCACAGTTATTAAACTTTTGTACCTTCCTGCCACATTTCTGGGGATAAAAAGGTGATCACACATATAAGTCGACTACATCTTGATAACTGTGAAGAAGAAGAAAAAATATCGAGTGCTTTCTTTTTGGAAATTGTGGTGACCCTCAAAAAGGGCCATTTGGTTTGGTTTTGTTGCTTCTATCTTACACCAAATGATTGCAAACGTATACGGTACACCAGGCAAATTTGGATATTACAATTTGACGAGATAATTCAAGTGAAATGGCATATAAATTTTCTTCTTGTCACGACTTCGTCATCAGCCTTCATCAGATGATGTTTTCGGGCCAATGTCATTCATTATGCCAAGCATGTGTCAGATCCAGGATGTCCCATTACTTCCGACAGAGTTGGAGTCGGACAAACATGTTGTCATTGCCAAACTAATGATGCTAAATTCAGAATGACAAATAAGGTAATGTTTGATACCCCGGCACAGAGGTGTGAAGCGGTACGGTATCCGTGTATAATTTCCCATGGAGTATGGTTTGTACCTCCATGTGTCTCCTAATAAACAAAATCTTTATTTGTTTTCCTTAGTTTTGTTACGTCGACACTCCTAGTGTACTGTGTATCCATGTGTGCACGTGTCATCATAACGATAACCAACGTGATGCAGTTCCAATGTGCATATCGGTCAAAGTTCACTATGTCTGAGAGAGCTACAAGATTTCCTGTCTGAGATGTGGAAATGCATCTGATTTTTGTTCTTTTTGGTTACAACCCAAACAAAGTCTTGCGACTAAAATTGGCAAATAATGTAATACACGATAATCTCGGGTCGGTTTCTGACCTCCGACCGCCATCTTGGCCACATAAGTTTTACGTTGGCTGGTTGACCTCAGTCGGGAACACGGGTAAAACTTCAGAAACTATTCGTTTACCTTACTTCGACATCGATATTTCGAAATTAAATAACTACATGTACTTCTAAGAATTTGAGACATTCGAGTGATGCATAATACCATGTTTTTGCTTATTAGTATATTGACCTCTATTGGTAATTTTGTTGGTCGCAGACAATGTCCGCATTGGGGTCCACATCCAGGCCGAGCCACTTACTACTGCATTCGGTGAAATCTGTTTTCACTACGCACGGTGAAACACCTCATGCCAAAATGTACATATTCCAACACGCCTGTCGAAGAACAATGTGAATAGTTTATCTTTGCAAATCTACTAATATATTGGCGTTTGGCGGAAAACTATGATACTATGTTGACAGGGTGGAGCATGCGTGTGAACCTGGCTAATGCATGAACTTAGGATTGAGAACAGTGGCTTTAAGTATGACTTCTCTAGTCAATCTGAAGCTACGTATGCACACGAACTAAGTCTTAAGCAAATGACATAAAATTATTTGTCGATAAAACGCCTAATCTGTATATTGATATCTCTACCAGTGGTTTTGTTAGGGCCGGTACCCCGGTAAATGTTACCGGAGTTCCCCGGTCATTTTACTAGGGTTCACTTGGTATAGTAATGCAATCAGATTAGGGACGGTAGAAATGTTACCGGGGTTCCCAAATCATTTACCAATGTTCCCTAACCTTAGCAAAACACTGCCTACGTAATATCACCTCATATTAATACTGCCATGTTGGAAAAATAACTGTCCAAAGAAATGATACGTCCCTACACATGCAAAGACAAAGAGACACAGTCAGCATCAATCTTTGCTTAATTTTAATTTTTTTTTGACCATATGCTTCCTATCCACAAGAACCATACAACTGTCTTAACAGGCCAGTATATAAAATTCCTGTTGAAATCTTAAGCTTTCCTAACTTGTATGCAGAATCTTATAGGGAGCCCAACAAGAAGTATATGATTTGTACAGTTTCCCTACACAAAGCCTTGGTCTTTAAATGCCAAAGTCCCCTACAAAAGGGGGATTATGGTAAGACTATGCAAATGTGAAAAAGGAATGCTATGGGTACAGGTGCAGCTAACGAACTATGCACTTTTAAAGGGGTCCTTACTATGATAAGATATATTGTGCATGACAAGTAATGTGAACTGACTAATTTTAAGTCACGAGGGTAATCAATTAGCTGTTCATAATTTGCCCTCCCACTGAAAATTTTTCGACTTACCCTGCCGCACTCAAACTTCATTGTTACCCGCTCCCCACAAATTTTTGCCTGTTTCCCTCCCCACTGTGAATGTTTGAAGCTCCCTGCCCCGTAACGAAAAAAAACTTGCCGATTTCCCCTGCTGTGGAAAAAATTCCCCTCAAAATTATGTCATTCCATTTCCCCTGCAGACATGAAGCTACCCTACCCTGTGATGAAAAAAAAATGTCAATTTTCTCCTGCCCTGAGAAAAAATTCCCCTAAAATTAACATTCCCATGCAAACACATACTGCAGTGGCCTTGTATTTGGTTTCCATCTCGCAGTACATAGAGTGAGGTGTGGGGTCAATTGATAGACTAAGTTACCTTTAAAAGGTATAAGTACTTGCACTGTGTCCCCATCATCCCCGGAAACACCATGGCTGAAATTCCCCTGTCCCCGTTTTAAAAGTAGCTTCCCCTCTCCTCGTTTTTCGCCAAGCCCTGTCCCCAGGACAATCAACCAATATCTCCCCTGCCCGACAAAAAACCAAAATTTGCTCCCCTGCCACCTAAAAATATGTCCCCTGCCCTAGCAAAATTAAAATTTCCCCTGCCCTCAAAAATTGCTTCCGGAATAGCTTTTTCGATGAATAGCTCCGTTGGCTGCACCTGTGGGTAAGACGCGATTTGCTCTGACATTTCCAGAAATTCGACGTGAGAATGGCGTTAATTTCTGTCCATTCTCATACATGACACCTGTGAATGCATAGCGACTGCCTTTATGTCGCAAAACGTTGAAAAACACTGTTATTTAATACACAGAACACATATATTCACAAAGCTTGGTCCCAGAATGTCGACTCTATTTGACCTCTGTTCTAAATGTTATGTATGCTGCCAATCATGATTACTAAAATTCAAATTGTGGCCTGGGCGACCTTGATCCCTGCGGAGCACAAATACAAAGCGTACTGACTTATCACTAAAAACACCGTTATATACCTAAACATACGCACACACAGCAACATACAACGTACCCGATAAGACACATGTAATGAACACGCAAGAAACGGCATTTTCTTTTTGGAGTGATTGGTGGTCCTGAAAAGAACCGTTTTGTTTTTGGTCCTGTAAAAGTTATGAACATTGGGAGTCTTCACGCGTCATTTGGAAGGCAATCAAAATTTCATTTCTTCCTTCAGACATCAAAACTGAATCTTTTCTCTCACATTTTGAGGAATTACCTTTGGCATTGTGACAAGTTTGGTCATTGTTTATATCAGTTGATTCAATTCAGTTGAGCTGAGTGGACTTGAAATTTCAGCGTCGATCACATCGTTACCACTGTCACTGGCTACGTCAACATTGCGTTGTTTGATCGATCATCCACACTCATCGACGACGGCCGCGGCCCTGCACAGCTGTCCTGGGGGACTCATCAGCCTCATTAACTTTCTTTACCAATGTATTTCAAAATACTTGGCTGACCATTTACTACAGATTACTAGTAGTTTCCTTTTGTTGAAGTTTTCTGGCTTACATATCGTGAAAAGCAGCGTATATGGTATTCAAATATGCATGCTCATCTATGGAACTATACGGCTAGTTTTCAATCGGTTCGAACCCACAACATACGGCATCAGTCGCCTAGCAGAGAGGCCACAGAAAGAACCGCTCGGCTAACTACGGACAACTTTTCCATTGCGTCTCAGTCACATGTTATTTGCATATTACGAAAAGTTGATGTTTCCGAGGTTACCTATCTGAGGTAACCGGATATGCAACCTGCGCTTACTTTACTTCGGTTCACGCCATTGCATACCAAGATCTAACTGGGAATAACATTTTAGATCAGTTTTACTCAAAATTTCTTCACCCTTTTCAGTGATTTGTTTTGAAATACTAAACTTACACTGAAAATACGAATCGTTAAATATTTGTTTTTCAAATTTACAAGGCTTTTTTGCAAGTCTTCTTGTCATTTTATTCCATGCGTCTTATAGCCGGTCGCAAGCTGCGTGTAACCCAGTGGTTTTTTTACCGGTGACTGGCTATTATCTAGATCACTGCCTACGAAAAAGCCATAAAGCTACAAACAGTAGAAGGTTCTAACTTACGATTGCTTACGATCACAATCTGCTGCCGTCCTTTAAGACTATAATTTGTTTGCTAGACTTTCCCCTTATTGTTTATGTCTAGTGTGCGCACTTTTACCGAACACGAGACGCTCAGGGCTACAGAAAATTTGAACTCAGTACCGTGCTCGAGGAAATTATCTCCTGAACTAAGTCAAGAATTTCAATTTGTATCTTCCTTTCAAAGCTCGTAATATGTCCATTTCGATGACAGGTTTCCATCACAGCGCCTTCACATCCAAATCACCCGCTACTATTGTCAGAAAGTAGCCATTCCATGTTGAAAGCCGGGGTTGAAAACCGGTCCCGTTAGAAATCGCAACAGAATATGCACACATCTACCTTGATGCAAAAAAGATTGCAGAAATTCAGAGATGTATTGTATTTAGTAAATTGTATGAGGGAAATTTGTCTCCAAACTCAGTGATACGTTCGCGGCCTTTTTGTTTCCCAAATTCCTATATATCTATTGCATACCACAGGGACCGTCGCTTCTATCGAACCACAAACGACTGTGATTTGAATTTGGCAAATTTTCGATCGGATTTGAACTCACAAAGTACGGCATCAAGTCACCTAGGGAAGACATCACAGTCAAGGAAGGTCTGTCATCCAGACCACAGCCCCTCGGCCATTCCACAAACCCTAGTTGTAAGCAAAGCTAAAATTATGTGAATCCTGCACACTTCCGTAATATTAAGGCAAAGATGATATTCGGAAGCTCCTTGTGTTACAGATAGTTTGTGTTTCTCTGATAAGCAAGCGACTACGCAAGAGCTTAACAATCCCACCCAGTGTTTGCCCACAACCAACAACACCATGACGTTGCCTATTGTGCGCCCACGGTGCTGGACTTTGCTCTTTAAGTGCCACCTATACATAATGATTCTAATGATTTGTAATGCAGCGATAAACACTTACTTTAATATACCCATTAATACTATTTAAAAGCGCATAATTTATCCCTTCATTATCAGGAAGTCAAGAAAACTGTATTTCTTTTCTGTAAAAATATTTTGACAAATCTTTCAAAATAAGTAAGCTCAAAATTATTGAAGTCCATGTCACATGTATTAGAAATCTACATGGCAATTCACTTGGGAAAGATTACATTAAGATTTTTAATCTCTTATGTGCAACCAAAACTGACGGTTCCTTACCATGCCATTAAAAGCTATTTAACATCAATTACACATGAAGTAGCATTAGGCAAACTTTAATTTACTACAGCATGAACAAAATACCGTAGATTGAAAAGTCACTTGACACACATCTAAACAGTTACAGCCATGTAGTGTATATCAATAATGTTTACAGAGAGTTAAGCAAAAGACAATCACACCAAAGTTTAGCTAGATTAAAAAAACAAAAAATTTATAAAGACACAGTAATTTTTCCTTCTGATTATATCATCTTCTTGCAAAGATCCTCATTCACCGTCTTCTTTTCTGCAAGTTCAGACAGTAATGACCTCTGCTTACAAGCTTGGATCCCTCAGTGCTCTCTGACCCCTGTATCGGTTCTTAACATCCTCTTCCAAAGCAGCAGTTTCAGTCTTTGCATCCTCAATGTGAGATTCTATTGTGCATTGTGCATATCAGAGAGCCATATCTTTGTTATGGAAGGATTTTCTGCAGTTGTTTTGTTTGACATAACTTTTCAAAAAGGACCGTGTCCGGTGTTCATACCGGTATAACCTACCCACTCAATAATTACTCGGTATTTGTAATTTTTCTCTCCTCCTAATGGATTTTTCGCAGCAAGACCGACGATCGTCTTGAAATAACGCCATCTTGAATTTAAGCTGCTTGACCCATGACGTCATGCAAGTCTCGCAAGTTCCCGTTCCTACTTCATTTGCATTCAGATATCAACAAACAACACGTGCGCTGACTAGTATTGCTTTCTCAGCATTGTCGGCTACGTTATGTGAATTTTCGCATGGGAAAAAGTGAATGAATAGAAAGCAAATAACTTTTAACTTTAAAAATTGTGAATAAAATATGAAATATGTTTATAAATAAAATAAATTGTTGAATGACACTAAACTTGTCCAACTATTATCCATCATGCAAATTATGTTAAATTCCCCAGAGAAATTTTACATTAAAGATCATGATGTTCTCCATCACATGTATTCCACACAAAATAAATGCAATGATCCTTTTATTCACCATATCGTAATATTAAACAATCTTGGTAGAGCACATGTGTAGAGTTGCCCTCATTTTCCTTTATATCTTTGCTTTCTTAGGTCACTTTACAAGCACGGACACTCCATTTTATGAAAAGACCGTGTGTGATCTAAGTCGAGGGCTAGCAAACATGAGAATACCCTCCGGGGTATCCATCGGCTACCTCATATGTAACGCAATAAAAAACCAGCAAAAACATGGATCATTTTAACCATTATCTTTGTGTAAAAATATATACATAATTTAACCATGGCTCTTACACGGAAACCATTGGGACAAAATAAACTTCATCAAAGTTTAGTGCCTGAAACCAATTAACCTATCAGATAACGGTCCACTTTGACGTTGACATAATGTAAATGTACTCGAACCAGTAATCACATCCTGCCTTGCTACAAATAGAACAAGCTCAAAGTCTCATCAACCAGATCTGAGACGAGCACAGACAGCGATGTCTCCGTATCTACGGCCTGCTCGCTTAAACTGAGCACATAAGGGAGGACTCTATCAACACTTGCGAGTGAACTGAAAATCACTGCAGTTGAGCTTACTTCTGGGATCAACCCTCGAGTCGTTTTCTAACGACACTCCTCATGGTCTATAAAACGAGCATCTAAAACAAATCCTTCTTACAAAATCATAGCTCGTTATGTTACTTGACCAACATGTAAAGGAGTAAGCATTCCGTCGATATCCTGAACGACAACCGGAAAGTCCGGTGAGTTAATTCAAACACACTTTGCCCATATTGCTCAAACAGTTAAAGGTTTCAAGATAACAGTTTTAACAACGGGGAATCTGAATTTTTTTTTTAATTTGTCTATCTCCATTTTATGCCACAACTTACCGTATAAAGCCAAGATGCAATCTGTCATCGAATTGGTACTACAATCAACCAAACTGAAAAGATTGCTGAGCAATACAGAGACATCATCCTGGCAAAGAAAATCAAAAACTGAGAGAGCTGCCACATAAGTAATCAAAGTTGGCGGCATGAATTAAACAAAATACTCTCCTCAGACCAAACCGATTTCAAAGGCCGTTTACAGCAAATATTGTTAACGAAACCATGAAACCTGGGAATGGCTAAACACAGAGAAATAAGATTTATTTCTCGAAACAGCCTTTCACAACATGCTTTTCAAACACCGGAAAGCAGGCACCAATATCGACCCGAAATCTATTACAAAGTCCATGAAAAATTGACACAAAACCAAAAGTTCGGATAATCGATTTAAATGCCTAAAACAAGCTAATCGTTGTCAGATTAGCACAACATTTACTGTTAACATAACGAGCACTAGCAACGCTCAAAATATGCCCTGAAACAAAAATCCTTATAAGCGTCCAGAAACTCCGGTCGATGCTGGGTCATGTCAATTATAATATGACACCACACACCGGATCGCTCACTATAGAGTCAGTCAATAGTGGCTAACTCTCTCAATAACGAATCTGG
Source organism: Ptychodera flava (assembly GCF_041260155.1). NCBI lineage: Eukaryota > Metazoa > Hemichordata > Enteropneusta > Ptychoderidae > Ptychodera > Ptychodera flava. Next base: position 389,857 of record NW_027248390.1, read on the forward strand.
CTTCTCCTCATCGAGGACGAAGATGACTTCATCACACAACCAAGCGGAGGGGATACAAAACAAGAGAGCGACTGATGAAGGAACCTCATTTTTGGTTCCGAAACACCGTTAAGACGAATCATTCAATCAACAAACCGGTTTACCGGGGACCCAGATCACATGACTAGGGTCAAAGTACTATCGATTCACCGGTGTCTCGCCATGTATTCCACACAAAATAAATGCAATGATCCTTTTATTCACCATATCGTAATATTAAACAATCTTGGTAGAGCCGATGTGTGGAGTTGCCCTCATTTTCCTTTACATCTTTCACATTTTCTTTTTATGAATCTGCCTTCCAATGGAGACTCGTCTGTAACCTTTTGCTCTCTCCACAAAGGCTTCTCCACAGTTCAGAAATTTGGCCTCCATAATGTTTCTGAACTTGAACTGAACCAACACCCTAACTCCTTACTAAATTTCAAATGAAGGACCACTTAAGATGTTGTTATGTGCGCCTGCATTATACAACTATTTTTATACAACTATTTTTATACAATTATGTTTATTTATAAAAACAAAAGACTCTTTCATAATATGCATGTCAAATACCCCCTCCCCTTCCAATTTAAAATAATTAAATATAATAAAGTGCAAAAACACAACTAATTTCCAATTTCTTTTCTTTTATTTCCTTTTATCTACAATATTTACATTTAAAAATACAGTTTGCTGGTCGGTTTCCGGGTTTTTTTTGCGAAAATACGCACAACGTTGTCGACAATGCAAAGTGTGAAAGACGATGGTCCAGCTCACGTGTTGTTTGTTTACGTCTGATGCAAATGAACTAGAACGGGAACGTTCGAGACTTGCATGACGTCATGGGTCAAGCAGCTAAAATTCAAGATGGCGGTGATTTCAAGGGGATCGTCGGTTACAGTTGGAAAAACCCGTTAAAAGTAGGTAAACTTGAGGAATACCTCGACATCTTCCAATGGATAGATGCTAAATGGACTTTGGACCAAGTGTATGGAAATTATTTCTGTAAAGATCGAAAATTGGCGTTCAAAGTCGAGCCGTTCGAAATTCCGTGCGCATCGGCATAGTGCATGTGTAATACTATCCTGTGCGATATTTCAGTTCTTCACATCGCAGCCCCAACTCCCAGCAGAACACGTCAAGGAGTGGCAGGGCTCGTTTTCGCAGCAATATCAATCCAAGCTGTTCTGCATTAAAGTTATATCAGGCAATTGAGAAGGATGATCTCTATAAAGGTTGTGACACCTCAACCTGTACGCAGAGCACTGAACTTTACATAAAATCGATGCACAGCATTTTGGCAGTCTGTGGTTGGAATGAGACGGAGAGCAACATTTTCACACTCTTCAGTAAACAACAGCCTACCATAGTTTCCCTTCATCATAAGAGAAGTATTAAGTAACTCAAAATTTATCCCAATAAACATATCAGAGCGGTTCCAATATCCTGGTCTTATCAGACCTGACATTGCTGGTTTCAGATGGCGATATGATGAAGCTATTGCTCGGACTTTGTTGGATTATAATCATGTCATTGAGGAGGGGATGGATAAAGCAGGTTTTGACTCAAAGGCGGGAAACTTAAATTTACATGTAAGGTTTAAGGATGGGGGAGATGGTCTCAGTGAGATACCAATGAAAACATCACATAAAATTTGCCAAACAAAGTATTCAGGTACGCATTTGCCCTCACCAAAGTATGGGTAGTTGATGAACACAAAAAGAATCTATCATATATTTGGAGTACTCTCCAAATTCTAAATTCATTACACGGCCATTATTTGTAGCTCTATGTGATAAGAGTGACAAATTTGCTTACCCGTCTGTGTGACACAATTTGTCTATAACAATATACAAAAATACAAAAATACTCTGGATGAATTCCAGATACATCAAAATCAGTGTTCACTTTGTACAGATCGAAAATCAAACTATCGAAGGGAATATCACCAAGGTATTTATCATGAATATGAAACTTCGTCGCCTGGCGCTTCTGTTCCGAACGTGGAACATTTTTATAACACTTGCAAACGTTCGTCCACAAAGCCTACAATGCAGCACAAGGTATTTACAATGCCATTCAACACCATGGGAACTTGCTCGAGTATAAACAGTTGCCAGAAAGATTCAGATCGATGACACACAGTGTAGGCTTGTAGTTGGCACTCCGTCACCGGTTTCCGTCGGTGGCCATCTCGGTCGTCAATTTATTTGTCTTACGGACTTTGATGTTTACTGTAACACATATATCGCACGTATGTATATTCCAATTTTGTTACTTGACGGGGAGCCTGTTCTGTTGTGAGTGTTGTTCAAGTCAACTTTCGAAAGACATCGAATTCTACAGCGCTGCACTGCAGAGTTAAGGCTACAGGTCGACAACTTATGTCTTCACTACAGCCTTACGCTTTAGGTTTGATTGGGATCGAGAAACAACGGAATAATTTGTGTGATGAAGGATATTCATCATTGATCGTCGAATGACTTTATGCCTGTGCCTTCTATGTCACTTTCCCGCAGATTACATGGTATTCATTTATTAAGTAGATCTTTCATTGAGGTGTATCTTTCGGGTTTATCGCCAACCGGGATCGCCAGGTACGACGCGTCCCTTGGCGATCGCCAGGTACGACGACGTCCACATTGAGCCTTACGACTGGAGCCGTGACGTTACTGAGCCACTAAAACGATCGACGGTATCCTCATTCGATTCTTGGGAATAGCTCAAGCTTTAGCGACTCAAAATTCGTTTGACATGTCTTCTATGTATCCATATCTGATTTACCGGGTCACCTTTTTCTGCAAATGCCATGACAGCTCGGCATCGATCACGACAAATCGGTCTGTGTCGCGACGTGCATGAACGAACGGTATCATTGCAGGAAAAAAGTTATGGTTGATGACGTACAACAGGAGTAATATGGATTTCTTATCTGTGCTGGTGTACCTCACACAAGAGGAGATACGGGCAAGTTCATGTGATAAATATATATATATATATATATATATATATATATATATATATATATATATATATATATATATATACACATATATATATAATTGTTCCTTACCTCACACAAGAGGAGATACGGGCAAGTTCATATGATATATATATATATATATATATATATATATATATATATATATATATATATATATATATATATATATATATATATATATATATATATATATATATAGTTGTTCCTTAAAACTACTCTTTCGAGAGAATAACCAGTGTAAATCTGAGGTCTCATTCGGGGAAGAAAAAAGCCAACAGGACTGCGCACGTCAAACCAACTTGAACTGATCCGTTAGCTCATTTGGCAGAGCATCCGAACTAAATTCGGGGGACGTGGGTTCAAGTCCTACATTGGCCATTTTTTCAAGCCCCAAGGTTAGTTGTGCAGAGACACTCAGATGTAGTTGTGTGTTTTTCATATATATATATATATATATATATATATATATATATATATATATATATATATTATATATATATATATATATATATATATATATATATATATATTTATCATACATGCTATGCCTGTATTGCCATTCTTCTATTGTTCAGACGGTACTGATATGAGCCCATATTTTAACTAGTGAAAATATGGATTATATTTTCACTGTAACCGAACTACTTACAGCGACGCGTACGCGTGACCTTCACTGTATGCATGACCATCGTTGGTATATGTACATATAAAACAGCTGAGCGAATAAGACAAATGACAATCCGAAATGTCATTATGATTATGGTCAAAATTATGTTGTTTGCAGTCACTTTATGGGCATTACACTTAGGCACAAGTACAGTTGTACCAAAATCATACAAACAAACGTATTTGTATAATTTGCCGACACCTGTCAATTCACGGCCGGTCCCGTGGCGGTGCACGATGCAGTGTTTTCGTGTCGTCTACGCTGCTGAAGATTACACCATGGATGTATGATTACACGTAAAGATATCGGTTGACAGAGCATCATGATAGAATCGCTTTACGACAAGTTTCCTGTTGATGAGCTTGAATTACAAGCGGTGAATTACATCGTTTACAGTCGTAAATGGGCCACGAAAATCCAATCGCACGAAAATACTCGCGACAGACAAGGTTGAAGGTGCACGTACACGTACCTGTCAGTGCACAGGTCATGTTCGTGTCTGGTGGCACCGATGCGGTGCGGGTTTCAGATACAATGTACCATCTTGGGAAAGTAAAACTTTCGCTTAGGTTGTTAAAGGAAGTTTAGTTCTATTTAGGCAAGCCAGGAACGAAAATATACGAGCAGACGACGGAAATACCTTTGAAATGTTTTATTCGTACAGCAACCGCAAATAAAAATCACGAACGAGTTACGACACTACAGCTTACAGTGTACTCACTTCATGTTTTCACTAATCCGCTTACTGAGATGGTAAATTCGGCATATTTGACGTCTGGGAACATGTATAATTCTTCGAGATAAACTGACTGGTACGGGTATTATATCCACTGTATGTGCATTCATAGATGTCGCAGAGCTGCTTGCTCTGTGCTCTCAGCTGTTCATACTCGATAGAGTTTGAGCGTGGCGCGAGTATTTTGACCCGATTTTGGCGGCCTCATAACTTTCACGCAGGGATGAAATTATGTATCAAAACACGAAAACACACCCATTTTACAAACTCCCGCCTATGTTTTACATCCACCGTCATTTTCAAGTAAAAATAAATCTTCTTCAAATTGTGAAAACCTGCGTCAACATCGTAATATTTAAATTGTTTGCTTTAAAAGTGCTCCATAAACCCTCCTTTGAAGTGGAATGGCCCAATAGCGGAATAATATCAAGAAGTGATACGGTTGCCATCACTCCTTAGCAACCAACTTTTTATAAGTACAGCCTGGAGGAAGCAAGGTCGATTTCAAGTGATTTCGTCGCTAATTTCGGAGCGTCTGTAGGTAAACAGTCATGACCAAAGCATGCATGTATAATAAAGGGGTTATTACACGAAGTTTGGGCGATACCACGTCGTATTCTCGTGATGTGTCCGTATTTTGACTCGTTGCTGCGCAACTCGTCAAAATACGGACACATCACTCGAATACGACGCGGTATCGCCCAAACTTCGTGTAATAACCCCTAAATATATATATATATATATATATATATATATATATATATATATATATATATATATATATATATATATATATATATATATATATATATATATATATATATATATATATATAAACACACATGCTAGTTGACTTCAAAATTTAGTGGCTCAAATTGGTCACTTATAAAGATATCTAAAAAAACAGAGATTATATGCCGAAATAATGGAGGCTGACAACTGCTGCTTAACTTTACCTAGGAATTTGTCTGAAACTTGTGAAAGCTTCAGGCACATTTCTGAATTTCTAAAAAAGTAACTCTGGCAATATATAGTAAAGTAACTGCTAATTCGCATATCAAATTATATTTATAGGTCAGGTGATATGTCTAGAAAGGTTAGATCAGTTTTGATGAAATTTGGTACAGATGTTGACATCACAGAGTTTTAATAATGTGCAAAGAAATTCACCAGCATTATGTCAATTAATTGATCATCTTAACAGATAATGAATTCTTGTAATTACTACAGTAACAGAGCCAGCTTGGACTCTCTGTTGTCCTGCGCAACAAAATAAATGCAGCCACTGACGTTTTTTCAGACAGAACATTCAAATTGAACGTCATCAAAGGCACATCGCCTATCCAATCAATCCCGCTAATCAAACAAAAGATTCAATTTGTATACTTATTTTAACAAAAAGTTCCTCATGACAAAGTTTTAAGAGGTCGAAGATCACAATGGCGGAAATGGTGGCGAGAATGTCAGCGATTGTAAAGAATCAAACTCACAAGAGCTTCTGTTCTTTGGATGGCCATATCGACTTGTTTCAACTAAGTGATGTAGATACCCTATATTTCAATGAAGGATGTAGTCTTGAGCACATTTGAGAAGGACTGTGGTCGCAAAAAACACTGCTACCGTAAGGTGAATGTCGACCTTGTAAACGACCACCGCTTTCAGGTGCTCGTATTTGGAAAAAACACCGCCAATGATACAGTGTTGCCAACATTAGATCGGAATTGATACATACTAGTAGTATTGGTACCAAGGTCAATGATGAATGTTATTTCTATCTGTCCAGTGCAGCAAAATTCTACATTGATATTATGACAATGATTTCTACACAGTACAACCAGAAAAACATCAATGACAACAGCAAATAGGGTCTGCAACATATGTACTGGAGGTAAACTTAGGAAACATGCATATCAACTTCTGCAGCAATGGGACAAGCAGATCCTATATACATTAGCAACTTTCAATAAAAAATCAGCCAGAGAAGGCTTGACAAAAAGAAAAGGTGGGAGAGTGGAGAAGTGTAAAGTAGGTGATTTATTTACAACCTTTGGGACTTTTAAAATGCTATCAGTGCTGCCATTCAAATGAAAACAACACTTAAGTTAGTTACAGATGAAATGCCTTGCACTTGGAGGGGTGATTATGACCTTTGGAACTATCCTGGATTGAAATTTCTTATTGTATTAAATGTAACAACTTAGCCGGCTATTGAACCACTCTTTTTTGTTTTGGGTTGATAGTTCTGCTGGTGGACAGAATTGTCAAGGAGACTAGTCATTCGCCCAGTTATAGCGTTGTATTCATTGCTTCGCTTCGATAAAGCTTGTGTGTGTGCGATGTGTGATAGTGAGCGGACGAACGTGAGTGTTTCACGAAATCTACAACGTGTGGAGCGCTCGCAGTCAGAAAAATGTAACAACTTAACCGCCTATTGAACCACTCTTTTTTGAGAGTGGGGATTCAGCCGAGCAGTTCTGTGTGCTACCTCTCCGATAGGCGACTGATGCCGTATGTTGTGGGTTCGAACCCGATTGAAAACTAGTCGTATTATTAGTTCATGTGTGTCTTGCATGGAAAAGTTGGAAACATTGGTCCAAAATGAAAAAATTACCCTGGATCAAATTTCAGTACGAAAATTGATACCAAATATGACGAAATTATGTTCATGGCCTTAACCACTGTCTCACAACATATCCTGGGTTGGTATAGGTCATTTAAGGTCAAAGACTGAGAACATTACCCAAATTATAGACATTTTGGGTTTCCCAACACTTTGAGCGGAAGATAATATCCTTCAGGACTTTTATACCAAATTACAAAGCTCTCAGACAGGTGGTTGTTGAGAACATGTTTTCTTGACCGAAAATAACAAAATTGTTTAAAAAATGTTTTCTTGACCAAAAATGCCAAAATTGTCTTAAAAATATAAATTTTTTTTTAAGATTTTTTGGACCAAAAATGACAAAATCTGTACTTTATTCAAATTCATTTAGTTCACATTCAGTTCACAATCTGTCTGTCAAGCAAAATGTTGACTTTGTGACTTCAATTATCATGACATGTTGATCCACATGCTATACAACAAATGATTACTGGCCTTTATACAAGACGCGGAATTTAAAATAAAATAATTTACACAATCACACTTATTTTAGAGATAGAACAGATGGAAATTGTATATAGAGAGGAATTTCGAATACACACACACACACTATGGTGTTAAGAAGATTATGCGGTCTTTCTGTCTTTCTGTCTTTTATTCTCCTTTGAAATTGCAATCGTTATAGAAATATATGTTGTTAGGTTTTTGGATTAAGTCCGCACTGAGCTTTAAAGGGCCTATGACATGATTTCCAAAGTTTTTATTTTTCCCTTCAAAACTCAGCTTGGGGACCTGTCTATGAATAGCATATTGTGTCACTCCAGAAAGATGTGCGCGAAGGGTGTAGTTTGACTCCTTTTTCATGCCTGGTGATCAGGGGACCTTTTCGCACCCGAGCCGGCAGCAGTATTTGCATATTGACCAACAGGTACAATTGACGTCATTTGTAACACGCTATTGTCACGAAAGTGTATTTAGCGGTCCTTGCATAAATTAGACCACAAACAAAGTCACTTTAAAACAGTGCTCACAGACACCCAGTAAACACTGGCAAGGAAGACGCACCAGCGGTCAAGCTGCAGGGACTTATCAAGTTGCTTCCAGCGAGGACAGTGTTGACCAGAAATAGGAAAGTGATTTCAAGGGGAATTAACTTGAAGGTGCATAGGCAACCCCAGGCATCCGGGACGAGTGGTTTCAAATCAGAGTCAGATTCTGACTCTGAAGAACAAATCGCGAGCGGAGAGAGCAATAGAATGCTCGGGACAGATTTGAAAGTACGATGAGGCTACGTTTCATTTCTTTGTACGAAGTAGACAGTATCAGTCTAGTTTGAACTTTACACGGTTGGAATTTATTTTATAAAAAGTGGAGCAATCCCGCGCCTGAGTGTTTTGATTCAATGAATTGCATGTTGTAGCTGCAGTACGGTACACTCAGTGTGACAGTTTTCGGACGACCTAAATTTCGGACATTCAATCACATGCTGTTTGTTGGACTCACTTCGCTCTGTAATGGTAGCGTTTTTCAAGTTGTGTGACCTCAAATTAAGTGAAGTGATACTGCTGTCCCGTTTTAGATAGTTTGTTTAGTAGAAGCTATTTCGGGCTATACAAATTTGGCGAAGTTAGCCAGACCATACGATAAAAGGTGCCAAAAGCAACACAGAGAGACAGCCCATTATATCTGGTAGGTAAGCGCCATACACGTCGAAATATGGTTATGTCGTCTATTAAACGTAACTAATTATCACGAAATATTTACATTCAGTTTTTTAAACACATCGAAAATGAAAATTGGGGTTTTGAAGTTTCAAATTTATAACATTTAGCTGCTAATCACTTTCCAAATATGACGTCCGATCACTGAGATAACAGTCCGATTACTACGCACTCAACACAGGGTCAAAAAGTTTGCAACTTGACCCCTAAAAACCACCTCCGTCGCGTTAACAATTTGGGGATAAACACAAAAAGTTTCAAAAGGTATTGTTATAAGAATTCGTAGTGCTCGTCATTTATGAAAATGGCTTTGGGCGAAATTCACCTCCCTTTCCGAAAACTATCACTCTGAGTGTAGCTGTGTTGGACCATTTTCAGAGCAAATGAATCCTGCAAAAAGTGATGTTTAGGCCTATTTTGTACATGTTTTGATGAAGAAAAACAAAGAAAGCTTGTCGCCGCATTGTCGGGTCGCCATTTAGAATCGCTGTCTTCGCCGTTCACGATTGTGTAGAGACAGGAAGCGTCCTGGTGCGCAAATGTTTCCCGATGAATGACAATGTGACATCGACGAACGAATGTTTATTTCCCATAGTTGGCACGAAAGCATAGTACACCTAATCACTTAGCCTGACAAGTCATTTTAATTTCAGTCATTTTTAATTTACTCAATCGGCGAGGCGATCTGTCGTACGCGACATATGGCCGTTGGTGATATCCTGAAAAGACCATGTAAGTATAGCAAACTAATCACTAAGCTTACAATGTTCTCTCGCGCGGTGCGAGCTGGGTGTAAGTTCTGAGCAAAGGAAGCCCTTGCCTCACACCCTTACGGACATGAGTTTGCAAAGGTGTGAAAGACTGTTTGCCCGTGTTAAGATAAGTTGTCGGCTCAACCTTGAAAGCCGATAAAAGTCGAACGAATTGGGCTAGCGGTACACGCCCACCCGCAACCTTTACTTGCGTTTTATCTGGACAAGGGGGCGATACGCAATGAAAGACAGTGACATAAGCGAACTTCAAGGCCCAAAGAGTGATTTTACGTTTGGTTGTATTTGGAATGTCATAGGCCCTTTAAGCTACGACTGTGTACCAAATTTCAGTTCATCCTATCGATTCGTTTTTTGTGTTAACCGTGACACACACATACTAAGGCGGACAGAAACACATGATACGACATATGGGTACATGAGAATAGCTACTAATGACAATCCTCCCTTCTACCATGAATTCAATAGGACTGCCAATAAATGGTTACTTCACATGGCAGAACTTGACTTCACATGCATTGCTATTGATGAATGTTCAAATTTTAACATGTCATACTTCCAATGCTGGCAGTGGTAGGTTGGACAGCTAAGGACTGCCTATTTTCCCTCAAATAGCCGTGCCCACCTCTTTCCAAATAAATGTGGATTGGCTAATAGGCAGTTCAGTTTTCTAAGGGCACATGCCCTTCAAATGTTGACAATTTAGTTAGCCGTTTAGATATATTTAATATTTCCTGGCCATAATTTCTAGGCTGGTGACTTGCTTAAAAACTGCCAGACCAAATGCCACAAACATTGGATTTACTCTACAGATGTAATACAAGTCTTACAGGACTAGCAAAACCATAGCTCAACTGCAAAGCCAACATATTTGTAATCTTACCTTCTGAGGCTGTACTCAATGTTGCCTGTTTTTCATCAGCATATCCTTCAAACTTATGTTCTAATTCTGCCACTTTATCATTAAGATCTATGATCTGCTTCATTTTGTGTTTAAGTTCAGACTGTAATTCATCTTTGACTATCCTGTTCCAAATTCGTTGACTGACAAATGACTGCCCAGTACTCTCTAACTTCTGTCTCAACCCCTTACAACTCTCTTCCTGAATAGCCTTCTCTGTCTTTGTCTCCTTCAGTTGAGTTTCTAATGTTAACCTTTCAATCTCAAATTTATTTTTGATTTCTTCCAGGCCTACAATGGAAAAAACCATGTCAACAAATTCTCTTTCTATCATAAACAAGTCATTGACAATGACACAGTCCCCACTTGTACTTTAATTACAAGTCCTCTGAGAGGAAAGAGTCCTCTTCATTAATTAGGTCTGTGATTAAAAATACTGCGATACAGATGGGGCTTAATGGCCAAAAATGAGTTCCATGGTGGTGAAAACATAAAACCAATGTAAGCCGCCATACTAATTACAAAAGGTCATTAAAATGAATCAATTAGTACTTAATCGACAGGATGCTGCCAAACATTTTTGCATCCTATCCTAACACTGAAAGATTATCACCGGTACCATATTTCATTTGGACATTGACCCTAAAAACAAAAATCCAATATGTAAATGCAAACTAGCAATTAATTTATATATATACATGATACCACTAAGTGTCATTGATTTGTATTTACAACACTATGAGATCAAAATCTGTACCAAGTTTCATCAAATTTAACGCAGTATTTGTGGATATATCACTCTAATTAGGAAAGTTCATTACATATGCAATTACAAATTAATTAACTTGACACTGATAAATGTCTTTTTCACTGTTAAAGCAATGTGAGCTTAACATATGTACCAAGTTTCATGAAATTTGATGCAGTATTTCGTGACATATCAGACTAATTACGAAAATTCAATAATTGACATGATACTGCTACATGCCGTTAAACAAATTGATGTGCATATGTATGACATAGGTCAATGTCCTTGTGCCAACTTTGAATGATACTGGTGGAAATATGTCTGAGTTATAGCTCTGTACATGAAAAAATCGTAACAAAATGGCCACCAGGCAGCCATTATATTGCATTAGACTGTGAAACCAATAGACATGCATATTTATGACATGATAGGTCAATGTCCTTGTACCAACTTTGGAAAAAATCAGTTGATACATATCCAAACTATGGCTCAGGACATGACAAAACCATAACAAATCGGCCACAGGGCAGCCATATTGCATCGGATCATGAAACCAATTGTCATGCATATTTATCACATAGGTCAATGTCCTTGTACCAATTTTGAATAAAATACGATGACACATGTCTGAGTTATGGCTAAAGACATGAAAACCTTGTAACAAAATGGCCGCCACGCGGCCATATTGGATTGCATCACAAAACAATCAATATGGATATGCATGACATAGGTCAATGTCCTTGTACCAATTTTGAATAAAATCCGATGACACATGCCTGAGTTATGGCTCTGTACATGGAAACTTGTAACAAAATGCAGCCATATGCAGCCATGCAGCCATATTGTATCATATCGTGAAACAAATTGACGTGCATATGTATGATATAGATCGATGTCCTTGTACCAACTTTGAATAAAATCGGTTGAGATGTGTCGGTTTCATGGCTCTGTACATGAGGAAATCGTAACAAAATTGCCGCACGGCGGCCATATTGGATTGTATCACAAAACAAATCGACGTGCATATGTATGACATATGAAGTAATCCTTGTACCAAGTTTGAATGAAATCACTCCAGGCATCTCTGAGATATCTGCATGAACGGACGCACGCACGCACGCACGCACGCACGCACGGACAGACGGACATGACCAAACCTATAAGTCCCCCGGACGGTGTCAGTTGGGACTAATAAAGCTATGGAACGGGAAATTTGGATACCTCGACTGTGGGATGCTAGGGCTGATAGCAGAATACTTTTGAAGAGAGATATAAGGAACTGCTCTTCAGAAGTATTCTGGCCCTGCGGTAGCCTCCTTCAGATGAAATATTAAAATTTTATCATTTCAAAACTTATTGATATAGAAACCGACAATTCCTCATTTATACAAATAATCAAATAATCAAATAATCTGAACTTTTCCATTTTGCTTCTAGTGATCACAAACAAAGGCATTGTCTCTGTATGCACACTTGTTCATTTCCTTATTCCATTATATGAACAAAAATAATTATGCCATTCTTGATTGTCTTCAAACATATTGTCCAGTTACAATGGAAGTGTGACTGAAGATCAAACCGAATTGTGGACTTTGCTCAAACTAGTAAGTTATCAATGACAAACTCATGGTTACTGTAATCTCAAATTCAATAGCAGCTGCTTATACATCCTAGACATGTTTACAGAACATTATGGAATAACACTTGTGTTAACAATAGGAACAAACCGCATTTCATTGATTAAACTATCTTACATCGTATGAGTTGACCATCTGTGAAATGAAATTACTTGTTTCAGAATATTGTAACAACTCTCTGTAAATTAACACTTTTGCCAGAGACTTTATCTAACATTATTGAAAATATTAAGCTGGCCTCTCATTGAAGCCAAAGTGATGGATGCATGACGAAAAGGAGAAGTTTGACAGAAGGAAGATTGCTTGCACTGAAGAATTGACGGTTGGTCCACACAGACAGACAGACACAGACAAACAGACACACGCACACAGACAAACACACACACACTATAGTATGAATAGGACTTCAATCAAGTTATATATATATATATATATATATATATATATATATATATATATATATATATATATATATATATATATATATAAAACACACATGCAAGTTGACTTCAAAATTAAATGGCTAAAATTGGTCACTTATCAAAGATATCTGAAAAACAAACAGAGACTGTATGCCGCAACAATAGAGGCTGACAACTGCTGCTTTACTTCAGCTAGAAATTTGTCTGAAACTTGTGAAAACTTCAGGCACATTCTGAATTTCTAAAAAAGTAACTCTGGCAATATATGGTAAAGTAACTGCTAATTCGCATATCAAATAATATTTATGAGTCAGGTGATAAGGTTAGATCAATTTTGATGAAATTTGGTACAGATGTTGACATCACAGAGTTTGTAATAATGTGCAAAGAAATTTGCCAGCATCATGTCAATTAATTGCTCATCTCCACAACTAATGAATTCTTGTAATTACTACAAAACGCAGTCAGCTTGGACTCTCTGTTGTCCTGCACAACAAATAATGCAGCCAGTGACGTTTTTTTTTTCAGACAGAAATCCAAACTGAACGTCATCAAAGGCAATTCGCCTATCCAATAAATCCCACTAATCAAACAAAAGATTCAATTTGTATTCTTATTTTAACAAAAAGTTCCTTTTGACAAAGGTCTTAGATGTCGAAGATCACAATGGCGGAAATGATGGAGAGAATGTCGACGTTTGTAATGAATTAAACTCACAAAAGCTTTTTCTGTTCTTTGGATGGCCATATCAACTTGTTTCAACTAGGTGATGTAGATATCCCGATGTTCAATGAAAGATGTAGTCTTGAGCGCATTGGAGAATGGCTGTGGTCGCAAAAAACACTGCTACCGTAAGCTGAATGTCGACCTTGTTAACGACCACCGCCTTCAGATGCTCGTATTTGAGTGAAATACCGCCAATGAAACCGCGTGTTGCTTACTAGTGGTATTTGTACCAAAGGTCAACGATGAACGTTATTTATATCTGTTCAGTGGAGCAAAATTCTACATTGATATTATGACATATACATATCTCGTATTTCCTTCAATGATACTTTTTCCTTTAGACATACATCGTATGAAGTCGCACACTTCTTTTGCATTTATTGACCTCCACCAAGTCGGAAGAATAAACTGACAGACTCGTTGTTTTTAAATGAATATTCGAAATCTGCTTGAGCATTGTACTACACTCTCTGGTTCTTTCATCATTCTTGATGACTTCACTATTACAGTCAACAAAACACGACTACCTACAGAATGATGGGCCTTCCTTCTATATTCAGCCTAACTCAAAATGTCTCTTAACCCATCCATGACAAAGGTCACATTCTCGACTGGTTGATACACAGATCAGACAATAACTATAGTTCTGTCCACTGATGTTTCCAGCACTATTGCAACTGACCATCTCTCCATCATCAGTCACCTGAATGTTGCAATACCACGCCAATCAGATGTATTCGTGACAGCAAGTAACTTTCATGACATAATCCTTACCACTTTGAAGGAAGATCTTAACAACAGCCTTGTTAGCATTAAAGAACATACAGCACAAACTCTTAACTTCTGTCTCCAATCTGCTCTGGACAAGCATGCGCCAGCAACGAGACGTATAGTTTCTAGACGAAGTAATGCCTGTTGGTTTAATGCTGTTCGTGATAAATTCAAGGCAGCCAAAAAAGAGCGTCGGCGAGCAGAGAGACAGTGGCTGAAAACTGGACTTACACAATCCACAAACAAATATATAACCACACGAACAGAGCTGTCTCAAAACTTGTTCACTCAGCAAAAACCACTTATTATGTAATAAAGTTAGTGAGAGTCGTACATCAAAGCAACTGTTTGGCATCACACATAAATTACTTGGGTCTAAAAAAGCCTCCCCTACACCAATAATATTCTCTGCGGTAGAATTTCCATAGCGTTTTCTGGACTTTTTTCGAGAAAAAATTAAGACAATCAGAGCCAGTCTTGATTGCCAAAATATCTTCCAGCCTTTGAGCTCAGGAGGTTGCTTTCGAGGTATGCCTCTCAGTACTTTAATCTTGTAAACGATGATATTGTAAAGAATGCCATTTTAAATTCCATTGCAAAGACATGCGACCTAGACGCTATGCCAACCATTTGTTGATAAAATGCTTAGCCAATGTTTTACCATACATCACACGGGTTATCAATTGTTCCCTTGCATCGGGCACATTCCCTACAAGTTTCAAAACTGCTCTTGTTAAACCACTGCTGAAGAAACAATCTCTTGACCCAAATCAACTAAAAAACTACCGACCTGTCTCAAACCTTTCTTTTGTCTAAAATACTTGAAAGAATTATTCTATCACAATTAAGTGTTCATCTTTCTTCCCAAAACCTTTTGAATCCTCTTCAGTCTGTATTCAAACCCCAGCACTGTACTGAAACTGCTCTATTGAAAATAGTCAATGACATTCTGACCTCCTTCGACTCTGGCAAAATTACCATTCTCACTCTTTTAGATCTATCTGCTGCTTTCGATACTGTCGATCACGGCATCCTCCTCCACCGTTTTCAACATACTTTTGGCATCCCCGGAACTGCTCTATTCTGGTTTCAATATTATCTCTCAGGCAGAACTCAGACTGTAACTATCAATGGCATACGATCAACAACATCATTTATCTCTTTTGGTGTCCCGCAAGGCTCAGTTCTTGGCCCCGTCCTATTTGTTTTGTGCACTGACCCTCTTTTTAGCCTCGTCAGAAAATACTCATTAAATCACCACGCCTTTGCTGATGACAATCAATTATACAAGGAAATCACAATCGATCAAATTAAGTCAACTGTTGAATCCGTGCAAATTGTATCACTGCCATCAAGCAGTGGATGACATCTAATAAACTCCAGTTGAATGACAGTAAAACAGAGGCAATACTTATATCTTCACCCAGACAAGCTGCCAAATCATCTCTCCCTTAATCCATAATTCTGGGCGATTTTGACATAATTTTCTCCCCCAGTGTCAGAAACTTAGGAGTCACACTCGACTCTAACATGAATATTTGTGAACATGTGCAGAATATTTGCAAAGCTGCATACATTCAATGAGACAAATTAGCTCTATTCGTCACTTTCTCTCCTTACAGGCTACTCAAACGTTGGTCTCTGCACTTGTTCTGTCTCGTTTAGATTATTGCAATTGACTCCCTTCTGCTTGCCCAAAACAGCTTATAGACAAGTTGCAAAGACTGCAAAATGCTGCCGCTCGTCTCGTTTGTAATGCTAAAAAGTACGATCGTGTCCAACCCCTTTTGCAAAAATTACAATGGCTGCCTATTAGTTCTCGTATCCATCACAAAGTTGTATCTGCTTGCTTTAATTCAGTTACGGGAAGAGGACCGCAATATCTCTCTGCACTTCTACATCAATACACTCCAAAAAGACAACTCCGCTCTTCCTCAGATTCTCGACTTCTCAGTATTCCAAGAGTTTCCACAAAGACTTTTGGCGAGAGATCTTTCTCTTACATCTGCCCTATTTTATGGAACAAACTTCCTTCTGACCTTCGCCACTCCAGCTCTACCCTTTCTTTCCGTCGTTCCCTCAAGACTTATCTCTTTAAACAGTAGTTTAACCTTTTTCGTTTACCTAGTCTCCAGTCCCGGTGGTTCAACATTTCCTCTGTTATATTTTATTTTTGTCACTATTCCGCCTAGAGCTCTGTTCAGAGATTAGGCGCATTACAAATGTACTTTATTATTATTATTATTATTATTATTATTATTATTATTATTATTATTATTATTTTTATTATTATTTCTACACAGTACAACCAGAAAAACAAGAATGACAACAGCAAATAAGGTCTGCAACAAAGGTAATGGAGGTAAACTTGAGAAACATGCATATCAAATTCTATAGCGATGGGACAAGCAGATCCTACATACATTAGCAAATGTCAAAAAAATCAGCCAGAGAAGGCTTGACAAAAAGAAAAGGTGGGAGTGGGGAAATGTAAAGTAGGTGATGTATTTACAACCTTTGGGATTTTTAAAATGCTATCAGTGCTATCATTTAAATGTAAATATCACTTAAGTTTGTTACAGATGGTGAAATGCCTTCCACTGTGGAGGGTGATAATGACATCTGGAATTATCCTGGATAAAATTTTTCATCAGTTCTTTTGTGTCTTGCGCTGAAAAGTTGTAAACATTGGTCCAAAATGAAAAAAAGTAACCTCAGCTTAGTTTTCTGGATCAATTTCACTACGAATTGATACCAAACATGACAAAATTATGTTCACGGCCTTAACAACTGTCTCACAACATATCCTGGGTTGGTATAGGTCATTTAAGGTCAAAGACTGAGAAAATTACCCAAATTATACAAATTTGGGGTTTCCCAACACTTTGAGCAGAAGATAACATCCTTCAGGACTTTTATACCAAATTACAAAGCTATCAGACAAGTAGTTTTTGAGAACAAGTTTTCTTGACCGAAAATGACAAAATTGTTTTAAAAAATATTTTCTTGACCAAAAATGACAAAATTGTCTTAAAAATACAAATTCGCATATAATTATGGACATTTTCCACATATCCAACTATGTCCTCCCTGGAAAAAAGTACACAAAATATAAAAGCTGTCTGTCCAAGAGTTTTAAAGGAAAATATTTTTTACGATTTTTTGACCAAAAATGACAAAAATTGCCCTCAAACGGTAATTTTGCCAATTCTCTTGTAATTTCAACAAATTAGAATGTTAACATCCTTGCAAATATCAAATATAAATTTGAGAGCAATTGGGCTAGTGGTTACAGAGAATAAGAATTTTTCCTCTACTTGCTGTGGACTGAAATCCCTTACATACACCTTTGATTCACTGACCACTAGTACTCTCATTTGATTGAACTCTGGTTCATTTTCCTCATAGCCATATGATCTGCATGAACCATTTTATTCGTGGACTCAATTTTGACCATGTAATTTCTAGGTCCTTTGACTTCAATTACAGAGCCTAATAACCATTATCAAGTTTTGACTCGGCTCTAGGATGTTTCACTCTCACAATATCACCAATTTCGAAATATCTCTCTTGTTTTCTGTGATGATCAAATTGCTCTTTTTGGGCTTTTTGTTTCTTTTCTACTCGCTCTGCAAGACTGGGTTTTATCAATTGCAATCTAGTACGAAACTGACGTTTACACATTAAAGACGCCATTGGTTATAAATACTGGATTACATGAAGGACGCTCATTATGCAAAGAGACGCCGTGCGAGTAGCTTAAACTGAGAGCTCCATAGAATGCGGTTATTTGCGTGTTTTTATGAAAATTTATGAAATGGGAATCCTCTACAGCAGGGTAAATACCTGATCAATACATAACGACTCCATATTTTGTAATTCGATAAGTTTTCGGGACAATTTTAGTGAGTAATTGTGCGTAGCTAGTGAGAACGTCGACCCAGGGGACGCCGATTGGGATTTGAATACCACTGTCAATCAAACCTTGTGCAAAGTAAGACACAAGTCAGCTAGATGTGTACCTAATGTCGATTAGCATTCACCTTATCTGCTTATGGTGATTAAAATAAATAATATGTGTCAAGATTTTCAGAGTCGAAAGATGTGCGCAATAGTTTCTTCACAGTTCTCCAACTTTTGTTCCTACCCGCCGCATTTCTGGGGTAAAAAACGTGATCAGACTACATCCAAGTCGATTACATCTTGGTAACCGTGAACACTGTCCCTCCACAAAACATGCCGTGAAGAAGAAAATGTATTATCGGGTTCTCTCTAACTAGAAAGTTTGATGGCCCTGAAAAGGGCCATTTGGTTTAGTTTTGTGGTTTCTGCCATACAACCAATGATGTGTATGGTATGCCGGACAAATTTGGATATAACGATCGGACAACAAAAGTCACGCAAATGGCATATCAATTTTCTTCTTTTGCCGAGTACGTTATCGGCCTGCATCAGATGCTGTTTTCGGGCCAAAAATCGCTCATCACGCCAAGCGTATGTCCGGTCAAGGATATCCAAATACTTCAGACACAGTCAGAGTCAGATAGACGCGTTGTCATTGCCAAACTAATGATGCTAAACTCAGAATGACAATTCACGAAATGTTCAATACCGGCACAGAGGTGTGAAGCGGTACGGTATCCGTGATTAGTTTCCCATGGAGTGTCGTTTGAAGCTCCATGAGTCTACTAATAAACCAAATGTTTATTTGACCATGGAGCTAAAAAAGGATGATTTGACTTCCTTTTTCGTTCTGTCGTCACTTCGAGTGTTCAACGTATCCACGTGAGCAAGTGCCATCGTATTGATAACTGACGTGATGCAGTTCCGCTGCATATCGATCAAGTTTCATTAGGTCTGAGAAATTTACGAGATTCCTGTCCGAGTTTTCGAAATGCATCTGATTTTTGTAGTTTTTTGGTTCCAATGCAAACCAAATGTCGCAAGACAAATTGGCAAATAATGTAATACACGATAATCTGGACTTGTTTTCTGAATTCAGACCGCCATCTTGGCCTCATAAAAGTTTTAGGCTGGCTGGGTGAGGACGTTGGGATCACTGTTCAATCTTCAGAAAATACTCATATAATGTTTTTTAGACACCGATGTTTTCTAATTTAATAAAAACATATTAGTTCTAAGAATATGAGAGATTCGAACGATGCAAATCGTGTTTTTTGCATACCAGTATGACTTGGAATTTTGTGGATCGAGGCACGGTCCCTCCACAAAAGAGGCATAGACAGTAGGGGGGGAAGATGGTCGAGGACACTGTCCGCATCCAGCGCCAAGTGACACACTGCTGGAATCGGTGAAATCTGTAACTCGAAAGCACCAAGTATGGTGAAAACACCTAATGCCAAAATGTACATACTCCGACTTGCTCATCGACGTTCAACGTGAATTTATGTTTGTAAATCTACTAATATAACGGCGTTTGACGCAAAACAATGAAAACAATACTATGTTGACAAGGTGGAGTACCCACTAATGCGAGAACCTTGGATTGAGAAGGGCGGCTTTTAACTCAGCTGGACTTACACCTGTTGTACTGTGAGGTGTAGTTCTGTATCTAAACAGAAATTTACCAATTCTACATTTCAGAGACAAAGACGCATCTCCTGCTAAGACTTGTTTAGTGAAGGCTTCTTTTACCAGCCTCACTGCTTTATATGCAGCGCCATTAGATGCAGGGTGATATGGAGCTACTTTAACATGCTGAATGCCATTCTTTTTAATAAACAATCCAAATTCGTCAGATGTGAATTGTGGACTATTGTCTGAAACTAACTGCTCAGGTAGACCATGTTCTGCAAAGATTAATCTCAGCACATCAATAGTACGATCAGCTGTGATACTCTTCATAGGTTTTACATCTACCAATTTAGAATGACAATCAACAAGAACTAAGAAATAGTATTTCTTATGTTCACAAAAATCAATGTGAACTCTTTGAAAGGGTTTGCATTGGCCATACCGACGGATGTAAAGGTATTTAGCTGGCATTTGTCTTATTTGTTGACAAACTGAACATGCTTTCACTTTACTTTCACTATCCGCATCAATACTTGGCCACAATACATGACTACGGGCAAGTGCCTCCATTGCACATACTCCAGGATGTTCCCAATGAAGCTTGTCTAATAACCTTCACGAAACTTCTTCGGAATCACCACTCGAGTACCCCAAAAATACAACCTTGTTCTGTTGACAATTGATCTCTTCTACAATAAAATGGCTTAAGTGCCTCAAACATATTTTTTGAATAAATGGGCCAACCATTTAATACAAGATCATACACTTTGCTATGAAGTGGTTTAACTGGGCCAACCATTAAATACAAGATCATACACTTTGCTATGAAGTGGTTTAACCTTGGTTTCCTTAGCAATATCATGAACTACAACTGGGAAACTCTCATCTATTACACTAACAACAAATACACTATCCTCAGCACCTTGTGTGCTTGGACTTGGTAGTATTGACAACGCATCACAATTTGCGTGTGCTCTTGTGTTACGATACTCAATATCATAGTCATATGCCTGCAGAGTCAGTGCCCATCGCTGCATTCTTGCAGCTGCTATGGTAGAAATACCTGATTTGTGACCTAAGATTGCTAACAATGGCTTATGGTCCGTAACCAAAGTGAATTTCCTCCCAAACAGGAAATCTTGGAATTTCTCAACTCCAAATATCAGTCAAAGTGCTTCCCTCTCAATTTGGGCATAGTTACGTTCACTCGGGCTTAGAGTTCTAGAGGCATACGCTATTGGTGTTTCATCACCATTTTCAAATACATGTGAGAGTACACCATAACTTGAAGTGTCACAATCTAACTTAAGCTTCTTATTTGGATCATAGTGTACAAGTAAAGCTTCACTACTTAACTTTGCTTTACATTTCTCATACGCTTTTTGACATTTTTTAGACCACTTCCAGTCAACTCCTTTCTTTAACAATTCATGGAGTGGCTGCAAAGTTGTGGCTAAATTCGGCAACAACTGATGGTAATACTGTAACATACTATAAATGATCGCAACTGTGCGACATTCTTTGGGATTTGAGCCTGCTTAATTGCTTGCAATGACGATTCTACAGGTCTCAATTATTCACCACTGTATTTTAAACCCAGATATACAATACTTGCTTTGACAAATTCACATTTCGACAAATTAACATGAAGATTGTTATCACACAATCTTTTGAGGACTTCCTCTAAAATATCAAGATTCTCATGAACATTATTTCCCCAATGAGAATATCATCTTGTTTACATACACATTTCTGAATACCCTGTAAGATACAATCCATCTTACTTTAGAAAATCTTTGGTGCTGACTTCACACCATAAGGTAACTTAGTATAAGCATGCAGGCCTTTGTGAGTATTGATGGTTAAGTACTTCCGACTGTCATCATCAACTGACAATTGTGCATACGCATAAGTCGAATCTAAACATGAAAATACCTTTGACCCTGACAATTGAACATACAAATCTTGAGTAGTTGGCAGAGTACATTGCTTATCCTCAACTACCGGATTAATACTGACTTTATAATCTCCGCTTATTCTTACAGATTTATTCGATTTGGGCACGACAACATTAGGACTCGCCCATTCAGAGCGGTCTACTTTGACAATTACACCGTTTTCCTCTAACTTGTGTAATTCTGTTTCCACTGCTCCACGGAGCGCATATGGAACTCTACGAGGTTTATGAAACCCAGGCTTGGCGCCTTCTTTCACACAGGTGTGAGCTTTGTGCGCACGCATACCATCATAGCTATAAGCAACACATCACTGTACTTACGTAAGGCTAAATCAAGTTTGTTTTTCGTATTACCGGTCATACAATCACCAGATTTTTCTTGGTTAGCTTTTTCAGCTACACATGCAAAAATCTTGCTCCAATTTAATTTGAACTTTTTCAAAAGCTTTTGCCTAAGCAATGTTGGTTTACCTGGGTGATCTACTATTATCAGTGGTAAGTTGAAATGCTGACCATAGCTCACTGCAACCGAAATTTCTTCACTAACGGACATTGGATTGCCAGTGTAACTTTTCAATTTAATTCCCGACTGTCTCAAAGGAATTTTCCGGAAATTGTCATACTCAGACTTTGACATAATACTGTAGTCAGCTGCTGTGTCTACTTGCATGGACACTGATTTACCATTAACATCCAGTTTTACATTATAACCAGATTTTTCTCCACTTACATTCATATTAATGGGGGACAAAACATTATACACATTACAACTGGAATAATCACTGTCGCTATCTGCTTCAGTGACAGCCTTTACTGATTTTGACATAACAGACTTCGGCTTTTTACCACTTTTGGTATCTTTGCCCTTTTGTTTCGACTTACAACATTTCGAAAAATGACCACGTTTAGCACACTTATGACACTCAACAATTTTGTGTGGACAATCTTTAGCCAAATGATAATTTCCACACATATAACAATTTTGACCTAGTGTTATTGGATTATGGATTGGTATGATTGCGATTATTTTACTGTATAGTCTTAGAAGAGTCACGTCTGCTTACTACTTTACTAATCGTCCCTTTACTTGAAGTGTCCTTCCCCATTTGATTTGACTGGTGCAGTCCCGTTTCTATCGATACTGCGATCTCGCACGCTTCGATGAAATCCAACTTTGAAATGTCCTTCACGTCATGAAGTGCTGACGAATTCGCAAGTTATACAGTCCTGTTACAAGTTTGTCCAGCAAAAATCTACCTCGACAGCAACTCTTGTAGTTACAGTCCGCAGCTTCTGCTTCAACACAGTTATGTAGTATTGCACTAATTTGCCTGGCTACTGGTCCTGCTTGAGGAAGTGGAAGGCTCCAGCCAGTTCCATCGGCGCTGGATCATAGTACCTTTCCAAGCACGCCATGATCTTTGCTAGCGACTTGTCTGCTGGTGTTGCAGGCAGGAGTATATCCTCCAACTCGGAGAAAGCCGTTTGACCAATACAATATAAAAGCCCATCTTTCTTGTCTCCTTCATCTATGATGCCGTTGACCCGGTAAAACGTCTCCATCCTGGTGCAGTAAGACTTGAAAGTACTTTTTGTCTTGTCGAAAGCTTCGGTCGTTGCGCGTGTTATTCGGGCGTTGGTCATTATCCCTTGTTTATTTTAGATTAACGTAACGGTTAAGACAAAGGAATTTACTTGAAAACTTGAACTTCAGGTGACACAGTCTTAATCTTTAGATTCGCTGAGATTTTCCCCGACTGCACTGCGTAGAACAACTGTTCAAAGTTCTTTGAGTTACTTCTTGCTACTGGATCACTTCAGCTGTTCCGATCCTCTACACCAAGTTCCGCTCGGCGGCGTGGGCACTCTTCCTCGCTAACTGCTTGATAGTCCGAATTGAATCTGCCGCTTTTTCTCCGTTGTTCGACCTCGTTTTTTGTCCGAAACAACTTACACGTTGCGCCAACAATGCACTTTGCTCACTAAAGGTCACTGACGTTTTCACCTCGTCGCCACTTGTAGTATATGTACTATGTATTGTATAGAGAGACACGGAGGCGGATGTTCACTAGTCTCAAGCAGAAGGAGAGTATACTTTATTCTGCATATGCGCACTGCAATAGTACATCATTACATGAATACATTAACATATATACACATAGCTCAATTCGATAACAGTAGGAGCTCGGATAACGTAGCATTCTAAAGCTGTCCACATGTGTCATGACGAAAAACAAGCAATATGGAAATTGACACATGCACACAACAACAAACAAACGATGATATTGAAATCCACGTGCTTTTCTAAGGTCGGCTTAGAATATGAATAATGCCATGCCGATTGTGCCACTGTAACACGTACTATGCAGACAGGTAGAGGATCAGATTGCACATTGTAAAAGCATTGAGCTACAAACTCTGTAGAAACTGTGTAGAAATGCGCCTCAGCACACGGAGCACAGTGACAGGGAGGGGGGGGTGAGGCACATGATCGGACGAATACGACGACCTAAATTTGTATATACGCTAACGTCTCATGCAGATCAAAGTCAAAACTTGAAACTACGAATACGACATTTCGCGTAAAATACTTACAGTGTCATTCACTTCTTCACCAAGTGTGACACTGGCAGGTTCACTCCGGGCATTCTGTTGTTCTTAAATGATGGTGTATAAGCGTGTAAACATGATTTCGTATTTTAGTTTCCGTTTGCCGCTGGAGAACTTACATCGTGATTTTAAAAAAATAAAAGCCTCAACAAAAATGAGGTATTATTAATACAAAAGAAACAGTCGCATTCTGCTGGTTCACCCAACTGATTATTCTTTCTCTCACACCCGGTCACTCAGCACCGCGGCATGCACGGCAGAGTTCTTACCAGCGCGTATTTACCGCGATCATGAAGCGCGTAGAATGACGATGGTACGTTGCTATGACTGCCGTGTACATGAGCGCGGTGGCTGGAATGGAACGTGCACGCGACGACAGCTGTGCACGCGAGCGCCTTTGAACCATGTCGAACTGTCGTCTGCTTTCCTGGCCTCAGAAATGTATATATATACAAGGGTATGCTCATATGAACATGGAACCTGACGATGTGCGTTACAAAAAAGGGGGGACAGGGGGGACAGATACTATTACCCTCTAAAACGTCCGCAAAATGTAAAATTTTTTTTTATTTTTTGCATTGTAACTCACTGACGATAGAACGTAAAATATAGGATGAAAACAAAGAAAAAAAATGTGAAAATGTAACCCTTGACCTGCACGGCTTGTTCATGTTCCGTACGACCAAAACAGACTGAGTAAGAAGAAATACACATTTGAAAAAATCTTTCGGGTTCTATTGAAAGATTTTCACTAAAACTGAAAAAAAAAACTTAAATGTTCTTCTTTGGAATATTATATTGGAAGGTTTTACTACGAAGAGAAATAAAAAAATATGTCCTTTCTTCTGCGCATGACGAAACCACAGAACGGCATTTGCTATATTAGCGTAGTTTGTGATGTTCGAACATCCACAGTCCCTACCGGAGAACGGCAATTTGTAACGCACATAGTCAGAATTACGATGCATTTATTCTCGGTCATATTTCGAATATCTACTACATGTCTGTCATTTTCATAACTTGATGTGTGCTACGATGTCATTTCAAATTTCATACGTCGTTTTTGCGACGGAATACGACTCACTTCATCAGTAAATAATATCGTCCAGAAATGATTTACACACCTTATGTATATATATATATATATCATCATGTGAAACGACACAGTGCAGGTCGCGTGAGCGTACGTACGCGTGCGTTTAGCGTCGAAAGAATGCGGTTGATGTGTTCGCTTGTGACGTTCACGAAGACACGTCCGACCTTGATCTGGTTTTGTAGCTAAGTCGGCATTTCAATCTGAACGGCATTCTGTTATAAATTTCTTACAAAGTTATCATCAAAGTTCGTATTTACATATAAGCTGCGTAGTTTATTCTGACTATCAATTCAGAACAACAGAGTGCCCGTGGTTCACTCTGACGCAAGAATTTTCTGTATGGGCCCCGCCGTCTCTTATTTTTTTTTTTTTTGCTCGAGCAACTTGATCCTGCTGTTGGTGAGGATTCTCGAAGTTCAGCTTCGCTCATTGTTACTGCCACGCTTATGGTTTGTAAAATATAATAAATATATGTGATATTTTCCGTGCAAACTTGTTCAAAGGCAGTTGACGTACCAGGTATGTCAATAACGTATCTGCCCTCTGCAGGAAATGATGTCAGGAACCGTAAAAGGGTACGTCTGTGTTTGCCGAGTGCTGAAATGATAGGGGTGGTTTAAAGTAGAGCGTCCGGGCACATCCTCGAAGCTTGACGTTTTCTATGTGAAGGTATATAGTTGACGATTTTATTGAAAGTCGCCGTATTATATGGGTACATATGGACTTCTTGACAGTAAAAGTCGCTGCAATAACGTCACATCCCTTACTCTCTTACGAGATGATTGACCAATGATGTGACCTCCCGCCATCGCAATGATATCTGTTGATATATCAGATTTACGCTCGAGTATGCACATTCGAATTTCAACCGTCGCAAGAAATGGCAGCCTTTTTACTCGTTTACTTTCCCTTCGACAACACTCTGTTCGTTAAAAAGGTTGACGAAGTCGACTCGTGTGGCCATGAAGAATCGGTAGGGCTGTGCGTCAAGTGTGAGTTCCTTACAAAGACGCTCGATGACAGTGGCCAAGAAACTGAGTCGCCCATTGAATATGACGGCGTTGTGGTTTTCCATTCTTCCCGTAAAGAGAATCTGCTGCATCGATTTAGCGACATCATCATTACTATTTTGTTGAAATCTGCGATTACTATTCTCTCATCCTTGGACCTTTTCGGCCTCCGTACCGCAAAGAGCTGCACATCTGACTATACAAGGTTTACACAGCAAAGTCATGCCAATACGGCTCTTCGTGGGAGTTGAGAGTGGGTTACGTTCTTTTACAGTAATTCCCCATAGGTGTACAATGTATATGGCTTCATGTCGACAGAAATTAAATCAAATAGTGTGTATAAAGGGGCATAACGCGTCACGAAAATCAATCTATGCTAAAACAAAACAAAACTTTCTTTCCTTTCTTGGCTCTGTTAGAGTTAAAAGTTTGACGTAGAGACCGGGAGTTCATTGTGAAGAGGGGAAATGTATTTCTTTACTTGGTGGAGTAGTTTTCTTATAAAAATAATATGCTCCATAAAAAAATGCACTGCCACTTCATTTTACATTTCCAACCTATGGGCAGGCCAAATACGTCAGTCCCCCATTTTTTGTTTGAAATTAGCACTCCATAGAGTCACCTGGCTGGATAATCCGCCTCTTCTACACCATATAAGGGGAAAAATCATGACATAACTAGCCAAGGGTAATAATGTGAACCGTCCAGAAAACCTCAGTGTTCCCAGTAATTTTGAGAAATTTTGAGGAAACTGCAAACAGAAAAGACTGATTTTTTGTAAACCTTTGCTATATTCAAACTTATGCAATTGTAGTTTCTGTGGAAAAATATGTGGCTTGCATTGATAAGTTTTAATTTCTCTAAAAATTCCTTGAATATTTTTTAATGTATATATTTTCAGACATTTTTGCTTGTATGTTTCAACATTTGAATTTATTTTTTTAAATATCACTTCCAGGTAAGAAGTCTAGCTTGCAGTGAGAAGCAAGTACAATATATGAACATATTAACATGTACACCATAAGAGGAAATTATGGAAATGTTGGTAGGAGAAGGGAAAAGGGATATGACAGACTCAGGAAAAAAAGGGAAAAGAGGCGCCGCAGGGAAATTTCGGGTGGTGATAGATCAACTTGCTAAGGAAAATGAGGTAAATGTGAGCAAATATCCCATAAAAGGAAGGCTAAGAAAGCTCAAACAAGAAAAATGGATAGTCAAACGAAGAAGAACTAAAAAGATAACAAAAATGCAGATGCTAAGATAATGATATTTAATAATATTTATTTCTTACACGCACTACACATACGTCTCAGTGCGATTTACACATTAAAAAGAAACAAACAAACACTAAAAACCAGCAACAGCAATAAAAGAAAACGAAAACAAACAATGTCAAAATCTGTCAACACCTGTACCATTCTCGTACATGACTTGAGGTGATAAAATAAAACAAAAGACGGTGATAAAAAATTATGAAAGCAGCAGAATAAATTAAAAAGTCCCAGTTAAAAACCATACAGAAGATGATCCTAAAAACTCAATCACAAATAGCACTGATTAAAAAGATGAGTTTTTAAAAGACGTTTAAAACAGTCAACAGATCTGGCGTTGCGAATCACTGGCGGCAGCGAATTCCACAGAGCAGGTGCACAAACAGAGAATGCCCATATGCCTTATTAAAGTTCCATGAGGTGGCACCAACCGCAAAGAGTCAGCTAATCTGAGATCTCTTACGGGAGTATAAATTTTAATCAAATCAATTAAATAAAGTGGTGCCAAGCGATGAATTGTTTTATAGGTAGTTAGCAAAATTTTGAATTTGATGCGAGCACCAACCGGCAGCCAGTGCAGATCAATAAGAACAGGTGTGATGTGATCGAGTTTCTGAGTCGGGAGACGAGACGAGCCGCAGCATTTCACTACGGCCCAAAAGTATGCCTCAGTGTACGGTATTCCGCGAAGCATAATTTCTATCGAACAGCGCTCTCAGCCGGTCGCTATTGACAACGGCGAACATTGTATCAATTTATTTTCAATAGATTATCGATCGAAAATCTGTTTGGGCGCCGCTTGTGCCGGGCGCTCGTGTGTTGAGGTCACGTCATAAACATTTCCACAATAACCCATATATTGACTTATACACTTTAACATCAAGGTATCCGTTGGTTTCCTGTACTGAAATTAAATCGACGACAATTTTTTTCAGTTTTGGTGATACTTTTACGTACGTTTCAGCACATTTTGGCGCACCTCGGCGTAGTTTGGCGCCATTGTGAACGGGGGACTACACGCGAGTGAGCGAGACAACAATGTATCAATTTCGGACAAAAGGATATCGATCGATAACGTTCACTGCACGATTACAGTGGAGACTCTACACCCGTTCGCCTCTGTTCTGTGTTATTTTTGCAGTTTACTGGAATTTTCATAGTTTATATTCGCCAAAATTTGGTATAAATTACAACAACCTGACTGGTATTTGGTCTGTACAATTTAAGAGACGCTAACCGATTAAAATGGGTCAATATTAGACCCTGATTCTGCATATGCAAACGCCGTAAGATCGCCATTTTATTGAGGGCAAGAGCAAAAATTCAGCGATCGGAAAAATAAAATGCAACTAAAACAAGTTTCGTCGAGAAATTCAAAAAACTAAAACGACAGCAATTTTGTATATATATCAAGGAAACACCGTGCCACTTTTCACTATAATTGGTTCAGAATTGAGAAATTTGAACGAGCGAGAGTTGTACGGTCTGTTCAGTACATTAAACGCCATTGTTTTCTATGGGAAATCGAGCAGATTAGACACATCGTAAAATGAAAAATACATCTGAAAAAAACCGTTGGTTTAACTTTTTTATTTCGCTGTTATTTTTTATAATATTTGGTATGAAACATATCATGAAGGGTAACTAAAACTCTATGGTTTTATTTTTTTGAGTTTCTCTCTTATTTTTATGAAATGACGATTGAAGATTGTTTTGCTGTTGACTGTGTTTTTACTTGATTTTGCATACGTCTCTTATCGCTTATGTATTTTTAGAATTCCCTTGTGAAATTCTTCCCAAAATATTATAATTGTAAGGGCAGCATATACGGGAAATAGGTCCTGTTGCTCTTTCATTAATATTTAGATGTGCAGCAAGGAAATACGGCGAAATTTTCAACATGACGCGGGAGGTGAAATTGACTCTCTGAACGCGCACTCCACGTATGTGTGGCGAAAATCGGGACGCAATCCCGTACAAAATGGGGCGCCTTTGGGCCGTAGTGTTTTGAAGTGAATGTAGGCGATCCATCTTGGTCTTACTAACACCATACAGGAAACTATTGTAATAATCAAGCTTAGACGTAATAAATGGCTGAACCATCTTTTCCGTTGAAGGTTTGTCGAATAATTGGCGGATCTTGCCAATTCTAGATAATGCGTAGAAACCTTTCCTGCAGACATGACTAATACGATCAGAAGCAGAACCGTCGTTGTTGAGCTTAACACCAAGATTGCGACCTGAAGTGGACGGGGCAATATCAAACTCGCCTATCCTAAGGCTGGAAATTTTCACCGCATCTGATCTCAGGAGTGACGAAAACTGAATCACCTCTGTCTTATTGTCGTTGACAATCCACATATTGTATCTCATCCACCTGCGAATTTCATCTACTCATAGCTCAAGAGAAACTTGAACTTCATCAGGTCTCTTGCACACAACATAAATTTGCGAGTCATCCGCATACAATATATAGTTGAAATCATGCTTGACAATGATGTCTTCAAGTGGCGCTGTATACAGTGTAAAGAGAATTGGTCCAAAAACCGAACCTTGGGGGACGCCATATGTCATATCTGTACTGGATGATGTAAACGAGCCTATCTTTACACGCTGATTACGATTGTTGAGATAGGATCCGAACCATGATAGAACTTTACCAGTGATGCCAAAACGGAATTGAAGTCTGTGAAGGAGTACATCATGGTCAACCGTATCGAAGGCAGCAGACAAGACCAACATGACAAGGAGAACATCTTTCTTTACGTTGAGAGCGAGCATGATGTCATTATGCATACGCAGAAGGGCAGTCTCTGTGATGTGGTGAGCGTGATACGCACATTGGGACTTGGTTAACATTGAGTGGTTAGCCAGTTCCAGTGAATGTTCAATTGCGAAGCAACAACCCGTTCAAGCAATTTCGATTGAAATGGCAGATTTGACACAGGTCGGTAGTTCTTCAAACTGTTTGGACCAAGGTCCTGGCTTTTCAGTAAAGGCCGAATGATCGCAGATTTAAAATGACTGGGAACGACACCAGATGATAATGATGCATTAAAGAGATGCGTAATGAACGGTGCAAGAACACAGGCGAGTTTCTTGATATAGTTTGTCTGGAGAATGTCCATATCGCATGATTTTGGAGCTGCTCGCTAAATTGGAGTACGAACCTGATACACGGACACCTCACTGAAAGTTGGTAAATTATGAAATGGTAAGATGTTGCCGGTGTCGGTACTGTAACTGATGAGGCCTTCACGAACTTTGGCAACTTAGGAGTTGAAATAGCTCAGGAATCTAGATGGTAATTCCTTCAATGGAATCTCACTGGGTAGAGCTTTAGCGCTGATAGCTTTCGTATGAGATTACTCAGAGACGATCTTGAACAGCTTCTTGTTATCTGCCTCTTGGATGCGAGCGCGATGGTAGTCGGCCTTTAATTCGTCAAATTCGAAAATATTCAATTCGCTTTATCAGAAAAATCTGTCAGTCGATCTCAAGCTTTGTCGAGCGATACTCTGACTCCAGCCGTCTCACATTCTTTCTTAACATTAGTAGCTCTTCGCATTACCATGGAGCAAGTATCTTTTCAGTCACAAATTTCTTCTTAGTGGGCGCAAGAAAATGTAGATATGGCTTCAAAGTCGAAATCCAGTGGGTAAGTGGGCAACTTGGTAGAGATTTCATCTTGAAAGACGTCGGTGTAAATAGTGTGGAAATCGCGACGCGAAATTATGGAAAGCCTTGCTGTCTTAAGTAAAGCAAATTGATGATGTGATGCGCAGTTGTTATACGGTGATGGGCATGTGTTATAGAGTGATAGAAATCCTAAATATTGTGATGAACATTTGATATATGGAGATGCACATTAGTTATACAGCATTGGGCATTTGTTATATAGTGATGCACATTTGTTATATCATGATGTGCGTTTGTTATATGGTGATGTGCGTTTGTATTGTGATGCGCATTTGTTATATAGCAAAGGGCTTTGTTCTATAGTGATGTGCATTTGTTCTATGGATATGCACATTTGTTATATGGTGATGTGCATGTGTTATATAGTGATGCACATTTTTATAAGGTGATTTGCGTTTGTCATATGGGGAGGTGAATGTGTTATATAGTGATGCACATTTGTTAGATGGTGCTGTGAGTTTGTTATATAGTGATGCACGTTTGTTATATAGTGATGCACATTTGTTGTATGGTGACGTGCATGTGTTATATAGTGATGCACATTTGTTATATGGTGCTGTGCGTTTGTTTTATAGTGATGCACGTTTGTTATATGGTGATGCTCATTTGTTGTATGGTGATGTGCATGTGTTATATAGTGATGCACATTTGTTACATGGTGATGTGCATTTTTATATAGTGATGCACATTTGTTATATGGTTCTGTGCGTTTGTTACATGGTGATCTGCATTTTTTATATAGAGATGCACACTTGTCATATGGTGATATGCATATGTTATATATTGATGCACGTTTGTTATATGGTGATGCTCATTTGTTGTATGGTAAATGTGCGTTTGTTATATGGTGATGCCATTTGTTATATGGTGATGCACATTTATTATATGGTGCTGTGCGTTTGTTATATAGTGATGACGTTTGTTATATGGTAATGGGCAATTGTTGTATGGTGATGGGTGTTTGTAATATAGTGATGCACTTTTGTTATGTTGTGATGGAAATTTGTAATATAGTGACGGGCATTCTTAATATGGTGATACACATTTGTTGTATGGTGATGCTCATTTGTTTTATGGTGATGAGTATTTGTTAAATCTTGATGCGTACTTGTTATGCGGTGATGCGCGTTTGTTATATGGTGATGTGGATTTCTTATTTTGTAATGGTGATTCATTATATGGTGATGTGGACTCTTCATGATGTGATGAGGACCATACAACCCTATTAATCGGATGCAAATAAGTGTATGTTTGTATTTTAATGTGGGCTAACATCTTGAAATTTAGTTTTTAAACGTTAACTATACATGTGATACGATGTAATGAAATCAAGAATAAGTTGTCTTATTACACTTTGTGATTTATTGATAAAAAAGAGTTTGTCTCTAAATAACGCCTGGAGGCATAATATGAATTTTTCTGTAGGCATGGGCCAACAGATTGAGCATGCGCATAATGCTTTCACTGTTTATGGGGAGTAATGCGTGCACCCTTTTGAGCCTTCCTTTGCCCTGCTGCCTGCCATGCACACAGCTTCTTACACTTAAAACATTGAGAACATTCTGACAAGACTAGGTCTGTCGACCTTGTGGTCTGTTTTCAACGAAAATGGCATCACCCCACGAATGGTCGACAGAATGTCCGATGATCAACTCAGACGATTCGGTGTGACCAGGTTCACCGTGAAATGTGTGATGAATATAATATGGCTTCTCCGTCGGGTTCTTCTGAAAGTGCAGCAGAAAGGGTCAGAAGAGAGGCTAACTTGTTGTTTAGCCCGGCAAACAGACAGGGTGGTAATAAGTAGAAGGGGCGAGGGCGAAGCAGCCGGGCTAGAGCAAAGAGAGCAAGAACGTGGATTCTGCGAGTCATGTGTTTGTCTGACAGACTAGCAAAGACAATACCAACGAGTCTTGAGCGGCAGGTCTGTTCAAAGCTGGACTGGGCGAGAAGAAAGTGATTTTTTATGAGAATGATGAGGAACAGGAGGTGATGGACAAAATCGTGTCTGCATATCCGCAGTTGAGGGACTGCGGCGTCTTCAAAATATTACATCGCATCTTGAACTGCCGGGAGTTGCACGAGTTGAAGTTCCGCTGGAGCGTGCCGGAGTTGAAAGGGCATCTTGGCGCGAACGCAAAAGTATACTAAGACCGATCCAGAAAAACTTAAGCACTAAAGCTATCGATTCTGATAGTCCCGCTACTTCAAGTACCTTAAAGGAAACCTGCAGAGGGTGTAACTCAGAGTTCCCTTTGCACGACCTTCGTAAACATTTTGAGACCTGTACTATGCTCGGAAGTTCCGATTCCGACGATGAGCTCCCGCCAGCACCACTTGCACTGCCAGGAGATGTACAAGAAGTACCAGAAGCTTGACCTGCTAGCGCTAGCGGTACACGAGAGCAAACCGTCGCTGAAACGCGCGATGATGAACCCAACGTGATAGAACCCGGTAGTATTGAAGGAACCGTCGATCTGACTGGAAGTGAAGTTGGTGACGTAAGTAGCTTACAATTCGTACAGATAATACGTGTATTTCTATCATTACTATCAAATGAAGTCATTACACTGTGGATGGAGGGGGAGGTGTATGTGAACACAGCGACCTGTCTACTTGAATTAGGTTTTCATTGGATAGCAATGATAGTAAACCGACTTCATTTGATAGTCATGATAATGTAACATCTCGCTGTTATAAGTCAACTAAGCTTATACTTTTCTTTTTCCATAAAAGCAAATCTCATAACTATTCGCACATTACTGATTTTGGCAGACATATGGTGATTGTCCTCAGTTGATTCAGTGTGGCTGTGAAAAATCATGAGTCAGTCAGACTTTCACTAGACAAAATGCTTGATATGCGCTTAGCATTTTTACGTATATTGATGCATATGGAACAGAATACTAATTGCATATGCAGCGTATATCTTGTATATGGAACATTCCAATACGTTCATGTGCGTAGCGTATTTCTACGCAGACTAAGTGTACACTGTAGTTTTGCATTTTATTAGCATACGTACTGTATACTGAACGTATTTGACACATGTACAGAATCAGTATATTTGTATATATTGTTGTATATCAAGCATTTTGCCCAGTGTTTTGTTCTGCAATGTGGATCTTACCTATTTACTATTCAACAGTAAGTGGATTAGGTACTGGAAGCTAGTATTTTTGCTGGAAATCAAATTTTGTAATACACTAAAATAAAATGCCTTTACTATATGCTTGTAAATTTTATATCAGCCTGGTAATCTGTTTCTGACAGGAAAGCACTTCATTTGTGAGACATCTATTGATTGTTTTATCAAAGTTTCACTATTTCACTCTCTTGTATCATGTCTTTATTATGTTCAAGGGCATTGCAGTCATGATTACTTTCTGATTTTATTATGCTCCAGCAAAGTTTATCAAACTGCAAACAGCCAGTATACTATTAAACATGCACTGTATAAAGTTTCATGAGGGAAATAGTTTTGTGAGTCCTGTTTCACTTTAAATACCTAAATTTATGACTTTTGCCATCTTTTTTCTTGTTTCAAAAATACTACTGTGTCCCTCAAACTGCTGCAGTATGCTGAAATACCAATCATATCTTTCAATGTTTCATGCTGCCAGTCTTTACAAATCCTAGGTTTGTGCAGGATTTTTTTGTTGATGCTTTCTTTGGATAAAAATAAATAAATATTGTACATTGGCTCAAACTTTGATGTAAGATGTTGACATTTATGAGCTACAAAGATATGCAATTCAAATATTATTGATGGACAATCATATTGAACATGCAATGTCTTATGTATAAATTATGTAGACTCACAAATTAATGGTAATGTGTTATTAATTCACCTTTAACAGCCCATATCTGATGATGAAGAAACAGTTGACACAATTGTCAAACAAACCATCAAGTAGTGTCATGAACACAGTATTTCCAACCCAATAGAAGTATTAAAAAAAATTTCAGAGAGTTATGGTGACTGGCAGAGCTTTAGAAGTGGAATCTGAAAGTCAGACAGATAATGGCGAAACCAACTTTATCATGGTGGACAGGGATAAACTTCTGGAAACTGCATTCGAAGAATTAAGTTATTCAAAACTCTTGAGGTTCAGTTTTATGAGGAGGTGAGAACATG
The DNA here is from genome assembly GCF_041260155.1 of Ptychodera flava. Lineage (NCBI taxonomy): Eukaryota > Metazoa > Hemichordata > Enteropneusta > Ptychoderidae > Ptychodera > Ptychodera flava. The sequence goes on from NW_027248390.1 coordinate 425,899, forward strand.
CTGTGCTTCATTTTAGTGCATAAGGGCATTTAAAGCAAATTCTTTGTTTGCTTTCCTTGGATTTTGCCAGCCAGGGAAAAATGACACAAAAACAAAAGTGTATTACATAAGGTCAATTATTAGTTGATTTCTTTTGGAAAAATTATATTATTATTTGTATAGGATTAATATTGTGTTTGTTTTCTAAATTTTCTTTAAAACCTACCAGCACGTGGACAGCAAACAAAGGATTTTATTTAAAGGGCCTAACTAACATCCTATATCCAAACATAAGACTATGTGCCCCAGGGTATGTGACCGTTTTCCTGATGTCAGGAGGGGAAGTAGTCACATGCCTCAAGGGCACATAGTCCCTGGTTTGAACTATAATGTTTTAGCTAGCTCACATAAATGTAAATATCTCGAAGTGAGAGCTCACACGGTGGTGTGTCGGTTTGTATGTATATACGCAAGTATGTATGTATGTATGTAGGTATCATGTTGTTCGGTCGGTCTGTAGGAAGGTAGGTCTGTCTGTCTGTATGTACATGTATGTATGTATGTATGTATGTCTGTATGTATGTATGTGTGCCTGTCTGTATGTATGTATGTATGTATGTATGTATGTATGTATGTATGTATGTATGTATGTATGTATGTATGTATGTATGTATGTATGTATGCCTGTATGTGTGTATTATGAATGTACGTATGTATGTATGTCTCTATGTATCAATATCTGTCTGTATAATGATTGGCAGAATAGGGAAACATTGTTTGTAATTAGAGATCTATATTCTGAATGACTGCGCTAAATCTAATGACACTTGTTACGTGTTGATCATACAAAGATTAACAGTCAAGAAAGGCGTTTTGATATTAGCAGTATTAATAGCTAATTACAGGCAGACTCTTCTGCACTGATCATGAGGATATTATTGGTTCACATATGGCATTCTGATTTTTTTGTGTCAACAGCCATTACTCAGACATGCCTGGGCCAGTTTCTTGCATACAATTTGAATTTTGACATTAAAAAGCATACCTACTTCTGTCCAACTTGGTAAAAGGACATAACCCTATGCCACTACTCGTTTACAATACAATCCAATATTGGTGCCAGTCACAGACAAGACTTTGGTACCCGCATTCCTTGTTTCATGCGCATCATATCAACTTCAATTTTTAGTCACTGCTAGTGACAAATTCCCAATTACATGGGAGACTATGTCATTGTCAATGACTTGTTCTTGTGTGTAGCAGGTTTAATGTGAAAATGCTGGTACATTCAGGAGTAGAGATGAGAGTTTGTTCAAATGAGCATGTTTGTGTAAAAATATGCAAATGAGGCAAAAAAGGCAAAATCTTGCAAATTAAATTAGTACTTAAAGTTTGAACCACAGGCCAGATTAGGGTGAAACTCCTTAGGGTGACCATAGACATTCAAATTTAGGTTAAGTTTTCATATTTGTATTTTTGAGGCGATTTCCCTTTTTTGGCCAAAAAATATTTTTTCTCTCAAATCACATGTCCAAGTGTTTTGAAAATTAGCATACATGATCCTAGGGAAGACCTCTGTTAGGTTTCTCCAAACTGTGGTCAATTTTCATGTTTTTACTTTTTGAGCAATTTTTCTGTTTTCATAAGAAAAAACAGTTTCTCTGAAACTTGGTGGCCAAAGAAAGGAGTTTTTTGTTTTGATCCTCAGAGCAGTCAAAGAGCATTATTTTGATGAAGGGCTCAAAGTTCATCTTCAGTAAGATTACCATAAAGTTGGAATATTTATAGGTATCTTGTATAAGTTTCCTAAAATTTTTGATCACAAAAGAAGTAACTATCAAAGAAATAACTATTAATTATGGTACTATTGGTCCTAGTATTAAATGCAGCACGGGAACCACTGAGACAGATGGTTATATCGTCAAAGCTCATCATTACTGAAAGACAAAGTGATGTTCTTTTATGAAATGAACATTCATACCCATTACTTGAAAAGCACAAGCAACATGTTACATACACAATACACTAGTGATATGGTACAGTAAATCATGTATTGATAACATGTGGCTGTTTTGAGTTTGCACCGAAATTGTACACAATTTCTCACAGCTCTCTGGTAATGTGTTATACATTTTTTCAGGTGATTATTGCATTGTTAGTTATGTTGATAGGTCTAAGTATTCTACAAAATGGAAAACTTCCCCAGTTTATGGACAGCAACACTGTTGAAGAGTTATTCCATAGCAAAGATCCATCTCCATGTATTCTTAATTTGCGTAATGGTCTTGCCAGATTAGGAATCTATCAGGTACTTATATTATCCATGCATGACTTCACATACAGAGTGATACCAAAGTTTGGAACAGAATATGATATGCAACCTTTCTCATTTGAGCGAACACCATAGAACCATTCATAGTTTTGACATATTTCACAAGTGTTTGGGGGACGAGATGGTGGCTAAAATATCGATGCATGTTGAAAGTGGCTAGACTTCACAGATTTTTAACATTTTTTCTGAAACTCATCAGAAGGACAGATTGATGCCTGTAGTTTTGATTGATGAGTGGATTGATGACATGAATGAGATTATATTCTGCTTACAGTCACTATTGTCACTATTTGATTTCACATTTCTTCTTTACATTAACATTTGCTGTGTACAATAACCTAATTTTTCATAATGTGCTTTTTCCGGTTATCTGTGCTAAGTACTTCAAATGGCAACAAAGTTTATATTTTGTGAATTTCTTTCTATCAGTGAGTATGTCAGTTGCTGTAGGCAAATGTTACAGTTTCGCATATATGTCATTGACAATTCCTGTGTTATTAATGGTAGGTCAATAAAATAATTTCAAATAAATGTCTCTTCTTCATAGATTTGTGTTGGGATTCCAACCTTCATTCATCTTTTTCAACCCAACCCTTCAAGTGCTTTAACAGTCAAAAAGGTGGTCACACTATTGACCTTACTCTTCAGTGAAGAGGGTTCCAACAAAAGAACATTTGAAAGTAAAGTATATTTGCTCTTCTTAAAGTATCTCAGGGAAGTTGCAAGGAAGTTGTACACTGTACATATGTAACAGTAGTCATTCAAGACTTGTACTCATATTTAAATTGCTGTCTATGCTGTCAATATTGAATTTCGTCATATCCATCATCTGCCAAGTAGTTGGGTACAAATTATGTAATGTTTCTGATGTATCATTTGATAAGGTTAACACAGTCACAAAATTAATCTGAATGCTGGCTATATAGAATTGCTATGCATGTTAGTGTGCAACAGTTCTGTTATGCCACAATCCTCATTTTGGTAGCTTGCAAAACACTGGAACCCTAAGTTGCTATTTTGACCATGTGCATGTGTTTCTGTCCGACCATTTGTCTGTTGGTCCAGAGTGCATTGACAGACTTTTTCCAGTGAGAACTTGAGAAACCTTCACATTTGTCCAATGTCATATAATGTGGTGAATTCGAAAGGTGTAGAACTGATTAAAAGTATGGGCTTTACATGCAAATGTGTGTGTTTTATGAACTCCTTTAAATTACACCATATCTCATGATTTGCCTAAACTTATTTTATGTTATATATTGCATGTGTATTCATTTGTTCATTTGAATTGGTGGTCTGAGTGACAGCGCAAATCATTTTTAGTTTTACATTTTGGCATGACATTTGGTCTAGATATGCAAATATTAGCATCCATAATAGATACTGATATCATATTATTGATACGATGAACAGTCTGCTGGACTGTTGATGTACATATAAATTTTACTGTACTGATCTTTAGTACACATTCACGCTTGCTTTGTGTTTTCAGACCCTTCTGAGATTAGTCTGATAAAATATAAGGATGTGACATTTCAATGAGTTATATGAGATGTCCCAAGTCACATGCAACAATCAATAATCACAACTCTTCCAAAATATATTTAAAAACATGTGATGTTGTGAACAGGTGAAAAGTGAACAATGGACAAAGTTAACCACTAGAAGTGGAATGTTGAATAACAATAAACTTAACTTGTGGTGTGAACATGTACTTTTGAGAAAAAAGATATAAAATTCCTTAAACAAAAAATATGTGAGAGCATTAGTGCTTATGGGATTATCCTTATAATATATACTGGAGACAACTATCAATTAGTATAAGGATTTCATGAGCTCACACTCAAATTTTATGTTGACATTCTGATTCGGTGCAGGGACAATATAGTGGGATGTACAAAATCATATCAATTTGTTTCATGATACAATTAAACTTTATGTCTGCCAGTTGGCCATTTTGTTTTTTTCATGTCAAAACAATTCCTCAGACATAACTGATTCAATCATGATTTCCTACAAAGTTGTCTAATATGTTGATCAAATGGTGACTTTGTCATTGCTTATGTCTCACTCTTAATATTTTGAATTGTTCTAGGTGGCGAAGAAATCGAGTGTCACTTTCAAGTGTTATACAGTTCACGACAGGGGCTGACGAAGAACCTTCCCTTGGATTTGTCATCAACCCAACAATTTTGTTTGTTGAATTCACCATCTCATTTGTACCAACAGCTAATACCTGCACCAACTGTTTGAAATTACCTAGGCCATCTCTTAGTTGTCCACTTCCATCCAGTGCAAGATTATTTTTTTGTATGATTGTGCATTCACCAATGCTTTCTTCGGTAATGTGTGAGGTCATGTGTCATAGTCATAATTGCTTACATAAGTGAAATACTTATCATCATGGAAAAAAGTCCGTTTTGTTTTGATTACATGCATGTTCACATGATGTGATCAGCAGAAACATGAATGTTCAGATCTTTTGACAAAAGATATGAAAGTCTACTGCCATAGCTTTCCATGTGCATTTATGTTGTGTGCAATTTTCAGAAGTACCTGTAGATATCTCAAAACATTTATGTTGAGGATTTCTTCAAAATGTATCTTTCAAATTTGATGCAGAATCACTTATTTGTGTTCCTCTTTCTTTAGTGGTGTTGGAATTTTTCAAATTTGATTTGTATTTAATCATAGCATTGTTACTTTAAAGAATTTCATTGTCAGTGTATCAGACAAGAATTGCCTGTTGTCAGGGGAATTGCCAAGTGGAAGGCAAGGTTTAGTATTGTGTGATAAAAAAGTACAAATTCATTATTTTTAGTACCCATTTACTTTATGTGTTCACACAAGTGAAAGCTTATATTGCAACATATACTGAAAGGAAGAAGCATTTTCAGGTCATATCTGATCATTTTCTGGTTGTCTAATTCTTGGTAGAGCTGGTGATTGGGTCCCTATTAGCCATGGATCCCAAAGTTATCAGTATTTTTTGCCAAATGTAGGGATAACTATATTTCTATATATATATAGTCTGATCAATCGAAACCTGGCGACTTGTCGAAAAAGTGCGCTGAATTATTGTATTTAACAGGTTTACAGGGTTTATCAACTGAAATGAGCTGTGGAAATATACGCTCTGAACAGCAACTTTAACCATGGGGGCATTCACGTAATCGCCGACACTACGAAGATTACGTTTGCTGATTGAATTGATGAGCAAGAACAAATACAAACAAAATCTCATCACTAAACTGTCGTAAGTAAATAGTCTTTTCTTCTAGTATGAAGCATTGCCAAAAATTTCGTCCAACAAAAATGATGGGACTCTGATTGATCTATATTTAAAAACTATCTACTGTTGATTGACCAATCAGAGTGCTCAATTCAGGGTGTTTTATCTACTCGTAAAGCCTTGGTCACCACATTCTAGAAACGAATGACAGCGCCGTAGTAAAGTACTGTCTAATCAAAAGTGAACATATCATATTCTGTAGGCATCTGGTACGTTTTAATATTCAAATTTGGTAACACAGCGGAAACCAGCTGCAACACAAAATCTGCTGTGCCCTAGGGCATTTATATAATGTGCCCTAGGGCATTTATAGAATGTTCCATTACACTGGAAGGCTATTTCACAAATAAAGGTTTAATTCATATCCTAAACATGTTACATTGACAAAGGGGACGGTTGACGTAAACACATTGAAAACGAAAATATATCAGTTAGGGGCGATAGTTTTAAGTCGGATAAAACCCTCGTACTCGGGCTCCTCTGGTATATAAAGTCCAACCCTACGATAAAATGCCTCGGCCTGCGGCCTCGACATTTATCATTGGGTTGGAATTTATATACCAGAAGAGCCCTCGTACTCGGGCTTTATCCTATACATTAGGCCCCCCCCCCCCCCTTACTCGGCTTTTCTCTGCAGCAGTAATACTGCATGGCTGGCCAAGGTTTACGCAATCACCTCACGAACTACGCAACCAGCCTACCACTAACCGGACAGTCCACTGTAGTGATATGGACCAGGTAGTTTTAGTGTAGAGTCAGGCTACGTTCCCATGTTCCTATACTTAAACTATCCTCAGGTGGGACATTCTAAAGTAAAGAACGTCGGAACCCAGCCAAACTCTAAAACTATCCGGTCCTCATCATGCCTGTGCGATTTACATTAAAAACGTTGCGTTCACAATGCTGCACACAACAGGCCTTGTGTTTTACAAGACCATAGAACGACCGTAGTAGCCCAGTGTATGATGTTGTGTGTTCCAGCATAATAGGGTGGTGGACTGGAGGCAGTAGGCCTATATCGCCGCACTGGGAACACAGTATCGTACACAGGGCCATAGCTCTGCGTGGCATGGCCTTGTGTTAATGGCGTCACACGGCTGGTGGGCGGCCGTATAACGCCGACAACACACAGCCCCGCCACGCAGAGCTAGCAGGGCCATGGAGCCTATGGTGCGAGGCCGTATAACGCTGGGAACACAAAGCATGGTACGTAGGGCTAGTGTCGACCATGTAACGCTCGTTCACTGAAGCCGCTGCAGTCAGCTTGAGCTTAGCTGTGGGTTTATAGCTGATATGTTTTCAGGCGGAGTTCCTGCCTTTCATGGGCTGATTTAGACTTACTCATACCTTTTCCCATGACGGGACTCATATATACATATACACATACAAACATACAGAATGCAAATGAGGTGCAAATAAGACTGTTTCGTCTTAGGGACCGTCTCAGATTGTCGCAGAAGTTCAAGAAACGAAATTAATTCGTTTTGATCAAAACCCCCTCCCCCCTCCCCCTAAACGAAACTTCAAAAGTGCGAAATGTTTATGTCTGCCTGAGGGTACAATGTTGCATTTTGCTATAGCTACTAAAGACGCATTCCCAATGCCACATTACAATTAAAGTAATCGATCAGATTTGACTACTAACAGGGCATTTTACCGCATAAAAGTTTCATTTTATTTTACTTTCCCTTTTTGCATCTGTTCTTTGTCTCTGCGAACACGCAATTTGTACTTGGTAGGGGCGGTAAATAAGCGAGAAACTTTGACAAGGGGGACCAGGCATGTTCAATCATATTAATACGACTATGACCAGATGCATAACATGTGAGAATAAAGACATCTAGTGGTTAGAGCAGTCGCTTATAAATAGCACATTTAAAAAATGATACTTTTGTCTTTGTTGAATTTGATGAGTGAAATGTTTAGGATACAATGTTAGTATTGGTAAATTGTGTTTGGGGCACAAACGAGATGGAAACGGTTACAAATTTGTGGGCACAAGTGTGCAGTTTTTCTTTAATCAAAAATAAAACACGAAAACTTGTGATCACAAAATAAAAGTGCGAAAGTGAAGTTCACTAATTGAATGGAGGTCAAACCCCCTCCCCCCCTAAACGAATGAATTTCGCTTTTTGAACTTCTGCGACAATCTGAGACGGTCCCTTAACAGGAAGATAATCTCTCTTTGTATATATACATAAACTAAATGTGAGGTAAGAATTACCACAGGAACACAGACATGTACATTTCAAAATGTGTCCACACCTAATTTTGGTTACCTGAAGAAATCTGTTTACCAGTGGTTACAAACTTTAAGTAATTTGCAAGACTTTGTCCTTTTACATATTGTTGACACTAACTTGTTCATTCAAACAAATTTGCACACTGCGGGCCGAAAGGATAACTGAGTTAGAAGTATTTCACAAGCATATTTCGCACCTCAGAGTACTCTCACCCAGTCGCAATTGACAACAGCGCATTTATTTGCAATAGAATATTGAACAAAATCTACACGCTTGCCACTCGTGTGTTCAGGTCATGTCACGGATATCTCCACAATAACGACCTATATATATATTCACTTATATACATAACATCAACGTATCTGTTTGTTTCTGGTTCTGAAGTGAAATCGATAACACTATATTTAGTTTTGGTGATACTTTTATGTTTCACATTTTGGCCCAGTTTTTTGGCCCAGTATCAACTTCTGATAAAAGAATATCAATCGAATTGATAAAGTTCGCTACACATTTACAGTGAAGACTCTGTGCCCGTTCGCCTCCGTTCTGTGTTAATTTTTCAATTTGCTGCCATTTTCGTCTTTCATATTCGCCCAAATTTTGTATAAATTACAACAGCCTAACACGTATTTAGTCTGTAAAACTTAAGAGACTCTAACTGATTAAATTGCTGGAATTTAAGACTCTTGTTCTGCACATGTAAACGCTGTCAGATCGCCATTTCATTCAGGGCAGGAGTATATTTCAGTGTTTGGAATAAATACAATGCAAATAAAATAAATTTTGTCAAGAAATTCAAAAATCTCAACATAGGGCCAATGTCTCTGAAGCTACTATAGACATGGATACAAAATTAAGTAATTCCTGACTGTATAAAATTATCTCACTAAGGTCATCACAGGGACCTGTGTACCAAAGATTAAAGCTGTCTGACCAGTGGTTTTTTAAAAATGAGTGACCTAGCAGTCGAAAGAGCTCTGCTGTGTTATGCAGAGAATAACTTTCTGTGATACATGTGTTGATGAGGAAGGTGGATATCTTTGATAGCTCATTTCAGGATGGCCTCACAAAAAGTGGCAAAATTAGCTGCAAAAGTACAAATTGAAGATTTCATCATACTTTCAATATATATACCGGTATATATAGGAACCTGTATACCTAATATCAAAGCTATCAGATGAGTAACCTTTGAGAAACAAAGATTTTGACCAAAAACGGCAAAAACTGTCCCAGAAATAAAACAATTGAAGATTTCATCAAATTTCAATATATCAAACTGAGACACCCCCTAGGAACCTGTATACTAAATATAAAAGGTATCAGGCAGGTAGTTTGTGAAAAACAAATTTTTTGACCAAAAAGGAAAAAATTGCGCCAAAAATACAAAATTTCAGATATCATCATAATTTCAACAGCGGCCCGGCGGCAACGACGTCCTTTGGACCTCCTTAGTGTTTATCATTTGCGATAAAAGGTGAATTTTGTCAAAAATTCGAATTGTTTGGACATAAATGAAAGTTATTGGAACTGGCTGGTTACTGCTCCAGCATAAGTTCAAGGATGGAATCTTAAGTATCAACAGCTTTGATATGTTTGAAGGTGAATTACGACATGGAACTCAATAGGATAAAAATATGTAAAACAGGAAATGGTGAACTTATGTAATGCAGAACTGGAGAAAAATTTAACAACAAACTCTTGTACCATAAGTGAACAATGGCTAATTTAAACCAAATTACTTAATAACCGGATTGTCAATCAAATAGAAAAAAATTTGGGCCATTGATTAAAAAACATTAGCTTGTTACACTCACCACACCATCATGTACTTAGTGTTTGGAGTGTACACCTATCTACAATACATGTTGAATGAAAAAAGGTTGGAGACTGAAGTTAACTATGCATCTTAATTACCGATGAACGGCCTTTCAACAATATACAATGCAATCTTTGGTCTAAACAATTCAGCTAGCTGCATACCATTTCTTTCATGCCGACTTGGTTTTTTCTAGGTTGTAGCTTTTACTGCAGGCACATCAAATGAAAATAAACTTGTAAATTCTGAAACTTAAACATTTATGGAAGATATTTAATGGTTTTGGCTATCATATGTAAACAAGGTGGTGTAAGCTTACATCTAAACTGATATGTTTTGTAAGGTGAAGAGCCACTTTTCTGAATTATAACAACAATCGACTGGCGCTTGGATGCAAGTTTTGAAAAATGTAGTTAATGGAAGACTAAACAGTTAATTTCATGTCAACTGGAGGCCTGTAAGTGAGAATTCAGACATTAATACTTTATATCACTTTAGTGCGTGATTATGTGTTTACAGCCATGTTTAATATTTTGACTTACTCTGTGTTGCTGGATCCCCTTGTCTGATTGTTTGACTTGCCTTGTTTGTCTAAAAGGGAAAGCAAAGGATATATAATAGATATTACATATCTCTATTTTACTTACCGCTTATAATGACACTGTACCAAGATACATTGCAAAACAATCGACGAAGCATGGCTTTGCAAGACTTCACCATAATGTTTATTTTGCTCAATCCCCCCCATAGGACATTCTTTCGATAGGGAAACTATTTATTCGACCCATTCACATTTTTACATAAAATGGAGGCAAATCAAACATCTGTTATGCTCTTCAGCTTTGATGTATATGAAGACGAAGTTCATTATCAGCAAAACTAGTCAGGAGAGATGGAATTATGTAGCCTGATGAAAACTTTGACAGATAACCCAGCAGCCGATATAACTCAATTTTGATCTTTTGGGGGGAAAACATAAGCGTGGGCTTGTTTTCAGTTAAGGGAACGGTAATGAGCATAGGAAATTGCCCCAAAATATGTCTGTAAATATTATCATCACTTCAACATTTCTGAGACGGAAAGCGGCATACATGGCACCTATACACAAAAGCATTCGCATGAGGGGATTTTACACAGAAAAATTAGGTAGTTTGTCACCAAAAACAGTCCAATGCCTGAAAATGCAATTTTGAATATGTACAAGATTTCACCAAACAATGTTCATTCAGAGAAGAAGAAATATTCCACACCATGCAAATTCCAACATGATTTGGATGATACTGAATACAGGTCTAAAACCAATCGGACAAGCATTTCAGAGAAAAAGATGTTTACCAAGACAGTAAAAATGCAAAGAAAGTCATCGTTGATGACACAGCCCTACTTGTTAATGGGTACTTTGATTACAAGTCCTCAGAGAGGATAGAGTCCTCTTTATTAGGTCTGTAATAAAAATACTGTGATAAAGATGGCACTCAATGGCCAAGAATGAGTTCCATGGTGATGAAAACATAAAACCAATTATGCCACTATCCTAAAGGTCATTAAATGAGTCAACTTGGAATTAGTTGCCAGGATGTTGCAAAACAATTTTTCATACTATCCTAACACTAATAGATTATCACCGGTACCATATTTCATAAAGTTGAATGCAGTATTTACAACACTATGAGATCATTATCTGATCGTCAAATTTAACGTTGTATTTGTGGATATATCACTATAATTAGGAAAGTTCATTACATATGCAATTACAAATTAATTAAATGGCACTGATAAATGTCTGTTTCACTGTTAAAGCAATGTGAGCTTAACATCTGTACAAAGTTTCATGAAATTTGATGCAATATTTCTTGACATATCAGCCTAATTATGAAACTTCAATAATTGACATGATACTGCTACATGACGTGAAACAAATTGACGAGCATGTATGAAATAGGTCAATGTCCTTTTACCAACTTTGAATGATACTGGTGGAAATATGTCTGAGTTATGGCTCAGTACATGAGAAAATCGTAACAAAATCGCCGCCACGCAGCGATATTTGATCTTACTGTTTAAAAAATCAACACGAATATGTATGACATAAGTCAATGTCCAGGTACAAACTTTGAATAAAATCAGTTGAGACTTGCCAGAGTTATGGCTCTCGACATGAAAAAACCATAACAAAATTGTCACCATGTGGCCATATCAGACCATATCGAGAAACAAATCGACGTACATATGTATACTATAAGTCAATGTCCTTGTACCAACTTTGAATAAATTTGCTTGTGGATGTCTGAGTTATGGTTCAGGACATGGAAAATCGTAAAAAATGGCCACACGGCGGCCATATTGGATCGTATCACAAAACAAATCAATGTGCATATCTATGACATTGTTCAATGTCCTTGTAGCAACTTTGAATAAAATCGGTTGAAACATGCTTGAGTGTTGACTCTGTACATGAAAAAATCGTAATAAAATGGCTGCCTGGCAACCATATTGGATCGTATGACAAACAATTGAGGTGCATATCTATGACATTGGTCAATGTTCTTGTACCAACTTTGAATAAAATCGGTAGAAACATGTCTGAGATATGGCACTGTACATGAAAAAATCGTAACAAAATGGCTGTCTGGCGGCCATATTGGATCGTATCAGAAAACAAATCGACGTGCATCTGTATGACATATGAAGTAATCCTTGTCTCAAGTTTGAATGAAATCACTCCAGGCATCTCTGAGAGATCTGCGTGAACGGACGGATGCACGGATGGATGGACGCACGCACGCACGCACGCACACACGCACGGACATGACCAAACCTATAAAAAAACACATAACCTGCAGCGGAGGCAGCAGATGCGGGTGCTCCCCTTAGCCAATCAACATTTTCCATAGTGTCGTCCAAACATAGCCATGGATAGAACGGCGCATACCTGACCCTTTTCGAGGGACAGGAGAAAGGGAACCAGACTAGTTCAAAGTATACTGAATGGAAGTGAATTGAATGTGCCCGTATCATGCTGGCAGGGACATTGTTTTATCATGGTAAGATTTTGCAGAGGATGACAGCAGATGCACTCATTAACTACAATAATATCATCATTGTACTTATTACTTTGCACATTTCAACTTATCTAACACACACATATCTACAAAAGCAAGATCATAGAAGAGGTATCTGTTGTAATTGTTTATGTAAAATGGTTAAATAGGAAATCAAATGCAACAAAATACAGAAAGAAGTCCTCAAAAACTGCCTCAAAATACAAGCAATATACTTCATGTGAAAAAAATACACTCATTATTGTTCTCTTCTTGGAGATGCAATATTGAAATCTTGACCAAGTGTCTGAGCAGTGATTTATCATGAGTCACTTTACTTAGAGATAATGTTTTAGTTACTGTACTCGTCCGAGTATAAGTACAAGCCCCTGCTATTGTATAAGGCCCCACTGATTTCATAGGATTTGAAAACAGTGCAAAACATTTTTTTCTCCATAAACTACTAAATTAAATCTGATAGCTTTGACATTTAGTATACAGCTTCATAGGGTCTATTAGACCTCATGGACGCAGCCCGGCAGGGACTTCTTGATTGGGTCCAGTCCGTCCGTCCGTCTGTCAACAGCTGTTTCTGTGTCACCCCTGAGCCCATTTTTTTCAAACTTTGTGCAAGAATAAAGTACTGTGGCACTACTATGACAGAACCCCATGAGCTCGCACAGCATTTTGAGGGATACTGAAGTTATTTTAACGAGTGATGCGGCATATCCTGCGGCAGTACTTTTCACGAGCGAAGCGAGTGAAAAGTACAGCAGGATATGCCGCATCACGAGTTAAAATAACTTCAGTATCCCTCAAAATGCTGTGCGAGCTCATGGGGTTCTGTTATTATTACATATGTTCCTCTTATTTAGCAAAATGCATCGCGAAGTGCACTAATATTACATAAGAAAATCCCAGTGATTCGCCGCCATTACGTTTCTGTATGAGGTCTCTGATTGGCTTGGCTAACACACGTCTATTCATATGTAAATTTGTGAGGTCATCATCTTTGCTCGAGCTCATTCACTCGCCCACTGAAAACAAAACGCTGAAGCCAGTACACGTAGATCACAAATCCTAACTTTAATTTCACAAAAAAAAACGGAGAAAACTTGTCATTATATTACCTTTGTTAAAGTTAAACAAACAGAGAACACAACATATCATACTTTGCTTTCAATAGAAGTGGCAAAATTTTGAAATTCGGGGATCGTTTCAGTCCGAATCGTCAGAATAAATCACACACGGTCTACAGCGTTTACTACTCGGAGAGATACAGGAGCCGGTCGACTTGGGACTTCCATCCATCCCAGCAACGTTAAAGTGGAAATTGAAAGTTCCCCCATATATCTGGGTATTGGCAAACATACCATGCAGTTGAGGAACGTGATTCAGCGTATTCAGGTTGTTGCTTGTCATTACGGAAGGGGTTGACTGCTCTGGAACGACGGCGGTTGTTGACGGTAACATCGCAGGAGTATGAGAATCGCGATCGACGGCGGCTGCAGTACTGCTGCTACTCGGTCGCGGGTCGTAGCTTTCCTGCACACCGGTTAGAATATTGCTCATCTGATGTTGTTGGCATTGGTTAGGTACAGCATACCTATTTAGACTTGACACGTTTTTATGTCCGCTAAGTTGTGCCGCGGTGTTTGGAGGAACGCCGGCATCGAGGAGTCGCTGAACACAAGCTTTCCGAGCGCTGTGATTACTGAGCTTACCGGTGAGTCCGGCCGCTTTCGACATCGTCTTCATGAGCGTGTTTAGCTTGTTGATTCCCATACGCTGGTTACGGAACCATATACCTTTGTTGATGGTACATGGAACGTACTCAATGCCTAGATAGAATGGCGAAGTGGCAGATTTCATTTTTTCGGGTCTTCGCGAAGCGTAGGTCTTGTACGCGATAACGGGACATGTATCTGGAGAAGCCGGGGTAGCGTACGCTTTTGGGGCAAAACTTCGCGTATTGCCTGGTTCCCCTCGGCGAGTCTTGGTGAGCCTTTCGTTGTAGATGACATATTCCCCGTTTTCATCATGCCCCAGGGAAACGTCACCCCATTCCATCTGATGGTGTTCATTACTGGCGCGAAGACCGAATAGTTTTGTGTTATTCAGCCAGAGGGTGTTAAGTAACGACGATGCAGAGTGGACTCCGAGCTGACCGGCTTTCAGCAAAGTGTTCTCGTGTTCAGATGTTATCGCCTCGGACTTGTTTGGCAAGTTCCCCTTTCCTGCTGCCTTGAGCTGTTTGCGTTTCGCTGCCAAAGCACGACGACTTGATGCGAACGCTTCGTCACGGATAATGCTAGCACCGTAGTCACTATCACGCAAGCACCTTTCGATTGATTTTTGGTAGCTGGATATAGAGTCCGGCTCGTAGTCGTCGCCGTTCTTCTTCCTGATGCCGAGAAAAAATTTCGCGAGGAGGGGATCAAGATCGACGGTGGTATTTCCGTTAACGTACGTCTCTCTGTCGTCATTGCTGTTTTCCATTCTTCAAACACGGCGACCTCTCGCTTCATTTTCAAAACAGTATTCTTGTTTTTGTGGTCGCACACAAAAGCAGCTACTTCATCCGCGGAGAAACTTACGAACCTCGGTTTCTCGCTAGCCGAAGTTGAAGTTGAAGGGCGTTCGACTTCTGGCTCCGTCGCTGAGTTGCTGTTTTCGACTTCGAAGGTCTGCATTGTCGTTTTGTTCACACTTTCCTCATCGTCTGGGTAATAAAATTCACTTTCTAAGTGTTCTACGTACATACAATTCACCCAGTCGTAATATTTATCCTCTAGCTGTTCCATGAAGGACAAAGTTTGCAGACGACAATATTTACAAATAGAAAGTAGTTCCCCAAAGATGTTGTTTATTAAATTTGCATATCGATGATATCATTTGCATATGGCCTAATAAAAAATACCAGTTTGTCACGCGCGGTATTAACTTGGCAAATTATGATTTTGTTCACTTTGTAACCAAATATTGCAATGAATTTGGTGTCAGACGTATCCCTTTTCCGTTATATGTGTACAGTGTGGGAATAAAATGTTAGAAATTACGTTTTTCCAAAGAAAGACACAGGGATTACTTTAATTTTTGCTAATTTGCATATCAGCTTGTAAAAATACAGGTTTTATTTTTTCACGTGCAACATGGAATACGGCAATACATATGTAATAAAACTTTTTATGCATATCAATTTATTTTTTCGATACAATAAAATATCCCCCTAACCGATTTCTTTCGATGTTGGTACACAGATAAAGTACTATGACATATATATGCACTTCAATTTATTTCATGGTACAATCCAATATGGCAGAGAGGCGGCCATTTTGTTGTAATTGTTTCAAGTTTTTGAACCATATCTCAACTATCCCTGAACAGATTTCGTTCAAACTTGGCAAAGAGACATTGTGTTGTAATGTGCATGTGCATGTCAATTAATGTTGCAATGCTATCTGTATGGCCGCCGCAGTTTATGGTCCGATGCGATCCGATATGGCAGTTGGGAGGCGATCCAATCTGTCCACCAGGCAGCCATTTTGATTCTTTTGCTACGTAATACAATGTCTACTTTGCTACCTGTAGAACTTTGAAAAAAAAATTGTAGGATCCAACTATCATGTTATTTCAAAAACTTAACAAATTCACCCGTCTCCCCTGTAATGCAGCTACCGAGCATGTAATTCAATCACAGTAATTCAAACACCATAATCCAGCGGGGACTGTGTCATCAGCTATGACTTGTCTTAATATGATGTATTGAAATCGGGATGAAATCAGCAATTTTATATTTTGGGGCAAATTTTGCCACTTTTGCGAAAAAAAATTCTTTCTCGGTCTGAGAGCTTTGATATTGAGCAGTCATTTCCCTACGGATGATCTTAATTTATTATGTTCAAATTATGATGGAAACTTTAATTTCGTCTTTTGCAGCTTTTTTGCAATTTTGGTCAGGTCGACTGGAACCAGGGTATCAAATATTTCCTCTTTCATCAGCACATGTGTCACAAAAAGTTATTCTATACATAACATAAAGGGCCTTTTGAATGGCGGTAAGTTGAAATCTCTCTATGTGTCTGGTGTATGGACAAAATGTAAACATTGGTTGCATGTTACATATTTCAGTCAATGTCATCTATTGTTCATGAAAAATCAAGAAAAATTTGCTGTGTGCCTGTAAATAACATATTTGTCGACAAATAAACTGCCTTGTGGGTTGATTTTATCAGATATTATCACATAAGTAGAAAGAAGACAAGAAAATAATCAAAGTGATGTAACATGTTCACCCTGAGTGCCTGTATATTTAAATATTTTATCATTATATCGAGCTGTTTGTTGTATCTTTATCACGTTCCATTATAGGCCAAGGCGCACTCTGGTGCCAATGCCATCACTCTGTACCAGTCTGCGTATGTCATTTTGCCTGTATGTATGTCCACGTTTTATACATTTGTTAGCTTGTTTTGCTAACTTTATGGCAACGAACAGTGACATAGGCACTTTCTCACAGTAGGATTTTTAACTTTTTTATTTATATCCTTGCAAATTGCAGTCCCTTTGGAGATATTTATTAGGCGTTGAAAAAATAGGGAAAGGATAGTGCGCCAAGGAAAGACGAAGTCACACAAAAAGGCATGCCAACGACAGGGAAGAATGAAAGAGGTATGTATTACAAAGTCTGCCATGATAAGAGTTTAGTCTAAAGTCGTGAGCTTTGAAGGAGAAGGTAACCATAGCACCAATGTTGGTGAATTATAGTACATGATTAAACAGAACCATTACAACAAAAGTAACACAATTTTCCTTAATTGACCTTAATATTTGGTGATATTTGCAAAGCACCCACGAGCCAAAAGCGACATGATTTTCAGGTTTACAAACAAATTTATGCATGTTCACTTTCACTTCAATAGGCATTGATAATATAACACACTTGTTCAGTGCCCACTCTCACTGCAAAATAATACTTCAAACAACAAACATGTACTGGTACATAAATGAGAAATACTCAATCTTATTTATTCACTTTTTGAAGTTTGGTTTATACATTTTACATACAAACTGTACAAAAGTCGGCCCGAAAAGGTGGCCTTACATGCTGTTGAATAGTATCATGTAGTTGTCTATGGCGGGCATCTGACAAACCTCCACATTCAAGTTTCTCAGGAAAGCTTCCTTGTTGTGGGGGCCAAGTTACACCATTTCTTACCAATGTTATCTCTGTTTCAATTTCATCATGGACCTCTCTTACATAGACTTTACCTGGTTTATCTTTATTAAATCTAAAATGGTGATATTTCCGTATGCCTTTCAGTGGTTTGAGATATGCAGATAGATATGTATCCCACTGATACCATTGCCATGTGTGATCAGACTCTGAGTCTTGTTGCAGGACATGACTTTTATTAATATTGGCACTCTTGTTGACAAGAGTAGCTAACTGATCCACGGTATCCACATCACTACGTCTATATAATTGACGGACTTTACCAAAGCATGCATCACATATACATTTTGTGTGCCCAGGTTCCATGAAATGAATTTGAATTTCATCATGCAGACCGGTACTGGTTCTCCATGACATATAGTGCAGAACAGATTTGTTTTTATTTTGACCCCCACAGTTGTTAGCATGAAAGGAACATTGTTTTTCACCCAAACTGTGGATTGTGATGGAATATGCTAATTACATTATTGGGTCCTGCACTTTTTTCCCATCCTGACCATTGCTGAAAAGGTAATTAATTTGTTCTTTACAAACTTCATTACAAACACCAAACAGAAAACTTTCATTGGGCTAAGGAAGTAAAAGGACCAACTTGTCTTGACTGATGGGGAAGTGAAAAATGTTGCGCATAATCAAAACTATAATGAACAGAAAACAAATCTTGTGAACAAGGACTGTGAATACCAAGAATCTTATTTTGTTGTGGTAATGATTCATACTCTTCAAATGACTTCTGAACACAATTCTTATAAAATTCTCTCCTTTTCTGTGCTTTCATGACATGTTCATTACATTGTGATGTAAACAATAATTTTTCATCTTCTGAGGAGGCAAACATAATTTTGTTTCGAAACTCTTCACATTTCACACAAACATCAGTTTTGGGAGAAATGGTTTGAATGTGAGGAACACAGTCTTTCCATACGTTCTTAAAAGTAGTGAGTCCAACATGTGTCAGAGGTGGCTGTGTCTGCTCACATGACTCTACATAAGCTGAGTAGACTCTCTCCTTGGTGATACTGGATGGTAAGTAGACTGGTGGAGTGCCTTCCCTTCCACGTGGTACAGCTGGCATAGGCAAACCAAACTCATTTGAGTACTCCATAATGAACTGCACAACGTGCTGGATGATCTATGGTGACAAATAAAAGTATATATATGAAAACATCTTCAGTTATGATTGGTATTATTCGTCCGTTTATATACCACTGTCTGCTTTTATGGTGCCAGTATTGTATATCTGTCTTCAAAAAATGATCACAAATCAAGAAAAAAATTCAACACAAATCATTTGATTTTTAAACACAAATAAAGAACAGGTTTGTGGATGACCTGGCATCTATCAACCTATTGGTGAAAACACTGCCAGAAATCATGCTTGAGTCAGTTCTTAAGGGGGCGGTACTGTAGTTTTAACCTATGATGAATTTTTCACTATATCTGTATGTTAATTGCAAGTTCTTGTTCTACTCCCCAAGGCATGTCTAAACACCCACTATTTAGCTTGTCAACACATAGTCTGTACTTGTAACATGCATTATTATTGTTTACATTTGAACTCTAGTTTGGACCGGGATTACCCTGTCAACAATGACACTGCAGTTTACACATGCACGATCTTAGGCTGAGTTTAATAACAAGCTAAATACTGTATATCTCAACATGTTTTTGGGAGTCAGTACAACAAGAAACTAGTTGACCTTGAAAAACAAAAGAAGTGAAAAAATCATGAAATGTTAAAGCCCCAGTGCTGCTAACTTTCGATGTTTTTTTTCATTATTTTTATTTTATAAATCAATTGCAACTTCTTATTCTACTCCCCAAAGAATGTTGAAACACCCACTATTTAGCTTGTCAACTTAGCGTCTATATGTGTAAAATGCATTGGTATTGTTTACATTTGAATTCTAGTCCGGACCAGAAGTCAGTTTTCAACAATAACAATGCACTTTACAACCGTAGGGGCTGAGTTGACAAGCTGGATACTGTGTATATCAACATTCTTTGGGGAGAAGAACAAGGAATTATGGTTCACATTCAAAATAAAAATGGTGAAATTATCATCAAAAGTTAGCAGCACTGGGGCTTTAACTTCAAGATACTGACTCTTTTAAATATCAAAATCAAGAAATTTAAAACAAGATGAGATAGAAGTCTGAAAAACAAAGCTTTTTTTCCTGTCAAATCAGGCCCAATGCATGAAATGGGAAATTTGTGGTTTTACTATTTATGACAGATCTGGCATGACAACAACAGATAAACCCAGTTGGGAAAAGGGCTATCACACACGTCGTCATGTCAGAGAAACCGACATATGAAAATTATTCCCAGATATGTCTGCGAGAGATGAGTTTGGAAAATTGAGATCAAAATTGAACTTTGGTTATGTTATTGCAAATTCAAATTACTCTCTACAAAACAATAATGATTTTACTCAGTGTTTTCTGCTAAAGATAGGGGACGTTGGTAATTAATTTCGCAACTCTGGTAACATTTCTGCTGTCCAAATTTGGAAACCTTGATATACCAAAGGAAACCATAGTAAGATGACTGTGAATTCCGGTAACATTTACCTGCTTACTGCCCTTAACTAAAACTCTGAATTTACGAACGGTTTGTGAATTGACCACGATGCACTTAAGATATTTGCTTACCTCAAATGAAAAAGCATTATGAGCCTTCTTTCCTTTCAAACCATGGTCTCTAGGTGCTATACCATTGACCTTGTAATGGGCTTTCAGAGATTTGTAACTCCAAACACCTGAGAGGGAGATAAAATTATATTAGAGAAAGATATCATATTTCATGTCGGGTTATTAGTTATTGTTTAATTTCAAAGTCAACTGAAAACATAAGGTTCAATCTAGTTCTAATTTGAAGGATCAGTGGTCCTAAAAAGAAATTTGAACACTGTGGATGCCTATCATGTATGGTGTCGCTTTGATGACAGACGCTATGCATCGACGTTACTGTTATTGATTGAAATGACGAATTAAAACTGCGTCGACCCATGGAAAACTATCAGTCTGAGAGTAAATTGAAAGTCAGGAAGGTGAGATAGCGGCAATAATTGTTCAGCTCCGGCCCGTGGGCCGGGGTTGAATCGCCAACACAGCAAACAAAGGCCCGTGAGCTACAATTATTGGAGCCAGAACTTAGAATTTGAGACTGAGTTTGTTTTTTTTTTACACGCCATGACGCGGCTGTCTGGGTCAATGACCTTGAACTTCAATTCTTTGGAATCCATGAGAATATACCGGTACTCGTGTACGGAAACTCCGTTTGACGATCTGATTTAAATGATAGAAAGGCAAACATAATTCGATATGTTCTATCAATATCTGATGTCAACAAATCAGTACTTCGATTAAGTCGTCTCGGGGCAGAGGTGTACCAGGCTGTAAAACGTACTAGCTGTTTTTAACACAGACAAGGAGAAACTTGCATGTTTGTAAATACTCACTGATGTCATGAATAAATCGCCATGCCTTCTCACAAATTTCGTATCCGTCAAATTCGTATCTGAATCTCTGACATTCTCGTATTTTCCTCTCCTTGTGTCACCTTTCTTTCCATCTGTTCCATCTTCGCAAGCAGGAGTATGTCTTTTTCCGTCTTTGTGAATTCGGCTAAATTAAGACGATACTGAAAGACCCGATCTGCGTTGAGTTGACTGTAACATCGATTGGAACAGCCGCAACCAACTTGAAATTCTGCAGTAACTTCAGACGCATGATTATTTCCATCAGTCTCACGACTGGATTCGGTAGAAGCAGTAAAATTTGCAACCAAATCCTGCGACGATGTTTGGCACTCATCATCTGAATCGAATTCAGAGTTCTCTGAGCTACTTCGCTGCCGTTGCTGCTTTCGTCGCTTAAAATTTGGCGTTGTTCGTGGTCACTTTCGATGTCATCAAGGAAATCCCGATGTCTATCGGACATTAATTGCCCTAGATCTTCGTCGAATTGAAGGTCAACGGGAACTCTTGAACACATTTTACTGTGAGAAATGCCGATGATTTTAGAGAGGAAAGCAACGTACGACACAGCAGGTTGCGGACTGATGACGGCTGGACAAGAGCTATGGGCGGGAAACTCTTTCATATGCAAATATTTTTGGCGTATTTTTGACGGTGATTGATTACACCCTAAACTTTACGTTTCAAAATGTAGAACGAAAATGCGAGAAACGAGTATCTACAGTTCAGCGCACCTTGGTACTATCTACTTTTGATATTTCTTACTGTAAATGTTTTTAATTCGAAGAGGATTTAAAGGAAAGAAACGAGCCCATGATTTTATCGCCGACAGGTCTGTGGGCGCGCAAACGTAAACTCTCATACAAAGTATCAATTTTTAGAACTGATATTGTGCAACATTGTATCCATTACCATCCGGTAGGTTTTTGCTTGACGCGGCCCATATATAATGATTTGCATATTTCATCACAATTTGAACAAATGTAAGTTGAGTTATCCCCTGAGACCAGTATACCAAATAACAAAGCTGTGTGACCAGAGGTTATGAAGAAAAGATTTTTTACCAAAAACGCCTTTTTGCACTAATTTGCATATTTTCAACAGTATCAGAAAATTAAAAAGTAATTTCTCATAATCATATTTTCATCTACACAACAAATATCAAATCAGTAAGTGATGCGGTTCTCAAGATATTTAAGTGGACGGATGCCTCACATACATACATACATACATACATACATACATACATACATACATACATACATACATACATACATACATACATACATACATACATACTGACATACTGACATACTGACATACTGACATACTGACATACATACTGACATACATACATACATACATACTGACATACATAGATACATACTGACATACTGACGCCGGACGCCGGACGAATACCCATCCCAATAGCTTCTACAGACTAAAGTTTATAGTAGCTAAAAATCAAAATTTTGCATAGTCAAAACAGCTTCAGTATTGTGACCTATTAAGTAAGTATTTACTGTCAGCCAAGGCGACGACTTCGAAATCAATGGTTTAGATTTTAATTTGGTAAACATCAACAGATAAACTCTTAATCCATACTGGCATACATACGCAGTCAGCTTTGTCCTTGTTTTTTTGCGATTCGCCATCGTAACGCACCCTCCACAGTTCAATAAATATATGTATATGTTACAAGGCACTGTAGTCAAAACTGTATGATACAAAAATATTTCCATCTCTTCAATATTCATCCTAATTTGACAGATTAATATTCTAAACTCTAGGCCCTACTGTATTAGTTCTTGTCAAATGTACACCTGTTCACCAAAGCGCATAGTTGATAAAGTGTTTTGCATCGATAGAGTAACAAAGGCGATGAATCAGGTAGTAAAAAAACGTTTTGGATATATTTTTTATATTTAGGCATACACTCGTCAGTTTGATGTGCAACTGTACGCAGATGACCTGTTATTCTATAAGTCCCAAAAACTAGTCAAGACAACTCTGCGACAACTCATGTGACTCCACTGATGTGTTCCTTGGTTGATGATTGGTAGATTACTGTATCAAAATTTAAAGACACCTGACTAAATCCTGTGATTGTTAGGTAATTGATGACGGTGTAGGGGCGAGACGGCAACAGTCCATGCCAGTACCAAGGGAGCATCAGCAGTACGCAGTACATCGCATACTTTCTGAGAATGGACTGCCGGTTTCCATAGCTACCATGTCAAAATCTGACTTTGACCAATGTTCCTGTCCTTTTTCGGACGATAACTTTTAACCTGCATAGCTAATGTTGAGGTTCAGATATCCGAATCTTTCATGTTTAAAAGGCTTTTTGATTTACTGCTGTCAGCAGTGCGGAGCTTAAGCTTATCAAATGATTGTCTGTTGTCCGACAAAAATGCCCTTCCTTGGCAACATCATGTCTGATTGCTTTGAAATTTTATAAGCAGTTCCTTGTGGTGACCTTTGTCAGATTTGTTCAAATAGTGTCGAAATGTTTATGTATTTGTATTGTGGGGCAATTTTTCCCATTTTTGGTCAAAAATTATATTATTCCAGAATTCTTGTTGGATTGCTTTGAAAGTTGATACTCTTGATCATTGGGTTGTCATCTGTCGGATTTGTTGATTTTTTTATTTTGGTGAAATTTTCAAATTTGTATGTTTTGCTCTTTTCATAAAAAGTCATGTTCTCTCATGTAACTGTTCTGATTGATTTGAAACTTGGTAGGCATGTACCTAGAGGCAAGCTCAGTTGAATTGTGGTGAAATTTGCATATTTGTCACTGCATGAAAACCCTATAATAGTTACTGTATTAGCTTGTACTTTAGCTGAACTGTGCGTATACAGAAGAATACAGTCAAGAATACATTGCTTGTATTCAGCAAGCCTGTATTCATGTGGACGCATATGCATTGACGTATATTATTATAAATACAGGCAACTCATTTGTATGAATTTATCTGTATTATTGCGTTTTGATGGAGTGTGTATTTTGGGGCATCTTTCCCATTTTTGGTCAAAAAAAATCATTTTCTCTAAAAATCACTCATCTGATCGCTTTGAAAGTTGGTATGCATGTTCGCAATTGTAAACTTAGTTAAGTACACTCACTCTGTCCTGCCACATCGAACCAAATATAATTCAAGTGTCATTGACGCCATGTTTTGCTCTTCTAGATAAACAAGTCATCGTTGATGACACAGTCCCCACTTGTTAATAAGTACTTTCATTACAAGTCATCGGAGAGAATAGAGTCCTGTTCATTAATTAGGTTTGTGATTAAACATACTACGATACAGATGGGGCTTAATGTCCGAGAATGAGTTCCATGGTGGTGAAAACATAAAACTAGTGTAGGTTGCCATCCTAATCACAAAGGTCATTAAATGAGTCAATTAGTAATCATTGACAGGATGGATGTTGCCAAACATTTTGGCATTCTATCATAACACTGACAGATTATCGCCGGTACCATATTTCATAAAGTTTGATGCGGTGCTTCTTGACGTTCATGCTACAAACAAAAATTCATCATGTAAATGCAAATTAGCAATTAATTTAAACAATATTGCTAAGTGCCATTAAATTGTATTTTCAACACCATGAGATCAACATCTGTACCTAGTGTCATCAAATTTCATGCAGTGTTTGTGGACATATCACTCTAATTAGGGAAGTTCATAATACATATGCAATTACAAATGAATAAACATGACACTGATAAATGTCTTTTTTCATTGCTGTACCAAGTTTCATGAAATGTGATGCAGTATTTCTTGACATATCAGCCTAATTATGAAAATTCAATGATTGATATGATACTACTGCATGTCGTGAAACAAACTGATGTGCATTTGTATCAATGTCCTTGTACCAACTTTGAACGGTATTGGTGAAAATATGTCTGAGTTATGGCTCTGTAAATGAAAAAAACATAACTGAATGGCCACCAGGCAGCCATATTGCATCGGATTGTGAAACCAATTGACATGCATATCTAATACATAATATGACAATACGTCAATGTCCTTGTACCAACTTTGAATAAAATCGGTTGATACATATTCTGAATCATGACTGTGGACACGAAAAAATCGTAACATAATGGCCGGCACGCAGCCATTGTATTTGATTTCACCGTAAAAAAATTGACATGTATATGTATGACATCAATCTCCGTACAGAGATTGTAGCGCCGTGGAAAATTATAACCTAGCTGGGGAGTCTCAGCAGTAGCCACACTAATCTCTGCCACAGGAGACGGATTTCACCAACTTTTTGGTTATTGCGCGTTTTCCATGATATACATTTTTTGTCTTTATTATATATAATACTTGGAGCAAAAAAAATTAGATAAATGAATAATACACTGGTTGTCAATATCGATAGTCGATTCCGTGAATACTTGCAAAACATAGAACTTGCTCTATGTTACATGGATGCAAATCGATGATTCAAAATGTATGCCCCAACGGCTGTCAGCTTTGCAGACGCGATTGCCAAAGTTTTAGCAGATTATTTATTATTTTCTTAGTGTATTAATGAATTATTTTACCAGTGTGCGGAAAGTGCGATCTCTAGCTGGAAGGCTCCTATCCGTTTACTATTTCCGCCATGTTTATTTAGCCAATTGGGCGCGCGCAGGACTGAAAGAAGTCCGAGTTTGGATTATTTAAATTTGCCTGCAGCAGAGATTGGTGGGGGCGTGGTCAACGACTCGGAGACCCTCTTGCTTGGTTCGAATTATCCACGCCGTGCTGCTGCCCCACTGCGCTTCAATCTCTATGTGGAGATTGGTATGACATAAGTCAATGTCCTTGTACCATTTTAAATGAAATCGGTTGAGATGTGCCGGAGTTATGGCTCTGGACATAAAAAAACTGAAACAAAGTGGCCGCCATGCAGCTATATTGAATCGTATCGTGAAACAAATTCATGTGCATATGTATGATATAGATCAATGTCCTTGTACCAACTTACAATAAAATCAGTTGAGATGTGCCTGAGTTATGGCTCTTGACAGGAAAAAATTGTAATAAAATGGCATGCGGTCATATTGGATCATATCATGAAACAAAGTGACGTACATATGTATGACATAGGTCAATGTCCTTGTACGAACTTTGAATAAAATCAGTTTATGCATGTCTGAGTTATGGTTCAGGACATGAAAAAATCGTAACAAAATGGCCGCTACGCAGCCATATTCAATTTTATGGTGAAACTAATTGACATGTATATGTATGACATAGGTCAATTTCCTTGTACCAACTTTGAATAAAATTAGTTGAGAGATGCCTAAGTTATGGCTCAAGACATGAGAAAATTGTAAAAAAATGTCGGCCATGTGGCCGTATTGGATCATACAGTGAAAAAATCGACGTACATAAGTATGACATAGGTCAATGTCCCTGTACCAACTTTGAATAAAATTGGTTGATTCATGTCTGAGTATTGATTCGGTGCACGAAACAATCGTAACAAAATGGCCACCATGCAGCCATTTTGAATTGTATTGTAAAACAACTTCACATGCATATGTATGACAAGGTTGATGTCCTTGTACCAACTTACAGTAAAATCAGTTGAGATATGCTTGAGTTATGGCTCCGTACATGAAAAAATCGTAACAAAATGACCTAATGGTGGCCATATTGGATCGTATCACAAAACAAATAGACGTGCATATGTATGACATAAGGAGTAATCCTTGTACAAACTTTGAATGAAATCGCTTCAGGCATCTCTGATATATCTGCGTGAACGGACGGACGCATGCACACGCAAACGAACATGACCAAACCTATAAGTCCCCTGGACCGTGCCCGTGGGGACTTGGAAACACCTCTTACATTTCCAGCTTCTCCTTCAAATCAGCCAGCCTGATTCCTTTGACATTTGGACTACAGGTCCCCAGGGATGACTTTCATCAGATTTCTGTAAATTGTGATGTAGTATGCAAATAATTTTTTTGAGGCTAATCTTGATATTTTCGGCGAAATTCTTCCTCCTACTCAATGGCTGGTCAAACAGCTTTATTTTTGGTATGTAGGTCCCTGGGATGACTATATCTAGTTTTCTTTTAATTGTGATGAAATATGCAATTTGAGGATTTTACGAGGTTGGAACAAGAAACTGTTGTTTGCTTCATGAGACATGATACTGAAAGAAAAGCTAAAAGTTTCTGAAAGTGTGCTTTTAATCTTAAAACTGATAATTTCTGGCAGTAATTCAATCAAAAACAAACAAACTAGATAATATACAACTCTGAATAATTATTTAGAGAAACTCATGACAACTTTTCCCCACACAGACTTAGACGGGGTGGCTGAGACCAATCTCTATTGAAATTGGTCTCAGCCACCCCGTCTATTAAAATTCATGAGTTTACTTTTCTTGTTTACGTACATACCTATATCAGATGGAAATCTGAGGATTTGCGATTACATCAGGTTGACAACCCCCCACACGAGAGCAATGAATGTAAAAAGTGTGAAAGACGCTCCCACCTAACTATCCAAAATGTTTTTGTGTCGAGTTTGTGTTTGATTCGTTTCAAAAATGTGTTCCTACATTCTTATCCGATTGTTTGTGTTAACAAAAATGTTTGTTTCGCCTCAGATATTTGTAGGGAAGTTTGGATCAGTGTGTACGGTAATGTTTTGTTTGTGTAGGGAAAGCTTATGGCGAGACGCAGCCGGACCTATTGTGTTACAGAGTTGATAGAGTGGCCCTTTGACGCTTGCGTTTCGAAACCCGAGTGTGGTTTCTCATCAGTCGCAGTGTAGATTCTTTCCTTAGTTTGTGTTTGTGAAAAATTATTTTAATGCATTTTAGTGGTCTTGCTCTTCGAGTAGCGAGGCAAGTATATTAATGTTTGGGTCTCGTTGTGAGTCCGTTTGGTGGTTCAGTTTGTTTGTTCTATGTTTCTTTACTTCAGTAAATTTTGTTTTGAATAGTGTGTCTTTTAGAATTTTGCCGAGGTTTGTGAATTTTTAGGCAATAATTACCACTGCGGGGTACGGATTTTATGTTTTCTTGATCAAGATACTTACAAGTATCATGATCGATGTGTTTGTTTCCGTACATTTTGTTTAATAGTTCGTGTACTTTGTTTACTATTTGTTCTGTGTCGTCACTGGCTAGTTGTGTATAATACTTAGTGTTGCGTAATTGCCTTTCGCATTCGTGTACGTAATCTTTTGTGTTGACAAAGACAAAACCCGACCCTTGTCAAAGGTTTTTTACGGTAATTTGTCTACTGTTTGCAAGCTGGTTTATCGAGATTCTTTGGGCACGCGACATGTTTTGTTTCCTTGTTTGAAAGGGTATCTCTAGAAGTGCGAGTTTAGCAGCTTCAGATAGCTTTCAGGTTTTTGTATTTTTTGCTGTTCATGGAGTCCAATTTGACTTATCTTTGAATTGGTGTTGTTGCGATTGTTCGTGTCTCATGATGTCTCCGGTGTTTGGCTTAATTGCTAATGAAACTTTTAATGTTAATTGTTTTCCAAGTCAACTATCCAAGCATTTTAAGAGGGGTTATCAAAAAGGCCAGAACAGCCAATTTTGACCAACCGGGTTCAAGAACCCGGAAAGGTGTTTAAAGTGTGCGATAGATGTGTTTACAACATAAACATTACGAACAGTAGGATTAAGATAGGTATGAATAATCCAACTGCCCAGTTTCTGTGTGGGGAAAAGTTGGAATGTGAAGGATGTACAATTTGGGCTTTCCAGGGTTGACTGGCGTAAAAAAGGCAAGGGAAAAAGCTGAAGACACTTTGATATTTAAGTATGTGTCTTCTGAGGACAGCGAACATGACAGAAATTGCAAGACCGGTGCCTTTATTCAGACACTCTATCCATGGGATAGAGAAAGAAATGAAACTGCGTATGAAAACAAACTTACACCAAAGGATGTGGCACGAGGCTTCCTTGCTTTGAGGTCCTGACGTCAATAAGACCAGAGCCTGAGGATGGTTGGCTATGGGCGGCTATGCACACACACGACAGTTACAGCAGCTCTGCCAACTTGTTACAGGGCAATGCTTACTTTACAAGCATATTTGTTGCATTTTCTTGGATCTGCAAAAAAGTTCAGTGATGTATTTTTAGTTGCAAACAATGACCGCTCAACTTTCGAACTTTGTTGACCAAACAGAGACTTTACGCATTAAAGTCAAGCTGGGGACACTTTCTATATGCTATTACATTAACTGATGAGTCATTAACAGTGATTAAGCTGACTCCCCTAGCTGAAAATATATGAATATGTGGACTGTTCTTGATGGATTACTAGCTTAGTTATAAGACCAATAATTCTGTCTCTGTCTTAACCTCATAAGCAATTTGTTAAAGTGTTGTGCATCCTTTCAAACAAAGTTTACAGATTAAGTACACTAACTGAACACTAAAGTCATTTCTGGTAAAAACTTTACAACACTTTACGTACACGTAATGTGCTTGAATCTTACCCTGAGTTAAAGTTGTAATTGAAATATTTCACGGCAGTTTTTGATGATATGGCAAAACTCACGATCATGTGTATTCCATAACAAAATCAAAAGCAGTGCAACACGGAATTTAGCTAGCTGTGGCACCTCTATCTTCTTGACACATCTTAAACAAAGTACATCATTTTTTGTTTATTTCTGGAAAACAATGAATTTATTATTTATTTGTTATACCGTACTCGTCCTAGTATAAGCCCCCGGTTCGGCAACACTAAACGGCGGTAAAACTAGGGGAGAGGCTTATACTCAAGGAACCCATGTTATCTGCACGATTTTTTTCAACACAATCGATCTTTCTATCGCTTTCAGAATCGACTTTCACGTCCAAAGAAATTGATTACACAATTTATGAATACAGAAGTGACATTTTGGTGAAATTTCAGCGTCGAAAAAACCCACACTTGAAACAAAGACGTCATGTATTCTGCTGATCAACAGTAATGTGAATTGGCATGCATTGCCTACACGGAAAGGCAACTGAATATTCCTGTATCAAACTGTCTACATCTTGTGAAAACAGCAACGTTTGCAGTGAAAATTGTAATATTCACCAGGAAAATGTTTTAACAAATGAAAGGATAATTGTTTCAAACAAAAGAAACTGCATCTTTAGAGGATGAAAACATCGTAGTCGTGAATGAAAATAAACAACGGCGGTGTGAATGAGACTATTCTATATAGGCGACGGGGTAAGCAGGGTCAAAGAATCAAGAAAGTACTGGAAAAACATCATTTTCCTTACGATGCTTCCAAGGGAACTCCATTTTCCCATGTACGTAAAGTGTTTTACTATCTAAAAGTAATTTTACCAAGTTTAATGACCAAATATACTCTCTTAACCTTTCTGTCTTTGAGTTACACTAGGTAGGGGGCTTATACACGGATGTAATGCATTGTCAAAAATCCTCTGAAATCAGTGGGGGCCTTATACACGAGCAGGGGCTTATACTGGGACGAGTGCGGTAACTAAAACCATAATCGCTAAGTAAAGTGACTAAAGTTTAATCAGTGCTCAGACACTTGGGCAAGATTTTAATATTGCATCCCTAATAGAGAGAACAATAATGAGTGTATTTTTTTCACATGAAGTATATTGCTTGTATTTTAAGGGTGTTTTTGAGGATTTCGTTATGTATTTTTTGTTGCATTCGATTCCCAATTTACTATTTTAAATAAACAATTACAACAGATACCTCTTCTGTGATCTTGCTTTGGTAGATATGTGTGTGTTAGATGAGTTGAAGTGTTCAAGTAATTAGTACAATAATGAAATTATTGTAGCTAATGAGTGCATCTGCAGGTATAACCATAATGGATCTTGTAATCTCTGCCTATATTGTAAGTACATATTGTTTCTGTCGAAAATATAAATACACACCAACAATGCTCAAAAATAGTATACAGGGCATTTTACAATAAGAGATTTCACAAAGAACAAGTCATCGTTGATGACACAGTCCCCACTTGTTAATGGGTACTTTAATTACAAGTCCTCGGAGAGGATAGAGTCCTCTTCATTAATTAGGTCTGTGATTAAAAATACTGCGATATAGATGGGGCTTAATGGCTGAGGGAAAAACCAATGTAGGCTGCCAATCTAATTACAAAAGGTCATTAAATGAGTCAATTAGTGACTAATCGACAGGATGTTGCCAAACATTTTTGCATCCTATCATAACACTGATAGATTATCGCTGGTACCATATTTCATAAAGTTTGATGCAGTGCTTCTGGACATTCACTCTAAAAACAAAAATTTCATCATGTAATTGCAAATTAGCAATTAGTTTGAATGATACCGCTAAGTGTCATTGAATTGTATTTACAACACTATGAGATCAACATCTGTACCAAGTTTCATCAAATTTGATGCAGTATTTCTTGACATATCAGCCTAATTACAAAAATTCAATAATTGACATGATACTGCTACATGTCGTGAAACAAATTGATGTGCATATGCATGACGTAGGTCAATGTCTTTGCATCAACTTTGAATGATATTGGTGGAAATGTGTCTGAGTTATGGCTCTGTACATGAGAAAAACGTAACTAAATGGCCACCAGGTAGCCATATTGCATTGGATTGTAAAACCAATTGAAATTTATATCTACTAGATAATATGACAATACACCAATGGCATTGAATCAACTTTGAACAAGTCATCGTTGATGACACAGTCCCCACTTGTTAATGGGTACTTTGATTACATGTCCTCAGAGAGGATAGAGTCCTCTTCATTAATTAGGTCTGTGATAAAAATACTTTGATACAGATAGCGCTCAATGGCCAAGAATGACCTACATACAAGAAAGACCTACATATGTATGACATAGGTTAATGTCCTTGTACCAACTTTGAATAAAATCGTTTGAGATATGCCTGAGTATTATGGCTCTGTACATGAAAAAATCGTAACAAAATGGCCGCACGGCAGCCATATTGGATCGTATCACATAACAAATTGACATGCATATGTATGACAGTAGTCAATCTCCTTGTACCAACTTTGAATAAATTCGCTTGATACATGTCTGAGTATTATGGCTCTGTACATGAAAACATCGTAATAAAATGGCTGCCTAGCGGCCATATTGGATAGTATCACAAACCAAATAGACGTACATATGTATGACATAGGTCAATGTCCTTGTACCAACTTGGAATAAAATCGGTTGAGATATGCCTGAGTTTTGGCTCTATACATGAAAAAATTGTAATAAAATGGCCGCCTGGCGGCCATATTGGATCGTATCACAAAACAAATCGACATGCATATCTATGACATTGGTCAATGTCCTTGTACCAACTTTGAATAAAATTTGTTGAAACATGTCTGAGTTATGGCTCTGTACATGAAAAAATTGTAATAAAATGGCCGCCTGGCGGCCATATTGGATCGTATCACAAAACAAATTGACATGCATATCTATGACATTAGCAATGTCCTTGTACCAACTTTGAATAAAATTGGTTGAAACATGTCTGAGTTATGGCTCTGTACATGAAAAAATCGTAATAAAATGGCCGCCAGGCGGCCATATTGGATCGTATCACAAAACAAATAGACTTGCATATCTATGACATTGGTCAATGTCCTTGTACCAACTTTGAATAAAATCGGTTGAAACATGTCTGAGTTATGGCTCTGTACATGAAAAAATCGTAATAAAATGGCCGCCAGGCGGCCATATTGGATTGTATCACAAAACAAATAGACTTGCATATCTTTGACATTGGTCAATGTCCTTGTACCAACTTTGAATAAAATTGGTTGAAACATGTCTGAGTTATGGCTCTGTACATGAAAAAATTGTAATAAAATGGCCGCCTGGCGGCCATATTGGATCGTATCACAAAACAAATCGACATGCATATCTATGACACTGGTCAATGTCCTTGTACCAACTTTGAATAAAATCGGTTGAAACATGTCTGAGTTATGGCTCTGTACATGAAAATATCGTAATAAAATGGCCGCCTGGCGGCCATATTGGATCGTATCACAAAACAAATCGACGTGCATCTGTATGACATATGAAGTAATCCTTGTACCAAGTTTGAATGAAATCGCTCCTTGCATCTCTGAGATATCTGCGTGAACGGACGGACGCACGCACGCACGGACGCACGCACGGACATGACCAAACCTATAAGTCCCCCCGTACGGTGTCCGTGGGACTAATAAAATCGGTTGATACATGTCTGCATTATGGCTGCAGACATGAACAACTCGTAACATAATGGCCGCCACACAGCCGTTGTTTTTGATCTCACCATAAAAACAATCGAAGTGCATATGTATGACATAAGTCAATGTCCTTGTACCATTTTGGATAAAATCGGTTGAGATGTGCCTGAGCTTATGGCTCTGGATATGAAAAAA
Source organism: Ptychodera flava (assembly GCF_041260155.1). NCBI lineage: Eukaryota > Metazoa > Hemichordata > Enteropneusta > Ptychoderidae > Ptychodera > Ptychodera flava. The sequence goes on from NW_027248390.1 coordinate 459,737, forward strand.
AAAAAAGAAAATGACCGCCACGTGGCCATATTGAATCGTATCATGAAACAAAGTCACGTACCGGTACATATGTATGACATAGGTCAATGTCCTTGTATCAACTTTGAATAAAATCAGCTGAGACGTCCCTAAGTTATGGCTCTTGACATGAAAAAATTGTAACAAAATGGCCGTCATGTGACCATATCATATCGTGAAACAAATTGACGTACACGTGCATGACATAAGTCAATGTCCTTGTACCAACTTTGAATAAAATCTGTTGATACATGTCTGAGATGTGGTTCAGGACATGAAAAACTCATAACAAAATGGCAGTCATGCGGCCATATTGATCGTAACAAAATGGCCGTCACGCGACCATATTGAATTGTATCGTGAAACAAATTGACGTGCATATGTATGACAAAGGTTAATGTCCTTGTACCAACTTACAATAAAATCTGTTGATACATGTCTGAGTTATGGTTTGGGAGAGGAAAAATCATAAAAAATGACTGCCACGCGGCCATATTGAATCGTATCGTGAAACAAATTGACGTGCATATGTATGACAAAGGTTGATGTCCTTTTGGTTGAGATATGCCTGAGTTATGGCTCCGTACATGAAAAAATCGTAACAAAATGGCCGCCACGCGGCCATATTGAATCGTATCGTGAAACAAATTGACGTGCATATGTATGACAAAGGTTGATGTCCTTGTACCAACTTACAATAAAATCGGTTGAGATGTGCCTGAGATATGGCACCATACATGAAAAAATCGTAACAAAATGGCCGCATGGCGGCCATATTGGATCGTATCACAAATAAATTGACGTGCATATGTATGACATAAGAAGTAATCCTTGTACCAAGTTTGAATGAAATCACTCTAGGCATCTCTGAGATATCTGCGTGAACGAACGGATGGACACACGCACACACAGACATGACCAAACTTATAAGTCCCCCCTGACGATGTCCGTGGGGACTCAAAAAGCATTGGTAGACAGTTAGAGCTACAGTACAATATATGTAAGAAACAGAACAAGTAGGTTCATAATAGTCCTGTTTCATAATCAGGTCCATGACATATGTACCAACATCAGTGATTGGTTCATCTGGTAATTTTAGGTCCATTTGCGTTACGCTGATTGGTGGGACCTCATGCATTAGATCTCATTACTATGTATTATTCACTTTACAGCTCCCTGATTGGTTAATGTGTAGGTCCGGTCCTCCAGTGTTCACTGCCTCATTATGCAATGTCCCACGTGCTTCCTGGCTACCGCTGAAGTAATACGTTATTCGTGATGTTCACGGATCGGCCGAAAGTTACAACGAAAAATGCCCGACAAACCTTCATGTGTTAAATTTCCATGTTTTTACTTATCCTTGTCCCTTTATGCATTACAGTAGACTTGGTTCAAGTGTGTGATTTGTTAATATTTGAGTGGAGTGACCGCAATGATACGTATTTTGCTTCCATGTGAAACGCGCGCGTGAGTGGAGTGGACGCGATGAGTTGGGTGAACGCTATACAGAGGAGTTTCACCCGGAGGTGAATCCGTAGAAACTAACTCACTGTCCTACGCAGACTCAAAGATAACGCATTCAATCGCTGGGAAAACATGGTCTGGGCTACCTAATTTCGAATAGTTTTGTACGAAATGGGAGAGACACAAGATAAACTATTATAACTATTTTTTTAAATTCATCGACTTGAACCAAGTCTCGCATTACAAACATGTTGGCTCTTTGTTTTCGAATTGTTGATTACGTACAAAGTTCACGCTTTTCATGTTCATTTTCATTTGATTGGGGCATTAGCCGCATCGACAACAGTGAGGCCTGTGAATGACAAGTGGAAACAATAGAGCTTCAAAGCATTACATAACAAAATTACGTAACGGACTCAGGCGTCAGTAGCTCATGTCAACCAACTAGTGCAGGGAAAAGGACGAACTTTCTCGACAATATTTAATTCATGTATAATTCACAGTATCATATAAAATGCCATGAATAGTGAAGGAACTCTCGAACAAGGTCAAATCTAGCTAGATATTTTGACAAATACTCGGCATGAGTACCTTTCTTCATATAGTGGGATCGAGCTGCGACCGCATGCAGGCATCATCCAAAAGTACATGGGGCATTGCATAATGAGGCAGTGAACACTGGAGGACCGGAACTACACATTAACCAATCAGGAAGCTGTGAATTGAATAATACATAATAATGAGACCTAACACATGAGGTCCTTCCAGTGACTGCTCCGAAAGTGGACCTTAGAGAAGCGGATAACCATCAGAGCATGCAGTAGGCCTACATGTGTGTAGTACGTGTAATGTAGGTCATTTTGAAACAGGACTATTGGGACTTATAAGGACCAAATCACGGAAGATTTGAAGATGTTTCTTTGTGTTGGACATACCGATGTATAAATACAAATCACGTTTGCTTCGTATGATGATTCAAGATCGTCTTTTTGCAACTTTATTTCACCTAAAAGCTGTGCATAACTCTAAAGATTCATCTTGTGTTAATTTTAATTTTAAAAGGTCACATAGAATATATTGCACTGCTTGAAAACCCAATTATACTTACTGTATTTGCATTGATTATTGCCTATATTTTAGCTGAAGAGTGCATATACAGATGAATACAGTCAAGAATCCATTATTTGTATCTAACTAGCCTATATTCATGTGGATTCACGTGAATTCACGTGAATTATTCTATTATACAATCAATTTATTAGTGTGAATTTATCTGTATTATTGTGTTTTGATGCAGTGTTGGTATTTTCAATATTGAAAGAAATATTCAACAGTTGTTTAAAAGTCTATTAAATGATTTGTACTAGAACTCTAATCTTGACTCGCATGTTTTGTTTGATTTTTGAAACCGACGAAGAAGAAAAATTATCTACTATTTATTTCCCAGGAGAAAAGTGATTAGGTATTTCAGATTGGTGTTAGTCACAGGTAAGTGCAAATGGATAGGCTCTTTGTAGTCTTAATAAAAAGGGCAATATGTAACATCGTAACATTCATTGCAAATGCAGTCTGTAATTTTAACAAAAATATGAATTATGGTTGTGTATTGTAAAATTTCCCACTTGCAAATTGAATAATGCTGTTATTTTTGTTGTACTGTTGTATTGTGTCATGTCAATCAAGGAAATCTCTGGGACATTAGCACCGGTATTGCCTGATGCTAGCCTATTGACTTTGAGCAAAATACAGTTTAGTTAGTAAGGGAAAGCAACTCCACACATCGTTCATATTTGGGTTGTTTGCGTTTTATGTATGATATCGTGTATAATATAAGTGTATATCCTGTTTGGCTGTTTTATGTAAATTGTTGTTTTAGCCATGGCGAGACGTACCCGTAAACAACATGACAACACCATCACAATTAGTGACACCGACAGAACCCCAATCTCTCAACACGAGACGTGAGCTTCATTAGTCTCTCTGATAAAGATCAGAGCCTACCATCAGCTCAACCTATACGCAGTGGTACACAAGATCCAAGTCATCAAGACAAAGAACAACTATCTGGCACGGAGACAGACGACAGCTTCGCTCTCTCCGACTTAGATCTTCACATACCGCCGAGCCAGCCACAACGCAGCAGCACTCCCGATCTGACATTTAAGGTAAGAAAACACACAACATCTAAGAGAAAGGACGACCACAACATCACAGAAAGAATCAACAAGACGAAACACGAACTAACGGCACTATAAGAGACCGAGGAAAGATAAGCAACAGCAGACCACACTAAAACGCTTCCTCAGAACATCCACAATACCTCGCAGCCTCCAAGTCCGCCTGAAAGCGTTTATCGCGGGAACCAAGCCAGACAACGATTTCATCCAAAAGTGGCAACAACTAGAACGACACAGCGGTAAACAATTCGTCACCCTTCTCCACAACTACCTTCCAGTACATCTGGATAAACAAAAACTCAGAATATTATATTTATTTATAATGGTTATTAGTCCCCACGGACACCGTCCGGGGGGACTTATAGGTTTGGTCATGTCCGTGCGTCCGTCCGTCCGTCCGTGCGTCCGTTCACGCAGATATCTCAGAGACGCCTGGAGCGATTTCGTTCAAACTTGGTACAAGGATAGTACCCTACCTCATACAGATGCACGTCGATTTGTTTCACAATGCGATCAAATTTGGCGGTGTTAGAGGACTTTTTAGTTTTCACCTCCATAGACTCCCATGTATAAGGCAGTCAATCCATAGACTCCCATGTATAAGGCCGTCCATAGACTCCCATGTATAAGGCCGTCCATAGACTCCCATGTATAAGGCGGTCCATAGACTCCCATGTATAAGGCGGTCCATAGACTCCCATGTATAAGGCAGTCCATAGACTCCCATGTATAAGGAAGTCCATAGACTCCCATGTATAAGGCAGGCAGTCCATAGACTCCCATGTATAAGGCAGTCCATAGACTCCCATGTATAAGGCAGTCCATAGACTCCCATGTATAAGGAAGTCCATAGACTCCCATGTATAAGGCAGTCCATAGACTCCCATCTATAAGGAAGTCCATAGACTCCCATGTATAAGGCAGTCCATAGACTCCCATGTATAAGGCAGTCCATAGACTCCCATGTATAAGGCAGTCCATAGACTCCCATGTATAAGGAAGTCCATAGACTCCATGTATAAGGCAGTCCATAGACTCCCATGTATAAGGCCAAGAAAAATTTAGTTTCTCATAGTATTCATATTGCAAAAAGGATGCAGTGACACAGTTTTTAGTCCCCACAGATAAAGTCCAGGGGGCTCATAGATTGGGTCATGTCAGTCCGTGAGTCCATCCATGTGAGTCCATCCGTTCACGCAGATATCTCAGACACTTTGACAAATGTCACGTGACCTTGGTGACCTTTGACCTCAAATATACATATTTGTCCATAACTCAGTAATCACTAATGCTACACCCTTCATATTTGGTATGATGGGACAGCTTATGACGCCACATATTGTTCCTCATTAATTATGTGCATATCTCATTTTGAGCGAGCCAATAGAGCCAGAGGTCTGATTTTTGGTTTGTAGGGATAACTTAGCAATACAATTTTTTGACAAAATGTCACGTGACCTTGGTGACCTTTGACCTCAAATATACATATTTGTGCATAACTCAGTAACCACAAGTGCTACACTCTTCATATTTGGTATGAAGGGACACCTTATGACGCCACATATTGTACCTCATTAATTATGCGCATATCTAATTTTGAGCGAGCCGATAGAGCTAGAGGTCTGATTTTTGGTATATATGGATAACTTAGCAATACAATTTTTTTGACAAAATGTCACGTGACCTTGGTGACCTTTGACCTCAAATATACATATTTGTCCATAACTCAGTAACCACAAGTGCTAGACCCTTCATATTTGGTATGATGGGACACCTTATGACGCCACATATTGTACCTCATTAATTATGTGCATATCTAATTTTGAGCAAGCCAATAGAGGTAAATGTACGATTTTTAGTATATAGGGATAGACTATAGGATAGACATTTTTTGACAAAATGTCATGTGACCTCTATAACCTTTTACCTACAATACACGATAATGTCAACAAATAAGTAACCACAAGTGCTATGTCCTTTATATTGAGTAGGATGGAAGACCTTATGACAACACATGCTTAACCTCGTAATTATGCCCATATATAATTGTGGCCAAGCCAATAGAGCCTGAGGTCTGAATTTTGGCATATATGGATTAATTAGCAATACAATCTTTTTTTTTCAAAATGTCACGTGTCCTTGATGACCTTTGACCTTCAATATGCATATATGCATATCTCAGTAACCACAAGTTCTTTACGCTTTGATTTTGATAGGATAATAGACCTTAAGATGTCACATCTTGTACCTCATTTATTATGCACATATGTATTTCTTGGCTGGCCAATACAGCTAGAGGTTTGATCTTTTTTCCTGATTTAGAACCATAACTTATACATGCCTCTTGTTTCAAATTGGGAACAATGACATAGACCTATGTGTCCATAGATCTGAACATATACACTCCAGTGATACTTCTTAATGACCTCATTTCCCTGCCCCATCAAGACTAATACTCCTATTACAAGTGGGGACTATGTCATTGACAATGACTTGTATTTTCCTAAATTAACCATTGACTAAGCATCAATCACCTGTAAAATATAGGCGACTGTCCACGATTATACTTAAACTATAATATGGTTTTCAGGCAGTGTCTCTGAAGGAACTTTATAGATAGCATTATCAGTTCTTACCTTTGGTATTGTTGGCATTGGCATGATGAACATCAGCTCAGCGATCCTCTTATTTTCCTTTGTGAATATCATCTGCCCAATCAGGTCATCATGAAGTGGCTTAGTAGGGGTCACTAAAACATCCCAGTAATTATCAGCATATGGGTAGTATGTTTTATAATTCGTCTTGGACAATAACTCAAAATGGCCAGAGACTGTATTTTTTACCTTATCCCCATGGCTAATGATGATGTTTGATTCAAATGTTGGATTGACGAAATTTGAATATTTCTCGCAATATCGTAACTCATCATTGATGGAGAGCCTTGTTTCCTCCACTATGTCACACCGTAACCATTGTGCCTTGTGTTTGTGTTGCAAGAGATAAATACGCACTCTATGCTGCCCGGACTTCATAAATTTAGTTATGTTTGACAGTATTTTGCATATTCCATGGTGGCCACCCTTAGCACATCTTCCAACAGTGTATCTGAAAATTAAATTACACCCTGTAATAAGACCAGAGTTATGATGGTATTGTCGGTCACTTGGTAATATGTGGGGCCGGGCATGCTGATATTCCTATTATGAAGGGACGTAAGGAAGACTTGACGCAGCGACAACTACCGGTGTAATCTAAAGATGCTACATTAACTGTATTCTACTATACACAAGGCTATGGTACAATAGGAGGTATGTACGGGTAGCTCAAACCCCCAACTGGGACTGCTAACTGGGACTCCCAGTTGGCTCAAAATGCACTCTGGGACCAGTCCAAGTTGGTCTCCAGGACCGGTCCCAGTTGGCATAAAAATGCACACTGGGACCGGTCCAAGTTAGCCTCCACGATCGGTCCCTGTTCAACTCTTTGACTGGCCGCAGAGATGCAGTAAGTTATCTGAAACCATAATATATAATGGGAAAGAGGTTTCCACCCACTACATGCCTTTTGTAGCAATAGTATGCACTTGTTTTTTTCATGTTCCTGTGCTGTTGTGAAAATTGTGTATGTTGTTTGTGTGGGAATGCTAACATCTCCCATTTTCAATCTAGGACAGTGGTCTCATTTAAATTCTGGAAGTCATACCTCCATACAGCTATGGCAGACAGACTGAAATAGAAAACACTCAGATAGCATATGCTACATATGGCTATTAACTGTCAATGAAGTTTTGAAGCAGTGCATTTATATATTCAAAACCCTTTGTCTTAAAATGTTATCACCTCATTGATGTTAATTTCCTCGCATAACAATGAAATGATTCTGCTGTACATGCATTTCTTTGTTGTAGACCTAACCATTGATGGTTGCCTCTCTCGTATTTATGTCTTTCTTTTAAGAAATAAAACTAGGTCCAAATTAAGATATCACTCATACTTCAAATGAACTGCAATTCCATCAAACACAGCGAGTTTTCGTTTATTGTTTGTTTGTCATTTTAATGAAAATTTGTATGCCTTGATGAGTTGCTAGTCTTGCACAGTTATTTTCATCTCCTTTTTTCATCAGTACACAGTCTCTCTATCAATAAGGTTTCCACACACACCATAGCACAGGACGTACTATTGCTAAGATTGTGTACATCACAATTTGCCCAAAGTAATAAATTCTGTGTTTTGCGCCCACTCAAATGTTTGAAAAAATGAACGGGAAGGCGGTATTAAAACACATATTACAATAAAACATGGGGCCCGGGGGCACCGACGTCCTTTGTACCTCCTTACTGTTTATTAATTGCCATAAATGTGAAATTTGGCAAAAAGTCAAATTGTTTTGACATAAATGAAAGTTATTTGAACTGGTTGATTACCGGTCCAGCATAAGTTCAAGTGTGGATTCTAAGTATCAACAACCTTGATATGAACCATTGACTAAAAAACATTTGCTTGTTACACTCACCACACTTGTACTTAGTATTTGGAGTGTACACCTATCTACAATACAATGATAAAAAGTTTGGACTCTGTAGGTCAACAGTGCATCTTTAATGTATGAGACTAAATAAGCTTACCCCTCAAGTATGTATAGGCCAAAACAATATTTAATTTTGAATTATGTAGTGCAGGGAAGGACATACAATATGGTGAAAAGCAAACTAAATATAAAAACTGAATATACAATTATATGGAAATGTTGTTTTACAGTCATGAGTATCTGGTGTGTGCCGAGAGACAAATATTAAAATTGGACAGTATCATCCTGACCACAGTTTGTCTGACTGGTTGTTTCCTTCTGATTTTCTGACACGGTGATAGGTACAAAATATTATGCTATTCACGATAGTTATACAACATAGCTTGCATTTTGTTCATAGTAGAACTGAGTTTTACATGTAAGATAACTTTCTCGTAAACTGTAAATTCGGGCTTCTGGCAGCTCAAACGTCGCAATACTACATTTTTTGATATGATATGGAGTGATTTGCACACATGCAGTGACAGTCGATATATTCATAGTATGAGAGTCTACTGTACATTAAAGCATAGTGATGTTGACAACTATATGCATGCCAGTGCACGATTTCAAAGTAGCCAGGAGGAAATTCTAATGGTCTTTTAGTGGAAATATAGGTATTAAATGACAGTGAAACAAACAACATTAGTTATCGTGACCTTGCTAAAGTGCAATCTCGGATCATGTATGATCTGATGATCATGCCAATTTACCATGTCGGATTTAGCCCTGCGTACAATGCTATGTGTTCCGCTACAGCTATTCGCCCCGCTCACCACAGCCCTGCAAAGACCCGTACGTAGGGTCGGCGACTTCAAATCCACTTTGGGACTTGACGTAAAAAGCCAAATTACTGCCGAAATTCAGCGTTCTTGGGCCCAAGTCGTATCCCTGCCCACCTCAGCTACTCGATCGCTTCCAAAAATGCCAGTCTTTTATTCACTTTTCGTAAATAACCGTCGATGTCGGCAACTCTCTCGCTAGCCCTGCGTACGTACGCAGTGTACGCAGTGCATTCCCTGTATGCGTTCCTAACACACAGCATCGTACGCAGGGCTAGCGAGAGAGTTGCCGACATCGACGGTTATTAAGTAAAAGATGATGTCAAAATCAATGCACAACTGTCGAAATTACCCAAAATAAGCAACAGAAACTAAAAGTTATCGCTGTGTCGAAAGGACAGTATATCAACATAAAAAGACGCTAGTTTGTTATGACATGGAGGCCGGAGGTAGAAGGACAGACCATTCCCTGCTCTCACCCAGCTATTAGTACGGGCCGCCGGTGGGATTGCCTCGCTATTAAAAGCAATGGATTCGCCGGTACTGGGGAGTACGGAGGCCATCATTCTTCAGTTCTATCGAAGGAGCGGTTCGTGCCAAAAAATACATGACAGCAATCAAATATACGCTAAAACCTTTAAAACGTCAAAATCCGCAACTGACCGAGAAACATGATGGCAGTCCTTGAAAAACGACGCTAACTTGTTATGTGCGCATGCGCATATTAAGGGGAGACCCATTTGATTTCGGGGGGGGGTATGCAGGAAGTGGGTATGGGAACTTTTTTTTGTTAGAGAGACAGCATTTTTTTATTTCTACAGTCAGACCTGCATCAATTTTTTTTTTCAAATGGAGTAGCAGTGCAATTTTTCAAATTTAAGCCAGTGTTTCACATATCACAGGATGTTTTTATTTATTCATTTTACATTCCAACAAACGACAAACAAAATGGAAAGTCTATTATATATACAACTTTAAATTATAGAACACTTTTTTGGCAAATCAACTGTGATCAGTACTATACCTGCTTTTCTTTAAAACAGTCAATTCCTTTTAAGTTCTCAGGGGAGATGTTATCTTTTGTGGTCAGAGAAACAAGGCTCACGTGATCACACATTGTATTTCATTATATTTGTTGTTCCTCAATTTTCATTGTCAACTTGTAATCTTTCTAACATATTTATATTGAGAGAATAATGTATTGGTTTTAACACTAGTTTATTGACTCCTATCTTGTGTTTTAAATTTTCACGATTTAGAGAAGTCAAATAGTCCCATCTAGATATTGCCTATACCATTGAGATATTACAACAGAAATCCTGAAACATGAATACTTGGGTCAGAAAAGGGAAGGAAAACATTAAGTGCACCGAGGTGTACAGTAGTGAATGCTTATATCATAAGTGCTGGAAAAAAAACACATAAGAATTACTTGTGGTAAAAACATTTGCGTGCCTTTGGCAGCATGCCAGCAAAGAATACATGAGAATGAAGTTTCCAAAATTTTGCTTATTTCAACAGCATTGTGACAATTCCTTTTTTATTTCTGTCTGTTATGAGAATATATTTTTCTCAAGCCATTACAGGCTTTATTTTTTTCTTTTATTTCACCTGGTGACAATTTTTTTTCCTCGAAATCCTCCATACCCCCCCCCCCAGAAATCAAATGGTTTTCCCCTAAGTGAGCCCCTGACCTATACGGGCCAGTGGATTACTTCCTCAGTAGAACTGATATGCCTGCCAGTACCGGTGTTTATCGCCTACGGAGGCCATCATTCTTCAGTCGATCAAAGGCGCCTTTCGTACAAAAAATACACGACAGCTGCAAAAGTGCATCACTGTCAACTTCATAACTATAGAACATGTTGAAATACACAGTGAAACGTTCACAATGTAAAAAATGTGCCCATACCGAGAAACAAGATGGCGTCCGTTTCGATTCTTCAACTCAGATTTTGTCCTACAGTTGTGCGCATGCGCAGACGGTAGCTTTAGCAAAAGTGAGGCAAAATCAAGTAAATATAAAATAAAATGGATAAAAATATTGTTTAAAAATAATGTAAGGCATGTATCACCAAATTTTTAACATTTCTGATGGTATTTCAACTATACGAACACCCATGCCAAACATCACAATAATCAAATCAGTGGTTTTGAGGAAAAAGTGAAAATAGTGGTTTTCAGAAAAAAGCTAAAAAGTGACTTTAAAATGATTCAATCAAAAAAGAAAAAAGACCGTTTGAGATACATGCCCAAGTGACCACCAGACCAAATTTCAGAAAAAGTTACTGAAGCGTTTCTGAGATACCTGCGTCCACAGCATACGGCCCACTATGTTGGCCGTATTGGGCCGCGCCATCACATTAGTACCTTGTGCCCACAGGGCACAAAGTACTAATGAAAACACACATTCAAGTTATATTTTCATGATTATTTCCATTTAAAATATATGTCTATACAAAAATCATCATATGTTATGCTACAAGATATGAAATTTTGTAAACAAAGAGTTGAAGGCAGAAACGCTACTTAGTAAAATCATATTCCAACCATAGAGAGTAGAATAACCTAGTATGTGCACACAGATGCAAACGAAGAATTAAATTACTTTGGCCTTAAGGATGATAAGACGAAATCGGTCATTTTTCTGTCGAATTTTCAAAATTTCCTGAGAATACGCCTTAAAGTCAGGCCCATCATTGAGATGTGTCGCTAGTTCAAGATAAATAATGGTTTCCGTGTAATTCACGATTTTAAAAAAATCAAAACAAATGCACGTGGCTATCCCATGTCAAAACGGGGAGCTTTTGTAAACATCGTGGACATATTTGCATTGCTATTTGCATAATCCATCTGGAGTGACACAATGTTGCGTAATTTACATAGTGACGTTGTTGAGCTTTTCCAAAAATCAGGATTACTCCCGCATGTCAACAATAAACCGTAGTATTAATGTTTGTTGAAGCACAGTCCCAACAATAAAATGTAACAATAATGTTTGTGGAAGCACAGTCCCTCCGAGCCTAGTCCAATAAGTCAGTTTTCGACACACAGAACTGTTTCCGTTCAAAACGCATTGCGGCCAAAAACTGCGTGTTTTACCAGTATGTTTCACGTCTGTCCGTACCCGATAGAAGTACTGTAAGACAACCAAAACTGTCCAACATCCAACTTAATATTACGACCGAAAACCCAAAAAATACGTCCATTTTTGTTAACATTTTACATTTGAGTCGACACGCAACAAAGTTCCATATTCAAAATTCTTCCATCCTGCTCCGAATGAACCACGATTTTTCTGGTATACAATGTCTGTCAATACAGTGTCTGACATTCAAAAAGTGTTCCCAGAATCCCACCTATGAAGCCGAACATCAAATTATTATGTCCGTTTCTGATTATACTTTGTATACTTGATAAAGGCCAACATCCAAAATTTTCCTGCCTTGAACCAATTGGGACCGAGAAAAACGAAGCATCTTTTTTCTGATGCAGTGATTGTGTTTTACACATCGGTCAAACTCGCGTGGTAAGCTTAATATGCACCGTCCCCAGTGCATCTGAACGTTATCACGGTGAATAAAGATTACATCCAAGTACCTCACCAAGGGTTTCAGTGTCGTTTTACTTTGGAAATGGTTGCGAAGTCATACAATTTGACAGTCGATCGGGCGACATCCCCCACGAACTTGTATTCCCCGAAATTGTGCGAGAAAAATACGTCGACCTCTCCTCGGACCGATCGGGAAACGTTGCCGGGTAACGCACGTCTACTTTTTCTACATTACGTTCGAATGGCCTTGCTTTGGTTTGCAATCTGGTTTATCGCGTAGATGAACTCAACCACGCTGAGAAGTGCTGCTGGCCTATCCACTGCTCTCCGTACCTCAACGCAACGGGCAGCAATCACGAACGGACGTGGACGATGCCATTTCTGGTTTCAACATGTCAAAGAAGGCGATATTTAGTGTTGAACCGAAGTACACGACCCGTATTTCATTATTTATACAAAAATTAACGTTGTGGGTTTTTAAGAATAACGCATTCTGTTAATATCCCCGTGGTCACGGACTCGCAATAAACTTTCTCCGAGACCCGCGATCAAATTGTTGTTTGACCAAATGTGAAATGTCGGCGAATACATTTTACGAGCGAAAAAAAAACAGACAGATAAATAAATTTACGCGAGCCACACAACAAAATGGTTTTCATCATGCCGCTCCAGACAAGGCCACGGTCAGTGATCGTTGTCTGGCTCAGAACACACAAAGCCAGAAAAATCAGAGAGTAATTACTAACTCGTTTTTTTAACGGCACCGACTGTTTGCTACAAAGTGGTTCTGAGATGTGACCCTTCAAAAAAGTGGGTCACAAGCTTTCCTTTGATGCGAAGGTGCGTAGAGATTTACATGCATGAATAAATGACATCTCAAGTGAGACAAATTTTTGGCCAGTCTACAGCCTAGAAATTACATGGCTAAAAAGTTATAATGAGCTGTTTGTTGAAGGCACGATAAAGTAGCTGTGCTACTCGTCAAAATACGGAAACATCAGTCGGTACCCACCAAACTTCGTATGGAAACCCTAATTGTAGTGGGAGGCCGTATAACGCCGGTAACACAGCCCTGCTATGCAGAGCTAGTAAGCTTATATCTCGAAAATAACCATAGTTTAATATGGTCGTGGTAGGAGGTTGAACTCGCCGCTTTGCGGTGCTTGACGTCTCAAGTTTCGTCATTTATTAGATCACTTCTCACAACTTGTGAACAATAAACAATTAGTCCGATAGTATCGAGTCTACGTCACGTTGTGTTCATGTAGGGAACGCAGGCAAGCTTATTTACATATGAATTTAGGACACGCCCGATATCAGTAATGACTGCTGACGTCATTGTTTTCGCCCACTGAAGCCATTTGCTGTAGCGACGTGCCGAAATGAAGGCTCCGAAAATCGGCAGTTTACCGCGATTTATTTTATTTTCCTCGGACGTTTTCTTTGAACAACTGTCATTCCCGGTCGACATTATCACTAGGTAACAAAATATGACCGCGTTTAGGATAATGCACGTTTAATTATCAAACGCCGTGGCGTCGAAGTAACAAAACAGGTTTTTTGCGTTTTTCTCGAATTCAATGTGTTAATGAGGTAGCCTTCTTTGGCACCTCGTCAATTCGCGCTCACAACACTAGCTGCTTGAAATTCACACTGTCCATTGGAAACATAATGAACTCAAAATCCGTGTCTGGGATTTCCTTTATCTGCCTTTGTTTTTTTTTAATGCGCTCTTAAAGGTGTTGGACGAAGGTGCTTTTCAAGGAATTTTAATTATCACGCCATATAATTTGAATGGAGCATCCGAGAAAAAATTGCAGACACGGTTTTGAAGGATATTGTCAAGGCTTGTCAATGAAGAAATTTCCACCGGAAATCTTGCAGCGTGTTCGCTTAAGGCAGGAAAAACCGGTTTTTGGAAGGTTCAGCAAAACGCTTGTCACGTGACTCTTATGCAAATAATGACCTAGTACTGTGCTTGGTCGGATAGCTCTATATCAGGGCTTTAAGAAAATATATACTTTATTGGTGTCTTGGGACGAGTTCAATTGAGAAAAAAATAAAAATCTGAAAGTGTCTAAAAGGTATTTATCATCCTTAATTGGGATGTATCAAATGTGGTTTATACCTATAATTATGGCATATTAAAAAGGTAAATATTATTAACAGATTGTTAGTACGAAGTACCAGTACCTGAGTTTTTTCAAGTGGTCCAAGTTCACAAATTGGACATGTCCCTGAAGTGAACTTGGACTGATCCTGGAGGACAACGTGGATCAGTCCCGAGTGTATTTTGAAGCCAACTGGGACCGGTCCTGGAAACCAACTGGGACTGGTCCTGGAGGCCATCTGGGACCGGTCCTAGAGTGCATTTTGAGAAAACCGGGTGTCCCAGTTAGCAGTCCCTCTTGGGGGTTTGAGCTACCCTTACATACCTGACAATAGTTAGAGGTGATTTTGAGAGAGGCCAACCTGTATATATGTGGGCCATTACAGATATACATGCCCTCATGAATAATAATGACAACTGATGAATAATAACGACATGGCACTATGTCACACACCCCATATTATTGACATAATGATACGCCTCACTGAACTATTGGTACAAGTTCGATAGTCGAGACGGACAAAAGTTATTCATGTTTGGCAAAGATTCTTCCAAATTTTTCTGTGCAAAATGTGACAAAATTCTACTGATGCAATGTTTGATTATCATCACAGCAACAAATGAACAACAAATAGTCGACTTCTGACAGTTTAGCCTAGCTCTGCTGAATAACTGCAATGCAGTAGGCTGTATGAGTTTGATATGTTGTTTTTTTGACTTACAGATTGATATATGGCAGGTACCACATGTTGGGCAAGATGTGCTTACTAACACCTGACATCACTTCTTAGTCTTTTGGCCAGAGGTCCATATATGTCTCTTTCATGAATGTGACTTTGTTTGTGTACCGGTTATTTACTGTCTGTTCTGTACTGTTTCTGGTCTATGTTTACAACTATTGTATTACGAATTTTGACACTAAGTGTTATCGGATTACGGATTTGTATGATTGCGATTATCCAGCATGTAGTTTTTCAACCTCAAATCGTAAGCATTGCTTGTCGATGAACTTCAACATTCTGTATCATTTTCATAAAGTTACATTAAAGAAACTGGTATAACTTTTACTCTTCTTAGTGAAGGAGTGTCTACAAGTTTATAAAGAAATATATACAAATTAGTATCAATAGGTGATCAATTCCATAAAGAAGAATGTCTGTAACAAGTTTATAATTAGAGGTTATTACCAAATATCGCCTGTTCTTGTGTCGTATTAGCATATGTGTCATTTGTGCTACGTCAAACACGAGACGAAGTCGAGTGTCTGATGCAGCACAAATGACACGAATGCTAATACGACACAAGGAACAGGCGATATTGGGTAATAACCGATTTATCATATACCCATGCCCATAATTTTACTAATAATACGAAAAACCTTAAATTTTGAGGCTTTACTTTATTACGCCTTGCGCATAAATATCGGAATGTTTATGTGAACAGGCTTCATTCATAAAGTATACGACGAAGTCAACATCACACACGGCATTGCTGCAATTAAGTCCTCCATATCTCAATGAGCCCCAAGAAGAAAGATACCGGAATACAAAAATCCTCATACAGGAGGAACCTTTTAAGGTGTAATATGCTTTTGCAATTGGAACCGATCAAAAACTGTGCTCAGCTTTAAATACGTCCTAATTTTGATCGTCGTACGGAACGGAGCTCGCGCGGAGAGGGGACACCATTTTGTTTGGTTACCCTGAGAGTTGCCATGTCAACATCGCTGTCACGCCACGCGCTCACTACCTGTTCGGGGGTAGACCGTGCACAGTGCCGGCGCAGTGCGAATGGCAGAATCTTTGCTTGGGCTTGGCCAAAAAATACGAGAACTTTTACAGGAAAACCATGAGAAAACATTGCAAGACTCAACATATTATTTCCGTAGTTGGCAGCCAGAAATACCCGTGTTCCTCGAAGCCCTTCAAGTTTTTACGTTGGCGACATCACTTCGCATGCATGCAGCGGCAGCCATTTTGTTTGTTTACGTTGTTTACCACAAACTGCTAATGTACTTCAGGAACAACAAATCTCGATGTTCACTGTGAAATATCACGGCTGATATTTTACGGTGAATGTCAGTAGGATGAAGCAATATGGGCATGGGTATATGATAAATAACTATTTAAAAATATTGTGAATAGGAGAATAATACATGAAGGATAATGTTTGTAAAAAAAAAACAGGGACAGCTCTTACATCAGTCAGCTTATGTAAGGCATCTGTGGCATCATGTGGAAGTTCATGGGAACAATGTCTATGGAAATCAAATGCTTTTCAGCTGCCAAAAATGGATGGCTGCAAACAGAATAATTCCTAATGTTGACAAAACAAAGTCCCTGATCTTTGTTACTTATCATCATCTCATATTGTGTTGAAATACTTCTGAAACATCTCAGGTCAAATACTGGCATCAAAAGTGATGTGTGGACGCTCCTAAGTGGTCAATGTAATATGACCAGGGTTATGATAGTATTGTCGATCACTGGGTATCGTGTCGGGGTTGGCAAGGCTTGTATTCTGATGTTGAAGGGGTGTAAGGAAGACTAGAGGCAGTGAGTACGATAATCTGAGATGCTACTTTAATCTTTTATACACTATGCTACAGTGCAGAGTGATGATTAGCTGGAGACTGGCTGGAGAGACTGACCAGTGTACACGTTGGCCTAAACAGAAATACACGCCAACATGAATAGTAATGACAGCTCAATGATAATAATGACATAGCACAATATTACATTCATACCACTGTATTTAGATGGGGACAGGCAGTCTGTGTCAATAGTAGGGTAAATCATTCAGAAAATCAGCAAAATTAAAATAAATTAATAATATTTCTAATAATACTAATGAATCTAAAGAAAAGTGCACGACAATAAGCTACTGTCTAAGTTAGGCAACCATGGGCAAACACCACTTACCATAAGTGTTTAAAATTCAATTTACACTTTAAGTAACATCAGGTTACTAGAGCCCTTTCACTAAATTTTCATGTACTTTCACAAACTACCGTACGTCCGAGCTCCACATTTGCGACAACACGTCTACATTTATGTTTTCGCTGCCCTTCTTGTACTCGATTTTAAATTGATGTTCTTGTAGTATTAAACTCCATCGCAACAACCTACAATTTTTACTGCACATTTTGTATAGCCAAACCAATAAGTTGTGATCTTTTTCAACTGCAATTTCCTTCCGTACAAGTAAGGATTCAATGTTTCCACAGCCTAATAAATGAATAAACAATCTCTTTCTGCCTGGGGAGGAGTTATCGGCTAATTCCGAACTGGATGTTCCTCTCCTTTGTTATCACACTGACACAAAACTGCACCAATTAAGAATAAAAAGTTATGTGATTACTGCAAGCCCTAATGTAGTGCAACCTATAGAGGGCCTACGATATTGCAAAAAAATAGGTCGTCCAGTTTCTCTACACCTTCACCAAGTCATTTCGCAGTCATTGGTATATTTTCGAGTTTTTTATGTGTTTTCAGTTTTGATGCTATATAGGGGCTTCAATGCCTGGATGAAGCGGGTTCATTAATTGTGACAATGTGTACTAGCTTCAGATTAAGTTCATTTGTTTCTATCTTGCTTTACTTCAGTGCACAATGCGACAAGGCAAGACTATGGGATTCTTCAGTAATTGCAGGAGGAGTTGGGCCCAACGAATGGAGGGAGGGTAACCTTTTCGAAAAACTGTCGGAGAGGAGGGTCATGTTTTATAACCCTATCTTGGGGGAGAGTTACTTTTAACAGAAGCTGATTTTACAGCCAAATCTTCGATTGTCCATGTGATATTCCTAAATAGGATATCACAAAGAAATACATTGATTCTTATAATACGTGCACATAATCGACAAGCTTCATAAGCAAAAAAGATGCAGTGGTATCCTAAACTAAGCCCCTTGAATAGTTGACATTAATGAAATACAAGAGACAAAAACATGGGATAGGTGGCAGAGTGTATATAAATTATAAAACGTCTATAAAAGCAAAGATATTGTTAATGTTTTATATTGGAAAATAAATGTTCTGTCATAGACTACATGTATATGTTTTGTTCGGTGAAATCCCAAAATCCCATTTCTTGCACACACATCGACTTGTAACAACTCTAGCCCAGTCAATTACATTAATATCAATAATCAAGAGTACATAAATACACAGATTTATCTACTTTTGTTTTGAAAAAATATTCATAGTTCCTCATAGACTGCCATGTATACTAAATCAAC
The DNA here is from genome assembly GCF_041260155.1 of Ptychodera flava. Classification (NCBI taxonomy): domain Eukaryota; kingdom Metazoa; phylum Hemichordata; class Enteropneusta; family Ptychoderidae; genus Ptychodera; species Ptychodera flava. The sequence goes on from NW_027248390.1 coordinate 478,648, forward strand.
ATTTCGGTGAAATTCCAAAGTCAAATTTCTTTTACACTTATACACGTTTTGCTTCATATTTCAAGCAAAGTACATTAAAATATATTTTCAAATATATATAAATGTACAGATATAGCTTGTTTTGCACGGAAAATTTGTCAATAGTTTGCGTAATATACTCCCATGTACAAAATTCCCCAAGCCCACCCCGTGTAATTACTGAAGGCTCCCTAAATTACGCTGTTTATTGACGTTGTAGGTGTGAATAATGTCCTTATCACACGTTTGTTCCATTGGAAGGCTAGTACTTGCAAGTTAAGATATAAGTGGCATAAAACGATATACTATTTCAAATTTGACTGCTTGTATGATATCCTATCAGGGAATTTCGTTGAACTGTGTAGAGAGCCAATGTGTGGCAATTAACAACTTTCTCCTTACATTTTGACAGACAGCAGTTTGTAATATACGATGGCACCCTGTGGATGCTACTGACAGAGTACCGAAATTTGTCATGAATAACAAGCTTGAAACGGTAAATCAGACTGCATTTCACCAACAAGGTCTACGCAAATGATTCATTTAAGATAATATATTGGTACGGAGCGTAACTTGTGTATGTTGAAATGTCAAATGTCAATTTTTAAGAGCAAATCCTCGTGTTGCGAAATTATGGTCGTTTTTATTCCAAATAAAATATTAAATTCATCAGTTCAGCACTTAGTGTGAAAAATGACACTCACCCACTTGCATCCTCTGTACTGAATATCAGAACATCGTCTTCTATTTGAAATGAACTATTTCCAGTAATATCCTGCCATTCATCAGAGTCAGTAATATTTTTAAGTATGCGTACTTCAGTATCTCTGAGGGGCACATCACGAATTTGTGGTGGTACTTGGATATTGATGGTAACTCCCTTCTTGAAAAAAACAGGTTTTGCAGGTCTTCTATTTACGTAAATGATGGCTCCAAACGAGACGTTGTGGGTTTCACCAGCAGATCGGATAAGATTATAAGTTCTTGTATCATCATAAACCTAAAATCATGTTGAAAATTGTTAAAAACATTGATATTAGCAAGCGACAAACTATTTGTCACGGCGATTGCAACAAGACCTTTTGAGTACTATGTTACGAGGTTTTCTTTCTCTGAGGGGAATATGTTTTATCACAGATTTCTTGTGAATACACCTCACTAAGTGCCATCTCCGGATCTCCTGCTTTGTTCTCCTAGCCAATCAGCTGTACTGTGTTTGACTTTGCTTTTCAGCCTTCAAGCGAATCAACAGACTGATGTACACAACACTTCGTACTTAACATTGTTGTGCAATTGTTTTGTAGATTTCATTTACCCATTCATTCCGCTTTTTAGTTCATGTCAAACAAGTTTCAGTCATGAAATATGTGTCACCGCATATGAAACCCATTTCTCCTGCTAAATAGAACTCCGTTTCACTGTCACATTCACGATGTTCTTATGGACAGTTTTATCATCAGTCTCAAACTGATTTATTTGCCGGCAGTTCCTTCCACATCAGAGCAGCAACTTTAGCAGCCACGTCCCAAATCCGTCACCACCTTATTCAGTGATTTGGTACATGGTCTAGCAACTGCTAGCAACTATACATAAGAACACCATAAATTTCCTAGTGTCATGTTTCAAACAGCTTGCCTTCTCATTGGCATAAGCCTATCAAGCTCTAAACACTTTTGGGCTTATGGACTTGCCTTATGGAAACACGCCAACATTTTACTTTACTTCAGACACCTGCCATCAGTTCATGTTTACTTTAGTTATAGTTCTTTGGCTTATGTTGCTACTTATTGTTTTTGCTTGACATTTCATTAGAATAGGTTATTTTGTTACTAGTATTATTGAATTGTTTTGCCCCTGTTGGCATATGCCCGACGGGCAAATATAGTCACGCTGTCAGTCTGTGTGTATGTTACTCAGTCATGAGTCTGTCCGTTTGTCTGTCCATCTGTCGACCAAATTTGTGGAGCTCATAACTCAAAAAGCATAAAACCAAATGAAATGAGTTTACTTATATGAAATGTATAAGTGAAAATCTAGAACTGAGTGTACTGATAACGGTCGTTGTAGCTTGCATAATAAAGAAAAACTCCATATTATATTTTTATGTTCCCATGCCATATGTAATATGGCTAGGGAATATGTTCGTAAAGTAGAGATATAGTAGAGAGTTGTTAGACTCTATGTTCGTCACTGGCGCACGACGTCTTTTAAAATCACTTGTCTGTAATTTTAATGTTGAAACATGCATTTTATTAATAACTGTGCAACAGAAATCGTGCGGGTAGCTATTGAGACATATAATAAAAAATACCGTGAAGGACAGTATGCTCACATTCGGTTTGAATTGGTCCATTTGAGAAATATTTAAACCAGGAAAAACAAAAATGACAAAAGCAAATAAGGTCTCCAACTTAGGTACTGGAGGTCATCTTTAGGAACATGCATATCAACTTCTATAGCAATGGGACAAGCAGATCCTGAATACATAAGCAAATGTTCACAACAAAAAATAAACAGAGAAGGCTTGATAAAAAGAAAAGGTGGAAGTGGGTAAAAAAATGTACAAGGGATCTGGTAAAAAGTAATGCTACCTCATCAATCTTCTAGACCCTACACCCCCTCCTGAATATCAAATGTTCCATCCCTTGGTATTACATAACGCCAGATTACAGGAAATGTATTTACAACCTTGGGGAGTTTTTAATTAATGCTATTAGTGTTATCATTCTAATGTAAACAGCACTTAAATTAGTAACAGATAGTGAAATGCCTTCCACTGTGGGCGGTGATTACAACATCTGGAATTATCCTGGATCCAAATTTCTCATCAGTCCTTGTATGTCCTACATAGAAAAGTTGCAAAAAATGGTCCGCAATGAAAAAATTCACCTCAGCTTTGTTTTCTGGATCAAATTTATCTACAAATTGATACCAAATATGACAAAATTATGTTCACAGCCTTCGAAACTGTCTCACAGCATATCCTGGGTTGGTGTAGGTCATTTAAGGTCACAAACTGAGAAAATTAAGATTTAAAATATAGCTGCAAGCAGCAATGCCGGGGCCAAAGCAATCTTAAGTGGGAAAAGAAGGCAAATGTAATCAGAGAGGGCAAAGGTCATTACCGTTACATGTTTTTTTCCAACTAAACTTTCTTTCCTTATGTTACATCTGTGAACAAAAAATCAGAACACTAGGTTTATTGCTAGCTCAAAATTAGAAATGTGCACAATTATGAGGTACTGCATGTGGCATCATAAGCTCTAAGATCGTACCAAATATGAAGGGTATAGGACTCTTGGTTACTGAGTTATGGACAAATATGTATATTTATGGAAAAAAGGTCATCGAAATTAGATATGTGCATATTTAATGAGGTACAGCATATCTTACCATAAGGTATCCCATCTCACCAAATATGAAGGATGTAGTCCTTGTGGTTACTGAGTTATGGACAGGTATGTATATTTGAGGTCAAAGGTCATCGAGGTCATGTGATATTTTGTCAAAAAATTGTATCCCATAGTTATCCCTATATACCAAAAATCATACCTCTAGCTCTGTTGGCTTGCCAAAATTAGATATGTGCATATTTAATGAGGCATAACCTATGGTACCATAAGGTATCCCATCTTACCAAATATGAAGGATGTAGTCCTTGTGGTTACTGAGTTATGGACAGGTATGTATATTTGAGGTCAAAGGTCATCGAGGTCATGTGACATTTTGTCAAAAAAATTGTATCCCATAGTTATCCCTATATACCAAAAATCAGACCTCTAGCTCTGTTGGCTTGCCCAAAATTAGATATGTGCATATTTAATGAGGCATGACCTATGGTACCATAAGGTCTCCCATCATACCAAATATGAAGGGTGTAGTCCTTGTGGTTACTGAGTTATGGACAGATATGTATATTTGAGGTCAAAGGTCATCGAGGTCATGTGACATTTTGTCAAAAAGATTGTATCCCATAGTTATCCCTATATACCAAAAAGAAGACCTCTAGCTCTGTTGGCTTGCCCAAATTAGATATGTGCATATTTAATGAGGCATGACCTATGGAACCATAAGGTATCCCATCTTACCAAATATGAAGGGTGTAGTCCTGTGGTTACTGAGTTATGGACAGATATGTATATTTGAGGTCAAAGGTCATCGAGGTCATGTGACATTTTGTCAAAAAAATTGTATCCCATAGTTATCCCTATATACCAAAAATCAGACCTCTAGCTCTGTTGGCTTGCCCAAAATTAGATATGTGCATATTTAATGAGGTACAGCATATCTTACCATAAGGTATCCAATCTTACCAAATATGAAGGATGTAGTCCTTGTGGTTACTGAGTTATGGACAGGTATGTATATTTGAGGTCAAAGGTCATCGAGGTCATGTGACATTTTGTCAAAAAAATTGTATCTCATAGTTATCCCTATATACCAAAAATCAGACCTCTAGCTCTGTTGGCTTGCCCAAAATTAGATATGTGCATATTTAATGAGGCATGACCTATGGTACCATAAGGTCTCCCATCATACCAAATATGAAGGGTGTAGCCCTTGTGGTTACTGAGTTATGGACAGAAATGTGTCATTGAGGTCAAAGGTCATCGAGGTCACGTGACATTTTGTCAAAAAAATTGTATCCCTTAGTTATTCCTATATACCAAAACTCAGACCTTTAGCTCTATTGGCTTACCTAAAATTAGATATGTGCATATTTAATGAGGCATGACCTATGGTACCATAAGGTGTCCCATCATACCAAATATGAAGGGTGTAGTCCTTGTGGTTACTGAGTTATGGACAGATATGTATATTTGAGGTCAAAGGTCATCGAGGTCATGTGACATTTTGTCAAAAAAATTGTATATCATAGTTATCCCTATATAACAAAAATCAGACCTCTAGCTCTGTTGGCTTGCCCAAAATTAGATATGTGCATATTTAATGGGGCATGACCTATGGTACCATAAGGTCTTTAATCATACCAAATATGAATGGTGTAGCCCTTATGGTTACTGAGTTATGGACAGATATGTATATTTTAGGTCAAAGGTCATCGAGGTCACGTGACATTTTGTCAAAAAATTGTATCCCTTATTTTTTCCTATGTAGATTAGATTAGATATACTTTATTGTCCATAAAAAACATAGAAAGTTGTCTTTAAACATCAGGACCGCTATAAAAACACCAAATACGGACAACACCATACAAAACAATACAATAGTTACAGACAAACACAACACTGTATTAAAAGTTCCTACTTAAATGGTGTTTGCTCTGGTTCTCCGGATGGAATCAGACATATTCATATTTAAAACAGCAACTGCTGACGGTATAAATGACTTCTTAAAAAGATTCTTCCTAGCCCTGGGCACAAGTAGACGGCGTCCCGAAGGCAGATATTGAAACTTGTCATTCAATGGGTGAGATTTATCACCAAGAATGAATAAACCTTTCCTACGAAGAGCATAAGTATACAGTTCTCCAAGATCTTTTAACTTTGTCCCGACAAGTCGACTACATATGTTTACAATTTTCGTTAGTCCATTCTCTCTTTAACAGAAATATGACCAAACCATGTGACAATATATACCAAAATCAGACCTCTAGCTCTATTGGCTTACCTAAAATTAGATATGTGCATATTTAATGAGGTACAGCATATCTTACCATAAGGTATCCCATCTTACCAAATATGAAGGGTGTAGTCCTTGTGGTTACTGAGTTATGGACAGATATGTATATTTGAGGTCAAAGGTCATCGAGGTCATGTGACATTTTGTCAAAAAAATTGTATCCCATAGTTATCCCTATATACCAAAAATCAGACCTCTAGCTCTGTTGGCTTGCCCAAAATTATATATGTGCATATTTAATGAGGTACAGCATATCTTACCATAAGGTATCCAATCTTACCAAATATGAAGGATGTAGTCCTTGTGGTTACTGAGTTATGGACAGGTATGTATATTTGAGGTCAAAGGTCATCGAGGTCATGTGACATTTTGTCAAAAAATTGTATCTCATAGTTATCCCTATATACCAAAAATCAGACCTCTAGCTCTGTTGGCTTGCCCAAAATTAGATATGTGCATATTTAATGAGGCATGACCTATTGTACCATAAGGTGTCCCATCATACCAAATATGAAGGGTGTAGCCCTTGTGGTTACTGAGTTATGGACAGAAATGTGTAATTGAGGTCAAAGGTCATCGAGGTCACGTGACATTTTGTCAAAAAAATTGTATCCCTTAGTTATTCCTATATACCAAAACTCAGACCTTTAGCTCTATTGGCTTACCTAAAATTAGATATGTGCATATTTAATGAGGCATGACCTATGGTACCATAAGGTCTCCCATCATACCAAATATGAAGGGTGTAGCCCTTGTGGTTACTGAGTTATGGACAGATATGTATATTTGGGGTCAAGGGTCATCGAGGTCATGTGACATTTTGTCAAAAAAATTGTATCCCATAGTTATCCCTATATACCAAAAATCAGACCTCTAGCTCTGTTGGCTTGCCCAAAATTAGATATGTGCATATTTAATGAGGCATGACCTATGGTACCATAAGGTCTCCCATCATACCAAATATGAATGGTGTAGCCCTTATGGTTACTGAGTTATGGACAGATATGTATATTTTAGGTCAAAGGTCATCGAGGTCACGTGACATTTTGTCAAAAAAATTGTATCCCTTAGTTTTTCCTATGTAGATTAGATTAGATATACTTTATTGTCCATAAAAAACATGGAAAGTTGTCTTTAAACATCAGGACCGCTATAAAAACACCAAATACGGACAACACCATACAAAACAATACAATAGTTACAGACAAACACAACACTATATTAAAAGTTCCTACTTAAAATGGTGTTTGCTCTGGTTCTCCGGATGGAATCAGACATATTCATATTTAAAACAGCAACTGCTGACGGTATAAATGACTTCTTAAAAAGATTCTTCCTAGCCCTGGGCACAAGTAGACGGCGTCCCGAAGGCAGATATTGAAACTTGTCATTCAATGGGTGAGATTTATCACCAAGAATGGATAAACCTTTCCTACGAAGAGCATAAGTATACAGTTCTCCAAGATCTTTTAACTTTGTCCCGACAAGTCGACTACATATGTTTACAATTTTCGTTAGTCGCATTCTCTCTTTAACAGAAATATGACCAAACCATGTGACAATATATACCAAAAATCAGACCTCTAGCTCTATTGGCTTACCTAAAATTAGATATGTGCATATTTAATGAGGTACAGCATATCTTACCATAAGGTATCCCATCTTACAAATATGAAGGGTGTAGTCCTTGTGGTTACTGAGTTATGGACAGATATGTTATATTTGAGGTCAAAGGTCATCGAGGTCATGTGACATTTTGTCAAAAAAATTGTATCCCATACTTATCCCTATCTACCAAAAATCAGACCTCTAGCAATGTTGGCTTGCCAAAATTAGATATGTGCATATTTAATGAGGCATGACCTATGGTACCATAAGGTGTCCATCATACCAAATATGAAGGGTGTAGTCCTTGTGGTTACTGAGTTATGGACAGATATGTATATTTGAGGTCAAAGGTCATCGAGGTCATGTGACATTTTTTCAAAAAAATTGTATCCCATAGTTATCCCTATATACCAAAAATCAGACCTCTAGCTCTGTTGGCTTGCCCAAAATTAGATATGTGCATATTTAATGAGGCATGACCTATGGTACCATAAGGTCTCCCATCATACCAAATATAATAGTGTAGCCCTCTTGGTTACTGAGTTATGGACAGATATGTATATTTGAGGTCAAAGGTCATCGAGGTCACGTGACATTTTGTCAAAAAAATTGTATCCCATAGTTATCCCTATATACCAAAAATCAGACCTCTTGCTCTGTTGGCTTGCCCAAATTAGATATGTGCATATTTAATGAGGCATGACCTTTGGTACCATAAGGTGTCCCATCATACCAAATATGAAGGGTGTAGGCCTTGTGGTTCCTGAGTTATGGAAAGAAATGTGTAATTGAGGTCAAAGGTCATCGAGGTCACGTGACATTTTGTCAAAAAAACTGTATCCCATAGTTATCCTTATATACCGAAAATCAGACCTCAAGCTCTGTTTGCTTGCCCAAAATTAGATATGTGCATATTTAATGAGGCATCACCTATGGTACCATAAGGTGTCCCATCATACCAAATATGAAGGTGTAGCCCTTGTGGTTACTGAGTTATGGACAGATATGTATATTTGGGGTCAAGGGTCATCAAGGTCATGTGACATTTTCTGAAAAAAATTGTTTTCGATGGTTATCACTATATACCAAAATCAGACCTCCAGCTCTATTGGCTTGCCCAGAATTAGATATGTGCATAATCAATGCAATGAGGTATAGGATGAGCTGGTCATGTGACATTTTGTTAAAAAACGTAACACTGATACATGTCCTTTTGTACCAAAAATCAGAACTCTAGCACTAGTTTGAAGGCTGGAATTACATATGTGCATAATCAATGTGGTAGAGAAACATGCCAGGGTCATAGGTCAAGTTCATCCTCAAAATATTGATTTGCAGTTTGATCCCCTGTAGGTCATTGTTCAGTAGTCACTAGCCCCCGACCAACCACGACTCTCACATAGAACAGAATAAGCCATTGGTATAGCTTAGCTGCAGAGGTATAGGGGAGGTCAAAGGTTATTGAAAAATCAGAAAAATAATACTTTAAAAATCTTCTTCTCATAAACGGCAAGGTGAAAATTCCTGAAATTTGGTATGTAGCATCTAGGTAGTATGGTCTAAAAAGTGTCTTAACATATTTTCGATATTTCAATTTTTATGCAAATTAGGTGAAATTAAAATTTTTAATAATTAATAACAGCCAGGTCATGTATCCAATCAAAATATGAAGGGTCAGGTGCACCAGTACTCAGTATGCTTTATATGCCCTGCAAATTTGAAAAGGCTGCGCGCAACGGTTTTTGGAGATCTAGCTTTGCAAAGAATTGTCGGAAGAAGAGGAAAAAGAAGAAGAAGAAGAATATAGCTGCAAGCAGCAATGCCGGGGCCAAAGCAATCTTAAGTGGGAAAAGAAGGCAAATGTAATCAGAGAGGGCAAAGGTCATTACCGTTACATGTTTTTTCCAACTAAACTTTCTTTCCTTATGTTACATCTGTCAACAAAAAATCTGAACACTAGGTTTTATTGCTAGCTAAAATTAGAAACGTGCACAATTATGAGGTACTGCATGTGGCATCATAAGCTCTAAGATCGTACCAAATATGTAAGGTGTAGGACTCTTGGTTACTGAGTTATGGACAAATATGTATATATTATTGAAAAAAGGTCATCGAAATTAGATATGTGCATATTTAATGAGGTACAGCATATCTTACCATAAGGTATCCCATCTCACCAAATATGAAGGATGTAGTCCTTGTGGTTACTGAGTTATGGACAGGTATGTATATTTGAGGTCAAAGGTCATCGAGGTCATGTGACATTTTGTCAAAAAAATTGTATCCCATAGTTATCCCTATATACCAAAAATCAGACCTCTAGCTCTGTTGGCTTGCCCAAAATTAGATATGTGCATATTTAATGAGGCATGACCTATGGTACCATAAGGTCTCCCATCATACCAAATATGAAGGGTGTAGTCCTTGTGGTTACTGAGTTATGGACAGATATGTATATTTGATGTCAAAGGTCATCGAGGTCATGTGACATTTTGTCAAAAAATTGTATCCCTTAGTTATTCCTATACCCCAAAAATCAGACCTTTAGCTCTATTGGCTTACCTAAAATTAGATATGTGCATATTTAATGAGGTACAGCATATCTTACCATAAGGTATCCCATCTTACCAAATATGAAGGGTGTACTCCTTGTGTTACTGAGTTATGGACATATATGTATATTTGAGGTCAAAGGTCATCGAGGTCATGTGACATTTTGTCAAAAAAATTGTATCCCATAGTTATGCCTATATACCAAAAATCAGACCTCTAGCTCTGTTGGCTTGCCCAAAATTAGATATGTGCATATTTAATGAGGCATGACCTATGTTACCATAAGGTATCCCATCTTACCAAATATGAAGGGTGTAGTCCTTGTGGTTACTGAGTTATGGACAGATATGTATATTTGAGGTCAAAGGTCATCGAGGTCACGTGACATTTTGTCAAAAAAATTGTATCCCTTAGTTATTCCTATACCCCAAAAATCAGACCTTTAGCTCTATTGGCTTACCTAAAATTAGATATGTGCATATTTAATGAGGTACAGCATATCTTACCATAAGGTATCCCATCTTACCAAATATGAAGGGTGTACTCCTTGTGGTTACTGAGTTATGGACAGATATGTATATTTGAGTCAAAGGTCATCGAGGTCATGTGACATTTTGTCAAAAAAATTGTATCCCATAGTTATTCCTATATACCAAAAATCAGACCTCTAGCTCTGTTGGCTTGCCCAAAATTAGATATGTGCATATTTAATGAGGCATGACCTATGGTACCATAAGGTATCCCATCTTACCAAATATGAAGGGTGTAGTCCTTGTGGTTACTGAGTTATGGACAGATATGTATATTTGAGGTCAAAGGTCATCGAGGTCACGTGACATTTTGTCAAAAAAATTGTATCCCATAGTTATCCCTATATACCAAAAATCAGACCTCTAGCTCTGTTGGCTTGCCCAAAATAATAGATATGTGCATATTCAATGAGGCATGACCTATGGTACATAAGGTCTCCCATCATACCAAACATGAATGGTGTAGCCCTCTTGGTTACTGAGTTATGGACAGATATGTATATTTGAGGTCAAAGGTCATCGAGGTCACGTGACATTTTGTCAAAAAAATTGTATCCCATAGTTATCCCTATATACCAAAAATCAGAAATCTTGCTCTGTTGGTTTGCCCAAAATTAGATATGTGCATATTTAATGAGGCATGACCTATGGTACAATAAGGTGTCCCATCATACCAAATATGAAGGGTGTAGGCCTTGTGGTTACTGAGTTATGGAAAGAAATGTGTAATTGAGGTCAAAGGTCATCGAGGTCACGTGACATTTTGTCAAAAAAATTGTGTCCCATAGTTATCCTTATATACCGAAAATCAGACCTCAAGCTCTGTTGGCTTGCCCAAAATTAGATATGTGCATATTTAATGAGGCATGACCTATGGTACCATAAGGTCTCCCATCATACCAAATATGAAGGGTGTAGCCCTTGTGGTTACTGAGTTATGGACAGATATGTATATTTGGGGTCAAGGGTCATCAAGGTCATGTGACATTTGTGAAAAAAGTTGTTTTCAATGGTTATCACTATATACCAAAAATCAGACCTCCAGCTCTATTGGCTTGCCCAGAATTAGATATGTGCATAATCAATGAGGTATAGGATGAGCTGGTCATGTGACATTTTGTTAAAAAACCGTAACACTGATACATGTCCTTGTGTACCAAAAATCAGAACTCTAGCACTAGTTTGAAGGCTGGAATTACATATGTGCATAATCAATGTGGTAGAGAAACATGCCAGGGTCATAGGTCAAGTTCATCCTCAAAATATTGATTTGCAGTTTGACCCCTGTAGGTCATTGTTCAGTAGTCACTAGCCCCCGGCCCCCCACGACTCTCACATAGGCCAGAATAAGCCATTGGTATAGCTTAGCTGCAGAGGTATAGGGGAGGTCAAAGGTTATTGAAAAATCAGAAAAATAATACTTTAAAAATCTTCTTCTCATAAACGGCAAGGTGACATTCCTGAAATTTGGTATGTAGCATCTAGTAGTATGGTCTAAAAAGTTTCTTAACAGATTTTCGATTTTTCAATTTTTATGCAAATTAGGTGAAATTAAAATTTTTAATAATTAATAACAGCCAGGTCATGTATCCAATCAAAATATGAAGGGTCAGGTGCACCAGTACTCAGTATGCTTAATATGCCCTGCAAATTTGAAAAGGCTGCGCGCAACGGTTTTGGAGATCTAGCTTTGCAAAGAATTGTCGGAAGAAGAGGAAAAAGAAGAAGAAGAATATAGCTGCAAGCAGCAATGCCGGGGCCAAAGCAATCTTAAGTGGGAAAAAGAAGGCAAATGTATTCAGAGAGGGCAAAGGTCATTACCGTTACACGTCTTTTTTGCAACAAAACTTTCTTTCCTTATGTTACATCTGTCAACAAAAAATCAGAACACTAGGTTTATTGCTAGCTCAAAATTAGAAATGTGCACAATTATGAGGTACTGCATGTGGCATCATAAGGTCTAAGATCGTGCCAAATATGAAGGGTATAGGACTCTTGGTTACTGAGTTATGGACAAATATGTATATTTATGGAAAAAAAGGTCATCGAGGTCACGTGATATTTTGTCAAAAAAATTGTATCCCATAGTTATCCCTATATACCAAAAATCAGACCTCTAGCTCTGTTGGCTTGCCCAAAATTAGACATGTGCATATTTAATTAGGCATGACATATGGTACCATAAGGTCTCCCATCATACTAAATATGAAGGGTGAAGCCCTTGCGGTTACTGAGTTATGGACAGATATGTATATTTGAGGTCAAGGGTCATCGAGGTCACGTGACATTTTGTCAAAAAAATTGTATCCCTTAGTTATTCCTATATACCAAAAATCAGACCTCTAGCTCTATGGCTTGCCTAAAATTAGATATGTGCATATTTAATGAGGTACAGCATATCTTACCATAAGGTATCCCATCATACCAAATATGAAGGGTGTAGCCCTTGTGGTTACTGAGTTATGGACAGATATGTATATTTGAGGTCAAAGGTCATCGAGGTCACGTGACATTTTGTCAAAAAAATTGTATCCCATAGTTATCCCTATATACCAAAAATCAGACCTCTAGCTCTGTTGGCTTGCCAAAATTAGATATGTGCATATTTAATGAGGCATGACCTATGGTACCATAAGGTCTCCCATCATACCAAATATGAATGGTGTAGAACTTGTGGTTACTGAGTTATGGACAGATATGTATAATTGAGGTCAAAGGTCATCGAGGTCACGTGACATTTTGTCAAAAAAATTGTATCCCATAGTTATCCCTATATACCAAAAATCAGACCTCTAGCTCTGTTGGCTTGCCCAAAATTAGATATGTGCATATTTAATGAGGCATGACCTATGGTACCATAAGGTCTCCCATCATACCAAATATGAAGGGTGTAGCCCTTGTGGTTACTGAGTTATGGACAGATATGTGTATTTGAGGTCAAAGGTCATCGAGGTCACGTGACATTTTGTCAAAAAAATTGTATCCCATAGTTATCCTTATATACCAAAAATCAGACCTCTAGCTCTGTTGGCTTGCCCAAAATTAGATATGTGCATATTTAATGAGGCATGACCTATTGTACCATAAGGTCTCCCATCATACCAAATATGAAGGGTGTAGCCCTTGTGGTTACTGAGTTATGGACAGATATGTATAATTGAGGTCAAAGGTCATCGAGGTCACGTGACTTTTTGTCAAAAAAATTGTATCCCATAGTTATCCTTATATACCGAAAATCAGACCTCTAGCTCTGTTGGCTTGCCCAAAATTAGATATGTGCATATTTAATGAGGCATGACCTATGGTACCATAAGGTCTCCCATCATACCAAATATGAAGGCTGTAGCCCTTGTGGTTACTGAGTTATGGACAGATATGTATATTTGGGGTCAAGGGTCATCAAGGTCTTGTGACATTTTTTGAAAAAATTGTTTTCAATGGTTATCACTATATACCAAAAATCAGACCTCCAGCTCTATTGGCTTGCCCAGAATTAGATATGTGCATAATCAATGAGGTATAGGATGAGCTGGTCATGTGACATTTTGCTAAAAAAACGTAACACTGATACATGTCCTTGTGTACCAAAAATCAGAAACTCTAGCTCTAGTTTGAAGGCTGGAATTACATATGTGCATAATCAATGTGGTAGAGAAACAGGCAGGGTCATAGGTCAAGTTCATCCTCAAAATATTGATTTGCAGTTTGATCCCCTGTAGGTCATTGTTCAGTAGTCACTAGCCCCCGGCCCCCCACGACTCTCATATAGGCCAGAATAAGCCATTGGTATAGCTTAGCTGCAGAGGTATAGGGAGGTCAAAGGTTATTGAAAAATCAGAAAAATAATACTTTAAAAATCTTCTTCTCATAAACGGCAAGGTGAAAATTCTTGAAATTTGGTATGTAGCATCTAGGTAGTATGGTCTAAAAAGTTTCTTAACAGATTTTCGATTTTTCAATTTTTATGCAAATTAGGTGAAATTAAAATTTTTAATAATTAATAAAAGCCAGGTCATGTATCCAATCAAAATATGAAGGGTAAGGTGCACCAGTACTTAGTATGCTTAATATGCCCTGCAAATTTGAAAAGGCTGCGCGCAACGGTTTTGGAGATCTAGCTTTGCAAAGAATTGTCGGAAGAAGAGGAAAAAGAAGAAGAAGATGATCCAGAGTAAATACAATAGGGGACAAGCCCCATAGGGCTTTGTCCCCTAAATATAGCTGCAAGCAGCAATGCCGGGGCCAAAGCAATCTTAAGTGGGAAAAAGAAGGCAAATGTAATCAGAGAGGGCAAAGGTCATTACCGTTACATGTCTTTTTTCCAACTAAACTTTCTTTCCTTATGTTACATCTGTCAACAAAAAATCTGAACACTAGGTTTATTGCTAGCTCAAATTAGAAATGTGCACAATTATGAGGTACTGCATGTGGCATCATAAGGTCTAAGATCGTACCAAATATGAAGGGTATAGGACTCTTGGTTACTGAGTTATGGACAAATATGTATATTTATGGAAAAAGGTCATCGAAATTAGATATGTGCATATTTAATGAGGTACAGCATATCTTACCATAAGGTATCCCATCTCACCAAATATGAAGGATGTAGTCCTTGTGGTTACTGAGTTATGGACAGATATGTATAATTGAGATCAAAGGTCATCGAGGTCACGTGATATTCTGTCAACAAAATTGTATCCCATAGTTATCCCTATATACCAAAAAATCAGACCTCTAGCTCTATTGGCTTGCCCAAAATTAGATATGTGCATATTTAATGAGGTACGGCATATGGTACCATAAGGTCTCCCATCATACCAAATATGAAGGGTGTAGCCCTTGTGGTTACTGAGTTATGGACAGATATGTATATTTGGGGTCAAGGGTCATCAAGGTCATGTGACATTTTGTGAAAAAAATTGTTTTCAATGGTTATCACTATATACCAAAAATCAGACCTCCAGCTCTATTGGCTTGCCCAGAATTAGATATGTGCATAATCAATGAGGTATAGGATGAGCTGGTCATGTGACATTTTGTTAAAAAACCGTAACACTAATACATTTCCTTGTGTACCAAAAATCAGAACTCTAGCTCTAGTTTGAAGGCTGGAATTACATATGTGCATAATCAATGTGGTAGAGAAACATGCCAGGGTCATAGGTCAAGTTCATCCTCAAAATATTGATTTGCAGTTTGATCCCTGTAGGTCACTGTTCAGTAGTCACTAGCCCCTGGCCCACCACAACTCTCAAATAGGCCAGAATAAGCCATGGTATAGCTCAGCTGCAGAGGTATAGGGGAGGTCAAAGGTTATTGAAAATCAAAAAATAATACTTTAAAAATCTTCTTCTCATAAACGGCAAAGTGAAAATTCCTGAAATTTGGTATGTAGCATCTAGGTAGTATGGTCTAAAAAGTTTCTTAACAGATTTTCGATTTTTCAATTTTTATGCAAATTAGGTGAAATTAAAATTTTTAATAATTAATAACAGCCAGGTCATGTATCCAATCAAAATATGAAGGGTCAGGTGCACCAGTACTCAGTATGCTTAATATGCCCTGCAAATTTGAAAAGGCTGCGCGCAACGGTTTTGGAGATCTAGCTTTGCAAAGAATTGTCGGAAGAAGAGGAAAAAGAAGAAGAAGAAGAAGTGATCCAGAGTAAATACAATAGGGGACAAGCCCCATAGGGCTTTGTCCCCTAAAGAAGAAGAAGTGATCCAGAGTAAATACAATAGGGGACAAGCCCCATAGGGCTTTGTCCCCTAAATATAGCTGCAAGCAGCAATGCCGGGGCCAAAGCAATCTTAAGTGGGAAAAAGAAGGCAAATGTAATCAGAGAGGGCAAAGGTCATTACCGTTACATGTCTTTTTTCCAACTAAACTTTCTTTCTTATGTTACATCTCTCAACAAAAAATCTGAACACTAGGTTTATTGCTAGCTCAAAATTAGAATTGTGCACAATTATGGGGTACTGCATGTGGCAACATAAGGTCTAAGATCGTACCAAATATGAAGGGTATATGACTCTTGGTTACTGAGTTATGGACAAATATGTATATTTATGGAAAAAGGTCATCGAAATTAGATATGTGCATATTTAATGAGGTACAGCATATCTTACCATAAGGTATCGCATCTCACCAAATATGAAGGATGTAGTCCTTGTGGTTACTGAGTTATGGACAGGTATGTATATTTGAGGTCAAAGGTCATCGAGATCATGTGACATTTTGTCAAAAAAATTGTATCCCATAGTTATCCCTATATACCAAAAATCAGACCTCTAGCTCTGTTGGCTTGCCCAAAATTAGATATGTGCATATTTAATGAGGCATGACCTATGGTACCATACGGTCTCCCATCATACCAAATATGAAGGGTGTAGTCCTTGTGGTTACTGAGTTATGGACAGATATGTATATTTGAGGTCAAAGGTCATCGAGGTCATGTGACATTTTGTCAGAAAAAATTGTATCCCATAGTTATCCCTATATACCAAAAATTAGACCTCAAGGTCTGTTGGCTTGCCCAAAATTAGATATGTGCATATTTAATGAGGCATGACCTATGGTACCATAAGGTATCCCATCTTACCAAATATGAAGGGTGTAGTCCTTGTGGTTACTGAGTTATGGACAGATATGTATATTTGAGGTCAAAGGTCATCGAGGTCATGTGACATTTTGTCAAAAAAATTGTATCCCATAGTTATCCCTATATACCAAAAATCAGACCTCTAGCTCTGTTGGCTTGCCAAAATTAGATATGTGCATATTTAATGAGGCATGACCTATGGTACCATAAGGTGTCCATCTTACCAAATATGAAGGGTGTAGCCCTTGTGGTTATTGAGTTATGGACAGATAAGTATATTTGAGGTCAAAGGTCATCGAGGTCATGTGACATTTTGTCAGAAAAAATTGTATCCCATAGTTATCCCTATATACCAAAAATTAGACCTCAAGCTCTGTTGGCTTGCCCAAAATTAGATATGTGCATATTTAATGAGGCTAGACCTATGGTACCATAAGGTATCCCATCTTACCAAATATGAAGGGGTAGGCTTGTGGTTACTGAGTTATGGACAGATATGTATATTTTAGGTCAAAGGTCATCGAGGTCACGTGACATTTTGTCAAAAAAATTGTATCCCATAGTTATCCCTATATACCAAAAATCAGACCTCTAGCTCTGTTGGCTTGCCCAAAATTAGATATGTGCATATTTAATGAGGCATGACCTATGGTACCATAAGGTCTCCCATCATACCAAATATGAATGGTGTAGCCCTCTTGGCTACTGAGTTATGGACAGATATGTATATTTGAGGTCAAAGGTCATCAAGGTCACGTGACATTTTGTTAAAAAAATTGTATCCCATAGTTATCCGTATATACCAATAATCAGACCTCTTGACTCTGTTGCTTGCCCAAAATTAGATATGTGCATATTTAATGAGGCATGACCTATGGTACCATAAGGTGTCCCATCATACAAAATATAAGGGTGTAGCCCTTGTGGTTAATGAGTTATGGACAGATATGTATATTTGAGGTCAAAGGTCATCGAGGTCATGTGACATTTTGTCAAAAAAATTGTATCCCATAGTTATCCCTATATACCAAAAATCAGACCTCTTGCTCTGTTGGCTTGAACAAAATTAGATATGTGCATATTTCAATGAGGCACGACCTATGGTACCATAAGGTATCCCATCTTACCAATATGAAGGGTGTAGCCCTTGTGGTTCTTGAGTTATGTACAGATATGTATATTTGAGGTCAAAGGTCATCGAGGTCATGTGACATTTTGTCAAAAAAATTGTATCCCATAGTTATCGCTATATACCAAAAATAGACCTCAAGCTCTGTTGCTTGCCCAAAATTAGATATGTGCATATTTAATGAGGCAGAGCATACGTACCATAAGGTATCCCATCTTACCAAATATAAGGGTGTAGGCCTTGTGGTTATTGAGTTATGGACAGATATGTAATTTGAGGTCAAAGGTCATCGAGGTCCTGTGACATTTTGTCAAAAAAATTGTATCCCATAGTTATCCCTATATACCAAAAATCAGACCTCCAGCTCTGTTGGCTTGCCCAAAATTATATATGTGCATATTTAATGAGGCATGACCTATGGTACATAAGGTGTCCCATCATACCAAATATGAAGCGTGTAGGCCTTGTGGTTACTGAGTTATGGACAGAAATGTGTAATTGAGGTCAAAGGTCATCGAGGTCACGTGACATTTTGTCAAAAAATTGTATCCCATAGTTATCCTTATATACCGAAAATCAGACCTCAAGCTCTGTTGGCTTGCCCAAAATTAGATATGTGCATATTTAATGAGGCATGACCTATGGTACCATAAGGTCTCCCATCATACCAAATATGAAGGGTGTAGCCCTTGTGGTTACTGAGTTATGGACAGATATGTATATTTGGGGTCAAGGGTCATCAAGGTCATGTGACATTTTGTGAAAAAAATTGTTTTCAATGGTTATCACTATATACCAAAAATCAGACCTCCAGCTCTATTAGCTTGCCCAGAATTAGATATGTGCATAATCAATGAGGTATAGGATGAGCTGGTCATGTGACATTTTGTTAAAAAACCGTAACACTGATACATGTCCTTGTGTACCAAAAATCAGAACTCTAGCACTACTTTGAAGGCTGGAATTACATATGTGCATAATCAATGTGGTAGAGAAACATGCCAGGGTCATAGGTCAAGTTCATCCTCAAAATATTGATTTGCAGTTTGATTCCCTGTAGGTCATTGTTCAGTAGTCACTAGCCCCGGCCCCCAACGACTCTCACATAGGCCAGAATAAGCCATTGGTATAGCTTAGCTGCAGAGGTATAGGGGAGGTCAAAGGTTATTGAAAAATCAGAAAAATAATACTTTAAAAATCTTCTTCTCATAAACGGCAAGGTGAAAATTCCTGAAATTTGGTATGTAGCATCTAGGTAGTATGGTCTAAAAAGTTTCTTAACAGATTTTCGATTTTTCAATTTTTATGCAAATTAGGTGAAATTAAAATTTTTAATAATTAATAACAGCAAGGTCATGTATCCAATCAAAATATTAAGGGTCAGGTGCACCAGTACTCAGTATGCTTGATATGCCCTGCAAATTTGAAAAGGCTGCGCGCAACGGTTTTGGAGATCTAGCTTTGCAAAGAATTGTCGGAAGAAGAGGAAAAAGAAGAAGAAGAAGAATATAGCTGCAAGCAGCAATGCCGGGGCCAAAGCAATCTTAAGTGGGAAAAAGAAGGCAAATGTATTCAGAGAGGGCAAAGGTCATTACCGTTACATGTCTTTTTTCCAACTAAACTTTCTTTCCTTATGTTACATCTCTCAACAAAAAATCGAACACTAGGTTTATTGCTAGCTCAAAATTAGAATTGTGCACAATTATGGGGTACTGCATGTGGCAACATAAGGTCTAAGATCATACCAAATATGAAGGGTATATGACTCTTGGTTACTGAGTTATGGACAAATATGTATATTAGGTCATCGAAATTAGATATGTGCATATTTAATGAGGTACTGCATATCTTACCATAAGGTATCGCATCTCACCAAATATGAAGGATGTAGTCCTGTGGTTACTGAGTTATGGACAGGTATATATATTTGAGGTCAAAGGTCATCGAGGTCATGTGACATTTGTCAAAAAAGATTGTATCCCATAGTTATCCCTATATACCAAAAATCAGACCTCTAGCTCTGTTGGCTTGCCCAAAATTAGATATGTGCATATTAATGAGGCATGACCTATGGTACCATAAGGTCTCCCATCATACCAAATATGAAGGGTGTAGTCCTTGTGGTTACTGAGTTATTGACAGATATGTATATTTGAGGTCAAAGGCCATCGAGATCATGTGACATTTTGTCAGAAAAATTGTATCCCATAGTTATCCTATACACCAAAAATTAAACCTCAAGCTCTGTTGGCTTGCCCAAATTAGATATGTGCATATTTAATGAGGCATGACCTATGGTACCATAAGGTGTCCCATCATACCAAATATGAAGGGTGTAGCCTTATGGTTATGAGTTATGGACAGATATGTATATTTGAGGTCAAAGGTCATCGAGGTTAACGTGACATTTTGTCAAAAAAATTGTATTCCATAGTTATCCCTATATACCAAAAATCAGATCTCTTGCTCTGTTGGCTTGCCCAAAATTAGATATGTGCATATTTAATGAGGCATGACCTATGGTACCATAAGGTGTCCCATCATACCAAATATGAATGGTGTAGCCCTTGTGGTTACTTTGTTATAGACAGATATGTATATTTGAGGTCAAAGGTCATCGAGGTCATGTGACATTTTGTCAAAAAAATTGTATCCCATAGTTATCCCTATATACCAAAAATCAGACCTCTAGCTCTGTTGGCTTGCCTAAAATTAGATATGTGCATATTTAATGAGGCATGACCTATGGTACCATAAGGTATCCCATCTTACCAAATATGAAGGGTGTAGTCCTTGTGGTTACTGAGTTATGGACAGATATGTATATTTGAGGTCAAAGGTCATCGAGGTCATGTGACATTTTGTCAAAAAAATTGTATCCCATAGTTATCTCTATATACCAAAAATCAGACCTCAAGCTCTGTTGGCTTGCCCAAAACTAGATATATGCATATTTAATGAGGTATGACCTATGGTACCATAAGGTCTCCCATCTTACCAAATATGAAGGGTGTAGCCCTTGTGGTTACTGAGTTATGGACAGATATGTATATTTGGGGTCAAGGGTCATCAAGGTCATGTGACATTTTGTGAAAAAAATTGTTTTCAATGGTTATCACTATATACCAAAAATCAGACCTCCAGCTCTATGGCTTGCCCAGAATTAGATATGTGCATAATCAATGAGGTATAGGATGAGCTGGTCATGTGACATTTTGTTAAAAAACCGTAACACTGATACATGTCCTTGTGTACCAACATGGGGCCCGGGGCACCGACGTCCTTTGTACCTCCTTACTGTTTATTATTTGCCATAAATGTGAAATTTGGCAAAAAGTCAAATTGTTTGGACATGAATGAAAGTTATTTGAACTGGTGGTTACTGCTCCAGCATAAGTTCAAGTGTGGATTCTAAGTATCAACAACCCTGATATGAAAGTGAATTAAGAATTAGAGATGGACTCAATAGGATCAACAATATCTAAAACAGGAAACGGTGAACTTATATAATACAGAAGGGAGAAAATTTAGCCAATGGCTAATCTAAACCAAATTACTTAAACTGGACTGTTGGCATTGATTACACATGTATTTATTGTCCATCATATAGAAAATAAATTTGGGCCATTGACTAAAAAACATTTGCTTGTTACACTCACCACACTTGTACTTAGTATTTGGAGTGTACACCTATCTACAATACAATGATAAAAAGTTTGGACTCTGTAGGTCAACAGTGCATCTTTAATGTTGAGACTAAATAAGCTTACCCCTCAAGTATGTATAGGCCAAAGATAATATTTAGTTTTGAATTATGTAGTGCAGGGAAGGACATACAATATGGTGAAAAGCAAATTAAATATAAAAACTGAATATACAATTATATGGAAATGTTGTTTTACAGTCATGAGTATCTGGTGTGTGCCGAGAGACAAATATAAAATTGGACAGTATCATCCTGACCACAGTTTGTCTGAGTGGTTGTTTCCTTCTGATTTTCTGACACGGTGATAGGTACAAAATATTATGCTATTCACGATAGTTATACAACATAGCTTGCATTTTGTTCAACAGTAGAACTGAGTTTTACATGTAAGATAACTTTCTCGTAAACTGTAAATTCTGGCTTCTGGCAGCTCAAACGTCGCAATACTACATTTTTTGATATGATATGGAGTGACTTCCACACATATGCAATATGCAGTGACAGTCGATATGTTCATAGTATAGAGTCTACTACATTCAAGCATAGTGATGTTGACAACTACATGCATGCCAGTGCACGATTTCAAAGTAGCAAGGATGAAATTCTAATGGTCTTTTAGTGGAAATATAGGTATTAAACGACAGTGAAACAAACAACATTAGTTATCGTGACCTTGCTAAAGTGCAATCTCGGATCATGTATGATCTGATGATCATGCCAAATTTATACCATGTCGGATTATGCCGTGATTCTGAAGTGCGCGTACTTCCTTAGTAAATCGGTCAACATCCCTGCGTACGATGCTGTGTTCCGCTACAGCTAATCGCCCCGCTCACCCTACGTAGGTCTTTGCAGGGCTGTGGTGAGCGGGGTAGCGGAACACACAGCACTGTAAATGTAATAGCGATCGGAGTCAACAATGATGTCAAAATCAATGCACAACTGTCGAAATTACCCAAAATAAGCAACAGAAAACTAAAAGTTATCGCTATGTCGAAAGGACAGTACATCAACATAAAACGACGCTAGTTTGTTATGACATGGAGGTAGAAGGACAGAGCGTTCCCTCACTCTCACCCAGCTATTAGTACGGGCCGCCGGTGGGATTGCCTCGCTGAAGCAATGGTACTGGGGAGTACCGAGTACGGAGGCCATCATTCTTCAGTCTATCGAAGGAGCGTTTCGTGCCAAAAAATACATGACAGCAACAAAAGTATCATCACTGTGAACTCCATATTTACAAAACATCATCAAATACACGCTAAAAACCCCCAAAAAAACGTCAAGATTCGCACCAGACGCGAGAAACAAGATGGCGTAAGTCCTTGGCAAAACAATGCTAACTTGTTATATGCGCATGCGCATATTAAGGGGTGACCCATTTGATTTCGGGGGGGGTATGCAGGAAGTGGTATGGGAACTTTTTTTTGTCAGAGAGACAGCATTTTTTTATTTCTACTGTCAGACCTGCATCAATTTTTTTTTCAAATGGAGTAGCAGTGAATTTTCAAATTTAAGCCACTGTTTCACATATCACAGGATGGTTTTATGTATTCATTTTACATTCCAACAAATGAAAACAAAATGGAAAGTCTAGTATATATACAACTTTCAATTGTAGAACACTTTTTTGGCAAATCAACTGTGATCATTACTATACCTGCTTTTCTTTAAAATAGTCAATTCCTTTTAAGTTCTCAGGGGGGGGGATGTTATCTTTTGTGGTCAGAGAAACAAGGCTCACACATTGCATTTCTTTATATTTGTTGTTCCTCAATTTTTCATTGTCAACTTGTAATCTTTCTAACATATTTATATTGAGAGAATAATGTATTGGTTTTAACACTAGTTTATTGACTCCTGTCTTGTGTTTTAAATTTTCACAATAGTCCCATCTAGATATTGCCTATACCATTGAGATATTGCAACAGAAATCCTGAAATATGATTTCTTGGGTCAGAAAGGGAAGGGAAACATCGAGTGCACTGAGGTGTAAAGTAGTGAATGCTTATATCGTAAGCGCTGGGAAAAAAAACACATAAGAATTGCTTGTGGTAAAAAATTTGCGCTGCCTATGGCAGCATGCCAGCAAAGAATACATGAGGATGAAGTTTCCAAAATTTTGCTCATTTCAACTGCATTGTGACAATTCCTTTTTTATTTCTGTCTGTTATGAGAATTTTTTTTCTCAAGCCATTACAGGCTTAATTTTCTTCTTTTATTTCACCTGGTGACATTTTTTTTTCTCAAAATCCTCCATACCCCCCCCGGAATCATGTGGTTCTTCCCTAAGTGAGCCCCTGACCTATACGGGCCAGTGGATTGCTTCCTCAGTAGAACTGATATGCCTGCCGGTACCGGTGTTTATCGCCTACGGAGGCCATCATTCTTCAGTCGATCAAAGGCGCCTTTCGTACCAAAAAATACACGACAGCCGCAAAAGTGCATCACTGTCAACTTCATAACTATAGAATATGTTGAAACACACAGTGAAACGTTCACGACGTAAAAGATGTACCCACACCAAGACACAAGATGGCGTCCGATTCGATTCTTCAACTCAGAATTGTCGTAGAGTTGTGCGCATGCGCAGACGGTAGCTTTAACGAAAGCGAGGCAAAATCAAGTAAATATAAAATAAAAATGGATAAAAATATTGTTTAAAAATAATACAAGGCATGTATCACCAAATTTTGAACATTTCTGACGGCATTGCAACTATACGAACACCCATGCCAAATATCACAATAATCAAATCAGTGGTTTTGAGGAAAAATTGAAAATAGTGGTTTTCAGAAAAAAGCTAAAAAAGTGACTTTAAAATGATTCAATCAAAAAAAGAAAAAAGACCGTTTGAGATACATGCCCAAGTGACCACCAGACCAAATTTCTGAAAAAGTTACTGAAGCGTTTTTGAGATACCTGCGTCCACAGCATACGGCCCACTGTATGCAACATCAGAGGCCGCGTCATCACATTAGTACCTTTGTGCCCACAGGGCACAAAGTACTAAAAATCAGACCTCTAGCTCTATTTTGAAGGCTGGAATTACATATGTGAATAATCAATGTGGTAGAGAAACATGCCAGGGTCATAGGTCAAGTTCATCCTCAAAATATTGATTTGCAGTTTGATCCCCTGTAGGTCATTGTTCAGTAGTCACTAGCCCCCGGCCCCCCACGACTCTCACATAGGCCAGAATAAGCCATTGGTATAGCTTAGCTGCAGAGGTATAGGGGAGGTCAAACGTTATTGAAAAATCAGAAAAATAATACTTTAAAAATCTTCTTCTCATAAACGGCGTGGTGAAAATTCCTGAAATTTGGTATGTCGCATCTAGGTAGTATGGTCTAAAAAGTTTCTTAACAGATTTTCGATTTTCAATTTTTATACAAATCAGGTGAAATTAAAATTTTTAATAATTAATAACAGCCAGGTCATGTATCCAATCAAAATATGAAGGGTCAGGTGCACCAATAATTAGTATGCTTAATATGCCCTGCAAATTTGAAAAGGCTGCGCGCAACGGTTTTGGAGATCTAGCTTTGCAAAGAATTGTCGGAAGAAGAGGAAAAAGAAGAAGAAGAAGAAGATTTTGATTTTTCAAATAAACGTTTATTACTAAAAATAGTCTCCTGTACAGACAAGTACATATCAAAACAATTCAAATTTTGAGACAAAAAGCAAAAATGAAATCTGACAAATGCTTTATAGCAAATGATGGTCAATTACTGAAAACACTAAACAAAATTGGACTGTAAAAAATCAGCAAAAACTGCAAAATGGCTATGATACTGATGCTGGAGCGAGACGGAGAGAACTGGTGGAAAGGCAAACAGGTAGCTATATCACTTGCAACATGGGGAAGGAAACCAATTAAATCTGAAAAAACACAATTTTGTAATGACAAAAGGCAAGATGCGAGGAGCATGAAAAATCTCCACTGAATAGGAGAAAGCGAAACAAACATCCGAAACAAGAAAAAGTGACAGAAATTTGCGAGGAAATAGGACAGGAACACCTTACATCTTGCAGAAAAAAGCCACCTAACCGCCAATGAGAAGGGGTATATTGAGAAAACTTTTCGTTGGCATGTACATGCTTACGAAGAATCCTCCCAACTGACCACCCCCTTCCATTCCGTGAGGAGTACGGTGCCCAGGACGAGATAGGATATGGCAAAAGGGAAAGTGTGCTTAGAGGTGAAAGCAATTTCTTTACAACAAAATTGAATCAATAGTAAAAGTTCCATCAATGTCTACAGAAGCAATGACGTTATTAATACACCAAATGTTTTTGAAAGCACTTATGTTTGAATTGAGCGTGAAGTAATTATATTCTTCTAAAATGCGAGCACAAACTCGCCTTTTAAAAACAGAAACAAGCATATTACTGATTGAGGGATCATGACCATAATTGCATTTCGTCTTGTTAAATGAATTGCAATTTTAGCTGTCGTAAAAAGGAAATTAAAAGCGCAAAAGTATTCTTGTCCATGTATGATTTATCAAAGGGTGGGCCTAAAACAAACCACCAGAATAAAATCTTGCATTCCTGACCAAGAAAAAGGTGACAGAGTTTACGAAGGAGAATGAACAAGGGAGAAAGACGAGGGCATTCTAAAAATATGTGTAAAAGGTCATCTCTGGCACTACAGAAAATACAATCAGAGGATGAGCTATAGCCAGAATGGAACATAAACGAGCCAGTTGCGTACGCACCGTGGAGAAGACGCCATTGAAGATCTCCTTCTTTTTGGGAATTGGACTGAGATAACAAGAAGTGAAAAAAGGTTTGATATTTTCCGTAAGTGAAAGCAGATCTCTCCAAACTGTATCTTGACGTTATTGTTCCTATGAAAATTTGACATAATCAAGAATTTATATATGCTTCCCTTTTCAAATTTATACAAGGGACAATTCAAAATAATATGGTCATCAGTGCCTTTACAAATAAGTTCGAAAGAGTACGAAGGACGATGACAAGAATGAACGTCATCCAAATCAACTTCCTCTTCAAAATAACTGTGGATTTGTTTTTCCAATCACAGGGAAGAGAGTCGACCAACGTCTTGACAGTATATGTTAAAATTCTATCCGAATGAATAGAAACAATGTTTTTAAAATGGCTTGGGGAGCGCCAAGATTTTTGGAAAGGGTCAAAAGATCTCCAACTTTTGTAATGCCAGCATGATAAAGTGATTAACAAGAGTACTATCAAGAGGGTTTGTAAAACTAACACAATCGTTGAAAAAAAGGGCTTCATGGAAGATATCTTTGATTGAAAGGGGTCCACCTTTTCTCAAGAAAATACATGACTTCCAGACTCTCAAAAGTTCAAGATAAAAATTAGGAAGATAATCTGGAACAGACTGATAATTCACTGTAAAAAGTTGAGAGGTGTACTTGAGATTACCAACATTCCGAAAATAAAAATCAGCAAACAAAAATGAAGGATGGTCCAGACCTGAATACAAGTATCTTTGAAGATAATTAATCTGAAAGCTTTCACACGTGAAGAGAGATCGATGAGATTTTGCCCTCCTAACTTCAATGGAGCAAAAATTGTACGACTTGGCAACCAATGTTTTCCTTGCCAGAAGAAATCAAGAAATTTGTGCTGAATTTCATCAATGATAAAAGCAGGAGGACAGAGGCAAATTAAAACGGTGAAAGAGTTAAGTAGCAGCAAGTTGATTAATAACGATAACACGGTCTTGGAATGACATAGCAGGAGCATATCTATTCCACCAAGATAACTTATTGTCAATCTTTGTAACACACTCACTCCAGTTTTTTGAAAAATAGTCGTTACTGTTACTAAATAAGTACCAAGGACTTTGAGACCTATACTATTCCAAAGAATTTCAAGCGGATGATCAGCACGCCCACGCCATGAGCCGACCCAAAGACCTTGGGACTTACGATAGTTAATTTTTGCATTACTGGCATGCTCATAGACAGAAAACCAATATTTAAACCTCAAAAATCAGTATGACAAGTAACAAGAGTATTAATGTCATCAGCATAAGCTGAAAGTTTACATTTACGATCACCTGAATTTGGAATCATAACACCTTGAATATTGTCATCTTGTCTTATTCTGTGTAAAAGAGGTTCAATAACAATTGCATACAGCTGCCCCGATAATGAGCAACCTTGCCTTATACCACGTGAAAACTGAACTGGAGCAGTAAGGGAACTGTTAACACGAACAAGACTATCAGTTTGAGTATACAGAAGTTTAATAAAATTGATGAAATTTTCACCAAACCCGAACGCATGCAGAGTTTGAAAAAGATAATGATGACTGACACGATCAAAAGCTTTTTCCTGATCTAAAGAAAGAATACCAAGAGGAAGATTCATGTCATTATGAAAATGAATGCAATCCCTAATTAAATGAATATTGTCAAAAATCTGTCTGCCTGGAACAGTATAACTTTGATCTACATGAATGATATCTTGCAAAACCTGCTTTAAGCGAAGCGATAAAGCTTTAGTGAAAATTTTATAATCAGAGCAAAGCAAACTGATAGGTCTCCAGTTCTTAAGAAGGAGTTATCACCTTGTTTCGGAAGGAGTGTGATAACAGCTCTACGACAGGACGTTGGAAGAAGGCCATCGGAAATTGACTTTGAAAAACCTGGTGAAAATCATTCCCCAATAGAGACCAGAATTTTTTATAAAATTCACAAGGAATGCCATCAACACAGGTGTTTTACCATTCGCAATGTTCTTGAGTGCAAAGGTGTACTCGTCAAGACTAATGGGTTCATCAAGTTGCGTAACTTTGTCAGCAGGTAATTGAGGGAGATCATGAAGCAAAGTATTTGTGCTTCGGGCGAAACAGGCTCAGCAGTAAACAGGTTTTGATAAAACTGACGAGTAAGTTGACGAATTTCTCTCTGATTTTCAGTTATTGTATGATCTTCATGTTGGAGATGAGTAATTGATTTACGACAGCCTTTGTATTTTTCAAGAGAAAAGAAAAACTCTGAATTAGTATCAGAATCATTGAGCTGGTGTGAAAACGAGAACGAATAAATGCACCTCTGGTGTCAAGTTTCTGAAAACTGTCTAACAGGTCTTTTTGCTGATGATATCTTGTTTCCAGAGAAGGCTGAGTATGAATCAATGTTTCCAAAGTACGAATTTCCTCAATAAGCTTTTGTTTTGAACGTTTAAAGTGATGAACTCGTTCAGCGCTGTACTGCTGACTCAATTCTTTAATCTTTTGTTTTCCTATATCCCACCAAGACTGAAGAGAAGAAAACCTATCCTTCTCATTACGCCAACCTTCCCAGAATTCCTTAATTAAAGTACAGTAATTTTCATCGTTAAGAAGACTGGTATTGAGACACCAAACTGGATTTTTGTTGACACTCGAATTCATAGTTAAAACAAGAGAAACAAGAGAGTGATCAGATAAATCAGTAGGAGAGTCAATAGACACAGATTTAATTTTCGAAGTCAACCTCTTGTTGATGAAGAAAGTATCAATGCGACTTTTTTGCTCTCCTCTCTGCCACGTAAAATTTTGAGCCTGCTTATGAAAATAACGCCAGGCATCAGAAAGCTTACAGCGATGAACAAGAGAAGAAAAAACTTGCGAAGACTTTAAATGTGGTTCAATATGAGACGACCTATCTAAATCAGGAACAAGAGTACAATTAAAGTCGCCCCCTATGACAATATTTTCATTATCAAGATCAAAATCAAAGAGAAATTTACGAAGACTTTCAAAGACAAGTCATCGTTGATGACACAGTCCCCACTTGTTAATCGGTACTTTGATTACAGGTCCTCAAAGAGGATAGAGTCCTCTTCATTAGGTCTGTGATAAAAATACTTTTGAATGAATTCGCTTGATACATGTCTGAGTTATGGTTCAGGACATGAAAAAATCGTAACAAAATGGTCGCACAGCGGCCATATTGGATCGCATCACAAAACAAATTGATGTGCATAGCTATGACATTGGTCGATGTCCTTGTACCAACTTTGAATAAAATTGGTCAAAAGATGCAGATATGCCTGAGAAATGGCTCTGTACATGAAAAAATCGTAATAAAATGGCCGCCTGGCGGCCATATTGGATCGTATCACAAAACAGATTGACGTGCATATGTATGACATAGGTCAATGTCCTTGTACCAACTTTGAATAAAATCGGTTGAGATATGCCTGAGTTATGGCTCTGTACATGAAAAATCGTAATAAAATGGCCGCACAGCGGCCATATTGGATCGTATCACAAAACAAATTGCCGTGCACAGCTATGACATTTGTCAATAAGCTTGTACCAACTTTGAATAAAATCGGTTGAAACGTGCCTGAGTTATGGCTCTGTACATGAAAAAATCGTAATAAAATGGCCACCTGGCGGCCATATTGAATCGTATCACAAAACAAATTGATGTGCATATCTATGACATTGGTCAATGTCCTTGTACCAACTCTGAATAAAATCGGTCAAAACATGCCTGAGTAATGGCTCTGTACATGAAAAAAATCGTAATAAAATGGCCGCCTGGCGGCCATATTGGATCGTATCACAAAACAAATTGATGTGCATATCTATGACATTGGTCAATGTCCTTGTACCAACTCTGAATAAAATCCGTCGAAACATGCCTGAGTAATGGCTCTGTACATGAAAAAATCGTAATAAAATGGCCGCCTGGCGGCCATATTGGATCGTATCACAAATCAAATTGACGTGCATCTGTATGACATTGGTCAATGTCCTTGTACCAACTTTGAATAAAATCGGTTGAAACATGCCTGAGTTATGGCTCTGTACATGAAAAAATCGTAATAAAATGGCCGCCTGGCGGCCATATTGGATCGTATCACAAAACAAATTGACGTGCATCTGTATGCCATATGAAGTAATCCTTCTATCAAGTTTGAAGAAATCGCTCTAGGCATCTCAGAGATATCTCCGTGAATGGACGCACGCACGCACGCACGCACGCACGCACGCACGCACGCACGGACATGACCAAACCTATAAGTCCCCCCGGACGGTGTCCGTGGGGACTAAAAATACAACAATCATCTCCACTTGAAGGAGCATAAATATTAAGCAAATGAAAGGAAGTGTCATCCATTTTAATATGCAAATGAAGTAGACGACCCTGGACGACACTTTTACAGATACAACATCAATATTTTTGTTTCGTGGAAACAGCGCTGCAACCCCAGCAGAATTACTAGTACCATGTGAGAAATAAATAGGCGCGCGCCAAACTACTTGCCACTGCGCCTGATTAGCCACTGTAGAATGGGTTTCTTGTAAAAAATAAAAATCAGCAAAATGATTGGACTTCAACGAAGACAAAATGTTATACCGTTTCAAAGAATCACGGCAACCATTTACGTTCCAAGAAATGAAACTTGCCATCACTAGACAAGCAAAAACAAGAACGATTTTACTTCCCATGTTTCGTAATAGCCAAGCTTTTACATGTCTAACATGTTGTTGTAACTTTGCCACAAGTTTATGGATACGAACTTTTTGTTGACTAGTGACAATATCTGACCTGCGTAAGTTAGCAAATGACTTTATGAGAACCTTAAAATCTGAGCAGTAATCTTTACATTTTTCTATCATATTTTTAGAGCCTTTAATGTCTTCTAAAAACTCAAGCAAATTAGACGGCTTGATTTGTAGCTTTTCTTGAAATTCTGATAAGTCAGACATTTCAGACGCAACAGACTCATTGTCATGATCAGACATTTCGCTGAGAACATCAAAGGAGTTTGATGTTTTCACTCCTGACTAAATAAGCTGATTTTGAGAAGCTTTTCTTGGAGACTGTGACTGAGAAATAAACGAATCCTGAGACTCATTAACATTGATATCTGAAAAAGGAGTCTCGGGAAACTCAAGTGATTGAGACTCAATAAGTGAAGATGATGACGAAGAAGGGGGGTCGAATGATAAAACGGGAGTAGAGGGGAGCGGAGAATACGAAGGCGAAGCAGGGGTTTGTACCCTGTCTTCATCGGCATGGACGTTAACAATTTTTGTCTTTCTTTTGAGCGTCAGTGGGTTGACTGTTTTTACTGGTGAGAGGTCTTTGATCAACAGAATTTTCATCAACAGATGTGACTTTGTGAGCGGACTCTGATTGTGCCTCATTGTTTTCGACAAAGCGAGTTGACGTTGAGGCGTTACTTGAAGTTGAGGTGTAATTTCTGTAGTATTGATATGCTGGTTGACACCTTCATTTGCATTTGCTTCACTTTCGACAACATCCATTAAACCTGAGTTTTCATCCACACCATTATTGTCTTTTTGAACATTTTCAGTGTCATTATCGTTGTTTCTGAAGATCTATAGTTTGGACAACGTTTACGGATATGACCTTTTAGTCCACAATGAAAACAACGCAGTTCATCAATAGAAACGTAAACGGAATAAAAACGATCATCATATTTGATTTGAATTAAACCACTGATGTTCTCATTGTGTAACAAAACATGAACTTGTCGTCTAAACGACTTCACATGCTTCAGCGAAGCATTTTACAACCAGAAGGGATTGCTCTTAGGTGACCAACAACTCTACCAAGTTTCCATAAATGTTCCTCCAAAACTTCATCAGGAATGAACGGAGGAACATTTGACAGAATTAATTTTGAGGCCGGTTTCACCATGTGTTCCACATCGACTAATTCATCAAACAAAGCAAACTTGGACTCAACAATACTTTCAACATTACCGAGTGTTGCTAAGAACACAACAACGGACTTATTCATTCTAGATGCAGCAATAACATTTTCACTTCCGACTTTCTTTGCAATCTCTTCAACATAGCTTTCAACGGGAACACCTTCAATATTAGTACACCTGACAGCATGCTTGCGTGTCAGATTCCGAAATGGCTTGTCCTCCCGGGCGGCCATATTGCCGACCACGGGTTAACAAATGACAAAAAATAAAATCGAAGGAAATCCACCTAATCGAAGATGAAACCGGACCGGAGACAAGACCCAAAAGAACTTAACACTACTCACAACATAAACTGATGACAATTGACGAAGGATGGCACTTCTCACAGGTAGAAAAACAAAACAAGTAGGAGCCCTTCTTCTGTACGTCTATCCAATATGGCGGAAGAAGAAGAAGAAGAAGAAGTGATCCAGAGTAAATACAATAGGGGACAAGCCCCATAGGGCTTTGTCCCCTAAAGAAGTGATCCAGAGTAAATACAATAGGGGACAAGCCCCATAGGGCTTTGTCCCCTAAAGAAGAAGTGATCCAGAGTAAATACAATAGGGGACAAGCCCCATAGGGCTTTGTCCCCTAATTACCTAAAATATACAAATTTGGGGGTTTCCCAACACTTTGAGCAGAAAATTTATCTAATAACATCCCTCGGGGCTTTATACCAAATTACAAAGCTATCAAACAAGTAATTTTGAGAACAAGTTTTCTTGAACAAAAATGACAATATTGTCTCAAAAATACATATTTGTATATTTCAGGACAATTTCCACATATCTGACTATTGTCATGTCTGTACGTCTGTGTACAAAATATAAAAGCTGTCTGTCCAGGGGTTTTAAAAAGAAAATACTGTTTAAGATTTTTTGACTAAAAATGACAAAATTGCTCCAAAATTGTAATTTTCCCAATTTTGTCATAATTTCAACAAATTAGAAGAGTAACACCCTTGCAAACATCCAACCAAAATTTGAGAGCGATTGGGCTGGTGGTTTCAGAGAAGAAGAATTTTTACTGAAAATGAGAAAAATCACCAAAAAATTCAGCAAAAATACAAAATTAAGGATATCTTCACAATATTCATAAAACTGTATAAGGTTCACCTAAGGTACTTGCACACAAATTTTCAAAGCAATCAAAACAGCCGTTCTCGAGATATTAATTCTTGACCATTTTCACATTTTGTAAGCTCATTTGCATAATTTTGGCAATGCAGACTTCATTTGAACAAAATCCCATCTATAGCCCAGGATGCATCACACACCAAAAACCAACTGAAATGTGCAGCGGTTTGCGTGTTTTTGATGTTGACGGACATACTGTACGTACATACATACATACATACATACATACATACATACATACATACACACATACATACAGACGCCATCGATTCAGCTTATACGATAAACTCACTTGGTTTAACCAAATGTGAGCTAAAAAGTGTCCTGTGCACCGCTGTGGCCGCTCAGCTCTACTGCTAACGTTACGAACTTATACAATCGGCGAATTTTAAAATCACTTTTCTACAATTTCAATGTTGAAACATGCAGTTTATTTATAACTTGTAAACGGAAATTATGCAGGCAGCTTTGAGACATACAGTGAGCAGCGCCCAGAACACGGCTGTGGCTGCTCGGCTGTCTTTACACCTTACACTGAAGGTACGAAAGTATTGGGAATTTTAATTTGAAATTGGACAAAATAAACGCTTATTGGCCATCCTCGAGATTCAAACTTCAACGTATTCAAGGGAATACTTACAAAAATCGATCGATCGGCTTCCTAACTTGTAAAGTCAACATCGGCTCTATCTACAGCTGATAATTAGCGAAATGTTTTTTTACGGACAAATCCTGTGCCAGTGCCATTTTCAAATTGTGCAGCTTGAAAGTTGACGCATGCGCATACTTTCCCTTTAAAATATTTACGTTATTGTGAGTCGTACTGATAAATAGCTTTCAAAAAGGCGGTGGCATGGAAGTTGTCCGGAGGTAAGATTAAGCGATTTACCTGCAATAACATGTCCCGGTGCAGTTTTTTGTGTTTCAAGAACACAGTCGATCGATTTAGTACCACGCATGCGACAACACAGAGAAGTTTGAATCTCAAAGGTTGCCAACAACGTTTATTTTTGCGGATTTTATTTGTATTATTTTCGTACCTTCAGTGTAATGTGTGCAAGTTAGCCGAGCAGCCACAGCCGTGCTCTGGGCGCTGCTCACCTTAAATGCTAAGGCTGTGTACTGTAAACAGGAAATCTCTCTCTTCAGTCCATTATATGACTTAATATTGATTTTTAATTGTTGTATTCAAGAAATTTCAAAAGTTTAAGAAATGCAGTGTCCTTTGATTATTGTAATGTCTTTAGCTGATTAAGGAACAGCTTTGCTCTATCCATATTTCATGATAATTGGCAGTATAGTATAACAATTGTACCTCTATATCATCATGATCATTATAATTATTCTAAATCATTATTATTATAAATTTCTGGACATGGCATTAACGGGCAAGTTGCACACAGTCAAAACGTATATCTGATTTACCAGTGACCACATAACCTGGTCTTTAATTACATTTTACCAACACTTAATCTATATTAGTAATACGGGTAAGGGTGAAAATAAAGAAAAATAAGAGCTGAAACACAAATTTTCTTCAGCCTCCTAGTTCCAAATCCGCAGAAAGTTCCAAATATTAATGGCAAGGTATGGGGATTAAATTGTATGCAAATTCTCTAGATAACTGAAACGAACGAACGAACTATAGGAATCAATCATTGTTTAGTTTCATAGGGCTTTTCGTTCTGTATGCCGTATTAGTATATAATCATTACAATGAGTTAAAATACACAGAAAAATAAATAACCACGTCAATTTCTTTTTACAGAGCAAAATGTTTATTCAAGTTATAAAATGATCAACTTTGGATAGGAAGTACTTAGAGTAATACATAACTTAAACAAGTAACTTCTCATTTACTGATAATATAATTAATTAAAATAAGTTAATGTCAATTTGAAAAATTAATGAAAATCATTTTCATGATCATCATATAGGATTTATGCAAAAGAGGAATCGTTCAAAAATAGGTAAAATGTATTTAGCAATGTTAAAAAAAATTACAATCTCTCTTTACGATATTGTATAACATTTCATGTTTCAAGTATTACATTTAATAGAATGTTGGCATTTCGTATAATTTTTTTTACAATTAGCCCTGTTGCACAATGTACATTGTATTAGACTTTGAATATACCTTTTCTTGGACCTTTTAAATATTAAAAGTGAAGAAATAATTCATGTTCCAATTCGAAAGAGTAGGTGACATGGTTGACTTATTGGACAAATAAGAAGTTATTCATTGCTGTTAGATATATTTGAAAAAATTGCCTAAACTAAAAACACAAAAAATGATCTTACATAGTCATTACAATGCTAAGTTAGCTCTTAAATCACTTTTGTAAATAAATTATCAGCACCAGGTTTGTATAGTATCTATGACCTCTTTAGCATTTGGGTAAATTAGCTGTTTTATGCACAATTTCATTAAACTTGCGGTATGTAATTTCCATGACCCTATTTAAATTTACAATGAAGAAATAGGTAATAAGGAAATAATGATGTTGGTTGTTTTTTAACATTGTATAGTCATTTATAGGTCAAAAGAAGGGAAAAGTAAAGTGGTAGGAGGGGCAAATTGAAGTTATGTAAAATGAAGAATCATAAATGATATGATGCACACAAAAAATACATTAAATAATCAAATTGCTTGGATAAAATGTCAGTTTGTCAATATATTTTAAGAAATCTATTAACAGCAACGATTTTGTTCCCATTACTGAGTTTTACATTTATTCCAATCTTGCACGTTCTTACCTCTTCCTCTTAGAGTTTACTAGTCATTTTGTTTGTCGTTCTGGCACCCTCCCGAAATACAGAGTGGAAACATAAACTACTTTTTGTGTACATTAAATATAATTTTTAAGTGAAATGCAGGGAAAAGTGAAACACAGTGCAGGGGTGTAGAAAATAGCCAGCAAAATCAACCGGTGGTCAGCTAAAATTTGCCGGTTGTGAAAATTTAGTTTTTGTAAAAATCACGACATTTTGCACAAACTTTATGGGCACATACACTGCTTATAGCCACCAGTATTTTTATTTTTGCCATCTGTGACCAAAATTTTCTACATCCTTGCAGTGGCAGCCATACTTGATTTACGCAAATTAGGAATATTTCTCGGATGATAAAATATATTAAAAATATTGCCTGGACAAAAATAAGTACATTACATACATACATTACTTGAACATAATGTCGCGTTTTTCTCAATTCAATATGCATATTTCTTTTATCAGTGAATGTATTGCACCCATTATATGTTTATATCTATGCAA
Source organism: Ptychodera flava (assembly GCF_041260155.1). NCBI lineage: Eukaryota > Metazoa > Hemichordata > Enteropneusta > Ptychoderidae > Ptychodera > Ptychodera flava. The sequence continues at coordinate 515,572 of NW_027248390.1, forward strand.
ATGAGGTAATGTTATACCTCTTAGATTGTATTGTACTTTTAGAATGTCATTCTAGGACCTCTCTAAAATACACATAGAAAAATAATTCTATTGCTGTAAGAAGTAGCTTAAAATGGTTATTAATTAGGGATATACAAAGAAAAGCAAAGTGTTGTGGCGACGATATTGGATTTATGCAAATGAGGAATATTTCTATGACGACAAAATATTTCCATCAACATTGCCTGAACCAAAAACAAGGCAAGTAAAACCTGCATATATCATGTTTGGCCAAATATTTTTAATAGAAACATTCTATCAGCACCTAGTTTGTAACCATAATCTTTTTATATTTATGCAAATTAGGCATTGTTTACATTTCTAGATTGTACTAGGCTTTAGTATGTCGTTGTAGGTCTTTTAGACAGTGAATAAATTATTCTATTGCAGTCAGAAGTAGCTTACAATAGTTATTAATTGGAAAAATACAAAGAAAAGTGAAGGTTGTGGCGGTTATTTCTCAGCAAACCATTCCAGTCCTTTCATACCGAAACAATGTAGGGAAATTTAATATTTCCTAATCATTCAAGAATTTCTCAAAGGAGAGTAGAAAATAAAATGACAAAAGTTTGCAAAGTTCAAGTAACACTCCCACATCATCAGATCCCTAGTCTCAATCTCCTTCTGGCAAACAATTTGGTACACATCCTTGGAATTATTGCAAGAAAGTCGGCCATTTAATGTCAGATTGTTCAAATTGAAAAGAAATCGTAAATGTCAGAGTGGTCAAAGTGGATCTAAGCCCTCCGGCTTTACTTCTTCATAATCTGAATTAGAGTAAAATAATGTGTACAACAAATTTTTTGAGGTTAAACCCCTAATCCCCAATTAATGAGGTCAAGGTTGATTTTTCGCAAGATAGCATTATGGGTATTTTTGAAACATTTATTCACGATGGTTTTATATTACTTTCCAGTGACTTGTCTTCCACTACCCGGCTCAAAATTTTAAGAGATACCGGGGCTTCTAAATCTCTTTTTGTGGCAGATACCCTGCCGTTTTTCTGAAAAGTCAGTTTCAGGTTCTAAAATTCTTCTTAAGGGGTAAGATTGTAATGACAACATTCCTATTCCTCTCCATAATGTCAATTTGTCGTCGGACTTGTTTCTGGACCTGTTACTTTGGGTATTTGACGTTTTTTGCCTTTTGAAGGTATTCACCTTCTCGTAGGAAACAACTAGTCGGCGAAAATATGGTTTGACCCCCCCCCCCCAAAAAAATGGCTACAAAAAGTTTATCAACGGTTTTTATAGAGTCAAATGTGCTCAATAACATAGTAAAAGTCTACCAGAATCTGACCACCGGAAACGTGTCATTTTCAAGATGGCGTCCAAGATGGCCGCCATATACTTTGAATGGCAATAACTACTTAAATATTAAACCTAGACTAGTGATGTCTGTGTCTACCACCATGTTTTAGTGGTTTAGGAATCCACGTACCATATCTAGATTACGGGCAAGTGATCATAAGTCCCATAATTTGCATATTGTACATGTATTAAAAATAATCACTGTCACATTCTTCGTCCGGAACATGTTGCTCATGTGGATTTTCACAATTTCCGAGGTTAGGTAGTAAAGGGAAAGCAACTCCACACATCGTTCATATTTGGGTTGTTTGCGTTTTGTGTATGAAATTGTGTATAATATAAGTGTATATCATGTTTGGCTGTTTTATGTAAAATGTTGCTTAGCCATGGTGAGACGTACCCGTAATCTACGTGTCTTGAGGTTACTCCGCACTGGAGCGGAGAGATAGTGTGACACTGCGATCCTTGGCGCTACATTTCGAAAACGGAATTTTCTTCATCAGTCGCTTAAAATTCATTTTTGATTGGTGAGACGTGTTGAATGGTCGATTATTTTTATTTGGTAGTATGTTGTTCCACTAACCTTGGTTGTTCAAGTAGGGAAGCTAGAATGTCTACTGTTTGGTCTTGTTGTGTTTGTGTAGGTTCGTGTGAACCTGAGTTCGAGCTGTTGTCGCTTTTGTGAAGTCTGGCGCTTATAAGTGTATCGCCTATATTTCTGTTCCTTCTATATGCGATTATTGGTTTATTTTGGAACAGTTTTGTAGTGTTTCTTTTTCAAGTTCATTCCAGTTTTATGTCAGGGCTTGCTTGATTTTGTTGTTTCGATGTACAGGCTATATGTTGTTATGAAGCATACGTATGTTGTCGGCGTTCTTTCTTTCTTTTTGTTGTTCAAGCTGTCTTTTTCTGCTATTATGATCTGTTTCTCTGATAATGCGTTGTATTTTATTTTTTTATATTCTCGGTCTTGTAATTTTTTACTAAATTGTGTGATTTTCTGTGTAAAATCGGTTTCGTTGTTGCATTTTCTGATGTATCGTACATAATCAAGCAGCCACCAACAAAATACATGATACCTCTGCTAAAAATAATCTTAAAAAACAAAAACATTTGAATTCAATGATGAATTCTACTGGCAAATATGGGGTGCTCTATGGGGTCTCCCTCGTTCGCCGGAAATTCCAGATATTACATTTCACGAGACAGAAATGAGAATAATACAAAAAACACAAACGACAAATACCGACCTGTCTGAGGTTCAGGGACGATGTTATCCTGATTTTCATCGGAACACAACACTAACTGAATGAATTCATATCAAACATCAACAAAATGCATCCTACTTTCAAATTTTCGTTTGAAAGCTCCTCTCAAGAAATCACATATTTAGACCTGACTATCTACAAAGGTCGTCGATGCAACAAAGAGAACATTCTCAACACCAGACACACACAAAACCAACAGATACATTCCAGTTCTTACAAAGAAACTCATGCCATCCGGCAACAATATTCAAAGGTCAGATCAAAGGTGAAACATTACGATACATCAGAACATGCAACAACGACACCGATTTTACACAGAAAGTCACACAATTTACTGCAAAATTACAAGACCGACAAAATAAAAATACCGCAATTAATAGGTATCGCTCACATTTGATCAGAATTGGTACATACCAGTATGGGTACCAAAGATCAACAAGAAATGTTGTTTCTATCTGTTTAGTGCAAGAAAATCCTACGTTGATGTTATGACAATGATTTCTGCACAGTACAACCAGAAAAACAACAAGAAATATTTAACCAGAAAAACAAGAATGACAAAAAGTAAAAAATCTGAAACTTTAGGTACTGGACGTCAACTTTAGCTACATGCATAGCAGAAACAGCTAGTCCCTCTTAGTTTGAGCAGGATAATATGTAACAGTTCATAACCAATGACATGAAAAGACTCAAGCTCAGCGGAGTAGCCTGTTTCAGTCACTGGCATGCCACCACTCCTGCACATTTGCAGGATTTCCCTTTTTCTTACCTCATTTGCACATTTTTGACACTGACGTGTTCATTTGAACAACGTCACATCTCAACCCCTGCATCTACCTGTACACCAAATACTGAGATGGTAGCTTTGGTGGTATGGGAGCTTTTGCGTGTGACGGACATACATCCGCAAATACATACCCACATACATACATACATACAGACGCCACCGACTCACCATATAAGCTCTTTTTGGTATTTATATACATACCAAATATGAGCTAAAAATGAAATAGAACGCATTATCAGAGAAACAGATCATAAAAGCAGAAAAAGACAGCTTGAACAACAAAAAGAAAGAAATAACGCCACCAACAATACAGTAGTCTTCATAACAACATATAGCCCGTACATCGAAACGACAAAAATCAAGCAAGCCCTGACAGAAAACTGGAGTGAACTTGAAAAAGACGAAACACTAAAAAAACTGTTCCAAAATCAACCAATAATCGCATATAGAAGGAACAGAAATATAGGCGATACACTTATAAGCGCCAGACTTCACAAAAGCGACAACAGCTTGAACTCAGGTTCACAAGAACCTACACAAACACAACAAGACCAAACAGTAGACATTCTAGCTTCCCTACTTGAACAACAAATGTAAGTGGAAGTCCATTACCCCTTACGAAAAAGTCCTATAGGACCCAAGTGGGATTGACCGTGGTCCAATAGGAGTAACACAGGAATGGTGTAGGACCAGGCTGGTCCTATAGGAATGATGATTGTAAGTCCTATTGGACAATCCCATTGTAAATGAAATTCCAATAGGAACTTTGTGGGACCATGCTTGTCCTATTGGAACAATCCCTGAATGTCCTACAGGACAACCCTTTTGTAAATGACATTCAAATAGGATTTTAGCAATTCTGTCAGAATCATTAGCTTTTGCTGTTGCTCTGACAAAATTATTCTAACCATTCTCGGATAGCAAAATATTTTGCAAATTAATTTGCAATTAATCTTTGGACTGGTACTGAACAGTTCGTGTTCAGTCTTAATTTAGAGATGTATTATGCGCACTCGCAGTAACGTTTTGACCCGTTGACCCTTTGCTGCGCGTGCGTAGAGCAGGAAGTTGATCGTACCTAAATGTCAGAGGTCAGAGCTAGCTCCGATCGCGCGGATCGCGCTAAGTTTTCTGCCTGACTGTCTACACCGTGTGTACTCCTTCGGAAGCTTCTGCTGTATACGGTAAACTTGCCGAATCAGGTCCACAGTTACAATTGATCAGGAATCAACGGTTAATAAACCTCTTTACAGTGATCCCATGATAAATTTGTGGAACCAGCGCTTAATTTTTAACTTTCCTGGGAGCACGATGCAAGGCCTGCGTGGCAGGGCTGTGTGTTTTACCGGCGTTCGGGCCACAAAACGCCGGTAACTGCGACGCAGAGCCCGCTGCCCGGACTTGTATTTCATGTTTGCATGCAGGGCAGTTGTATTTCTTTTGGTGTTAAACTTCGCCATTGTACCGTCGACTGTTTGTCCCTCCCTGCCTGTTAATGTTGATCATTTCGAATATATTGCCATGGGGCTGTGTATGGCTTATAATAAATATGATGCTGCATGGAGGTAGAAACTTCTTCCGCCATCGCCACGGTGAACGTACGTTGATGCTCCGATGGACGACTGCACTCTAGTCTGCAGAGAGGTACGTCTCAGGTGATCGTCAAAACCTAAAGCTTCCGCAATGACCCTCGGGGGCTAGGCTTCCATAACTGACATAGGTTTCTAAAACTGTATTTAATTTCCCTTCCCCTCAGTCTTTTGCTACACGCCAACGACGCCAAAGGAGTCTCGCCATGAAGCGGTTGGGAGGATCTTGACTAATGGAAGGAAACCAATTGAAGGGGAATTTTAGTCAGATGTACGACACCAGGATGATAAAATTTGCCTAAATAAAATTTGCTTCATGTGCATTATAACGTTTGTCTAGTCAAGCTTATAGGCTGATTTTCAGGTTGTTTTGATTTTGCTCTTGTTTTAGGGAAAACCATTTCCTCCAAAAACCTAGTTTGAGGGTTTTCTTTCGGTTTTGTTCTTATTTTTTATCGTCATATTTTTTGCACAGTGCAATGAAAGCATTTGTTCTTATTAGGTTAATATAAAAGACACATGTCAGCAGAATATCACTCATAGTTAGTTACTCAACAGGACTGTCCATGCAGCACTATAAAGTACTACAAAAACAAGACAGAGAAACATTTATTTACTGCAAGAGTATTTATTTGAAAATTATAATACTTATATTGTTATACATGTTCATGGTGTTGTGAAATATAATAAAGATACTGCAATATGATTTAGTAGTGTCTTTTTAGTGTCTTTTTTAATTCAGATCCTCAGTCATGAAAAGCAATACAAAATTACTGGAATAACAATACTAAGTTCAAGGTATCTCTTGTAGAAATACCCAAACTGCAGACCTTGAAGATGCATCACCAAATTGACTAATCACAGGGCCAGGTTACTTATCCATGTGACCCCATACATATATCATCTAAAAAACAAAAACTTTGCTTGGCAACCCTAACATCAAAATGTTTTGACTCTCCAGAAGACAATTTGTTATTGTACTCTACAATATCTGATACATGCAATATTTATTTTCAAACGAGATCAAAATCCTAAATATTTATAATGATGTATTTCCCCTCTTATCACTTAACATCGAACTCAGTTTAAGTTTGAACCCATCTAAAGTGCGGTACGTACCAATGACTTGATTCAATTCGTATACTGCCACTAGACGTAGCCGGCCCTGCGTACAACGCTGTATGTTCCTGGCGTTACACGGATGGGAGGACGTATAGCGCCGGGAACACACACTATTGTACGCAGGGCTACCACTTGACGCAGCTGAACACTTGGATGAAACTATGGACAATTGAAGGCTGTATTTTTTTCACTAAAAGAATTCCTTCGCGGGCTGTTCTATAAGTCGCCATGCATGAGATCGTTATATTCTTGGTACGTATACAAAGCTAAAACGTCGGAATTTCCAAAAATAGAAGTAGGCCGCGTAGCTGCAATAATTGTAGCCCTTGGTTGGTGGGGATTGGGCTTCTGTCGTGCGGCTCGCGCCTTGCCCCAAGGCGCAACGGCCATAAAATGCTGGCCTTTGTGTCCACCAATTGTTCATCGACAGTGTTGTTCACGTGGGATGAAAAAATCGGCCGAAAAGACACTGTACGATGGATTTGAATATAGCTGAATGAAATCATGGATATTCTGACAGAAACAACATGGCGGAAACCCTGAGAGGATCGCTGAAAGTATTGCATAAAATCTACCGGAAATCCTAACTTTCCACCCTCGCTGGTAGCCATGACGTTAACTGAAAGTCCAAACTGTTTCTGCTTCCAAGCTTGACCCGAATATGTCTCTCCATCGCCTTTACACAAGAGCCGAAAGCACCCGGTGCGGTGTGCGTACCATGAGAAAAATCCATTTTCGTGTTGAACGGGTCGCTTATGCAAATGTAGAACTGCGCATGCGCAATGCTCCAAAATACATCTCTAAATTAAGAGTGAACACGAACTGCTGAAGGAAACATGGTTTGTAAAATGTCGTCGCATTTTGCTATGTCTAGAATTGAATAAAAAAATATACAAGCAAGCAAAATACATAAATAAACAAACAAACACAAAAATCAATAAAATAGATTAATAAATAGGCCCAGCAATCATGCATACATATAAGTAACGCACAGTTACAATATCATTGAGTTTCCAAATACTGAGGACTATTACAACTACCAGCACTTCAAATTCATAAATGAGAATCGATATCACCTCAAAATCTTATCTCTGTCTGATCAACACATATTTTGTTCACCTTTTTAAAGTCCTGTGAGACTGTCCTATTTGAAAACCTAAGCCCAGAATGTATTTGGGCTACTGCAGTGCATTATGGGTTGGCATCATCAAAACAGGATGGCCGCTGCTGAATAGACAAAAGGCAGTTCTAGCTCTGAAAATTGACTGTGTGGCAGCATAACCGGATGTTTGACAGCTTGTATATCACTGTAGTACAGCAAAGTTAGGTAGGACAGATTATTATATGTCAGTGTTTTCCTTTTGAAGACTGAATAGTATAGCCAGGTTTACAACAACCCATACCAAAAACATAGCGCTATTTTTAGTAGGTGATAGCGCTATTTTACAGAGGTGACCAATAGGTGACAAAGAGGTGAAAGTTTTGTGCACAGAGCTTTATTTCCAACTGAAAACAGTGGATATCTACTTGAAATCTACCTACACCTATTACAAAACTACAAGCTAACAAGTAGGTCTATCATAGGCGATAAGTAGTAATTCAGCGAAATATTTATGAGATGCAAATTAAGTCATTTAAATATCTAGGAAAATCTACTGCACAGCTACCAATTGCCTCATATTGATAAAAAGGATTTCAACCAACATGATACCTACAGAAATCTACTAGTCACCTACTGAAACACCTACCTTGTACCTAGTACAGACCTACGACAGACCTACTAACATGCCTACATAAATCTGCAACACACCTACTAAGATACACCTAGCACCTATTAGTGACCTATGATAGACCTATGTATGTGACCACAGTAACTACATTTGAAAAGCACGGAAATGCACATTTGATCAAGTAACATTCAATTTATGAATTGAGAATTTTAGCAATCTTTGGTTCGAAAATTTTACAAGAATTTTTGTTTTAGTGCTTGTGCTTAGACTCCAGCTAACTTACATGCTTGGCTTGTTTCTGTGGAATAATATCGTCCCTTGAACTTTACCATGGTCACATCCACAGACAAACATCGCTCAGAATTGTCTAAGATTATACTGGTGATCATGTTCCACGAATTCGACGAATTTTCCAAAGCTTGTCAATTGCAGGATCACCTCTTTTATGTATTACTCTGTCACTGTCAACAAAGTTAATTAACATGTCTAAAGGCATAGTAGCACTGAAGGCAGGCATGGATCAAGTTGGCCAGAAATTCAAGCTAAAATATTTGAAAAACATACATGCATATCAACCAGACCCATCTTGGTGTAACTAGTCCGAAACAAACTTGAAAATGCTCAATCACAAATATTCTGGGTTCTCAAGATGTTCTTAAGCCATTTTGACTTAGAATCATTTTGCTTCTCCTCCATGCTGTTCAGTTAGTTTGCGTATCGTTTTATTCTTACATCCAACTCATTGTACCTCCATGGCTTCGGGTAACGATGTAGTTCAATATTACAACAGGTACCGTCATTCTCCGATTACGAACTTCCCGCCATGACCAAACATCAATGTTCTTATCGTCAAACCATCTCTCGTTTCAAATTCATGACTCCACTCACCCGAACCGTCGTCAGAATTACCGTAACTTGAAGTTGTTGAAGCATACGATGTTGGTCTTGAATCAATGTTAGCGTTATTTCCGGGTTGATCATTGCTGCACTGTCTTCGTCAACTTTATTGTCAGTCGATTCATGGCGATCACATAGTCGAACCAGAGACTGAGAGTATATGTCATCCTCGATGTCGGGACTTGGTAAAACCATAAAATGACTCGCTGCTACCACAAAAAATGTCAGCAAAGCGATGTCCAACCTCCGTGCTATCGCTCAGATCGGCCAATTTTAACATTTGGGTCGAAAACTCGGTGCAATACGGAACCAAAACAAGCGCAAAGGTCACATAAATATTCACCAGCCTGCAGCCGACAAACTTTTATACATAAGAAAGGCCGGGAAATCCCCTAAGCAATGATCAATTGGGTGTACCCCTGTAGGCAGAATTCTTTATTCAAATAGGGTTTAAAGTTCAACCACGGCTTTTACGTTTGTTCGCCTGTGAGGGCGCCTCAATTTTCCTTTAGGTGCATGATAGGTCATGATAGGTCTATGTAGGTGTGCTTTACCTACACAAATCTATTGTCACCTACAGTTGATCTAATACAGAAGTAGGTGTAAGATGGGTGTTATTAGGTACTAAGGAGATGCATAACAACACTTATTCCTGAAGACCTACAGGTAAAACTGACACCTATTTAACACATCTTGAGATCTACCAAAAAACTCCTAAGAACCTACAAAATTAGCGCTATATCTGCTATAAATAGCGCTATCTTTTTGGTAAGGGAATCCTTTGTCTACTTGCCTGCTCATGATCAGTGTACGGTATACCCATTGTGTGACTTCTAGCTTGTTGACTTTTGCATTTCAGTCCACATAAAGATTATAAACAGGAGTGAAGTTTAAAGCCAAGGTAGTAATGTAGCTAGTGATTTGATACATATGGTCCAAAATGCATTGATATTTAAGTGAGACAACGGAACAATGAAACAATGGGGTTTGACCTCCTGTTACATAACAAACAGGAAGTTTATTTTCAATGATTTCTGCTCATGTATTGTCATCATGAAACCTTAATTCTTTCTATGCTGATAGAGCTCATTTGGGTATTGAATAATTAAAATTATGATACTGAATATTGAATGTTTTGTGTAATAACTTTTACGTTACATAGCGGCATCAAATGAACTTATAACCTAAAACAAATAGAAAAATTAAAAGCCATATAAAGCTGCAACTCAAAAATATCCAGAAGGTAGACCTTAATTTCAATGTGTAATATGCTTCAGTACTCTCAGCTATAATAGTTTCATTGGATAGTTGTTACATACAGCTTTGTATAATATTTTACACATCTCTTCAATTTCCTGTCAATTTTTCTGATTATAGAAATAAAGTTTCTTGGTTCAAAAGTATATCCATTGCAAGTTCTTATTCTCCTCGAAACACTTGCTATATAGCTTGTCTTCTTAATGTCTATATGTGTAAAATGCAAATTGTTATTGTTTACATTTTAATTCTAGTCCAGATCAGAAGTCATTTCTCAACAATAACAATGTCTACACATGTACAGGCTGAGTTTAATGGAACGTTCTAATGTTGAATTGGATTACCATAGGACTGTCTAATAGGACGTATAGTGTTATTATTAGACTTCAATAGGACTGTCTAATAGGACATGTGTAATGTTCCTATTGGACTACTATGGGACAGTCTCGTAGGACAGGTGTTGCATTCCTATTGGACTACCATGGGACAATCTCATAGGACAGGTGTCGCATTCCTATTGGACTACTATGGGACTGTCTCATAGGACGTTGTCTCGAAATACTATTGGACAGTCCTATCGGACTGATTCCTATTGGAGTCCAATATGACTTTTTTGTAAGGGACCAAATAAAAACAATCAACCATTCAACACGTCTCACCAATCAAGAATGAATTTAAGCGACTTATGAAGAAAACTCCGTTTTAGTAACGTAGCGCCAAAGGATCGCAGTGTCACACAATCTCTCCGCTCCAGTGCGGAGTAACCTCAAGACACGTAGATTTCGGGTACGTCTCGCCATGGCTAAGCAACATTTTACATAAAACAGCCAAACATGATATACACTTATATCATACACAATTTCATACACAAAACGCAAACAACCCAAATATGAACGATGTGTGGAGTTGCTTTCCCTTGCAACACTAACCTAGGAAATTGTGAAAATACACATGAGCAACATGTTCCGGACGAAGAATGTGACAGTGATTATTTTTAATACATGTATAAATATGCATATTATGGGACTTATGATCACTTGCCTATAATCTAGATATGGTATGTGGATTCCTAAACCACTAAAACATGGTGGTAGACACAGACATCACTAGTCTAGGTTTAATATTTAAGTAGATATGGCCATTGAAATTATATGGCGGCCACCTTGGACGCCATCTTGAAAATGAAATGTTTCCAGTGGTCAGATTTTGATAGACTTTAACTATGTTATTAAGCACATTTGACTCTATAAAAAACCGTCGATAAACTTTTTGTACCAATTTTTTTAGGGTAAGGTCTAATTTTTGATAAATGCAGCCGACTAGACCTTGCTAGGGACAAGTCATTACTAATCCACTTGTGACCAATAGATTAGTTTAGATCATGATCTAGAGCAATTGAGCTGGAATCCCAAATTTGTATCCTTCATGTGCTGTTCCTCGAGCCATGTCAAAGAAAACTTCTGAGAATCAAATTATTCACGAAAATAATGTACTGATGTTGACTTCAATGACACTTTTCTCAGTCAGGTGTTTGATACGGATCATTCTGTTATCCCTCGTGGATTTAAAATTTCCAGTAAAACTTCTGTTTGCCAAGGGCAAACATATTCCAGATCAAATCGTATTGCAGAACAACACAAAGATCAAGATATTTTGTGTTGTGTGACAGGGTTGATGACAAAGGTGAAACTTCAAATAGTCCTGTTTCTTATTTTAAAAAACTGGTATTCTCATGCGTAAATTGAGACCTCAAGATGTCTTGGTTGATGATGACTGGACTATAAAACGTCAAATTGTGGCTCCAAAGTCCTATCATGCTGAAATATTTCGCCTGGCCCATGAAACCCCCTGGGCTGGCCATTTAGGAATCAGGAAGACATCATAAAATTTTCAGTCACTTTTATTGGCCTAATCTCAGGCAGGATGTCGCACATTCTGTAAAACTTGTCACACATGTCAAATGGTAGGAAAACCAAATCAGACCCTTCCAAATGCCCCATTACAGTCAATTCCTCTATTTCAAGAACCATTTAGTAGGGTGTTCTAAGAAAGAGTCAGTTAAACTACAACCATAGACGCAACGAATAGAGTGTGGGAACATACCAGGATCATGGCATAGATATTTGTATAAAGGACGCTGTTAAACCCATAGTCTTTGTCTTCTAATGATCTTTATTTAAACTATACTGACGTTTTGGCAACACACAAGTTGCCTTCTTCAGGGTTTTAAAGCTGACAAATGAAAGTGAGCACATACAAAAGTAACAAATCAGGCTGGTAAGAGGTAAACTGAGGAAAAAATCGAAATCAAATGAAAATTACAATACTTATGAAAACTGGAACTACAGTGAGCGAAAAAACCAAAACTTTAGTAGTAAGAAACGGAATTAAAAACAGGCGGTGTTTTAAAAACATTTTAAAGTGCTATGACTAAAAATAGCGTCAATGATGACACTGTGCTCCTCAGTGCATTTAGTGGTAGGGATGCAAGGAGAGAGGTTTGGGGAATGGTGCAAAGAAATGGTTGAAATGTGAAACTGTAATAAAACCTATTGATTTTTTGCAGTGAGCGTCCAGCTTGGTAAAACATGCCATCATCAACAGTACGCACGGACAGACGGACATGACCCAATCTATAAGTCCCCTAAGACTTCGTCCGTAGGGACTAACAAACTTTCTTTGTGTCATTGATAGCCTTGATTTTCTTTGGATGTTGAATGGACACATTTATTAAAGACGTCACTTTATTAAGCTTGTCATTGATAGTGAAAGGATTTTTTGCAGAAACTTGATCGGTCCAGCCAAGTACACATGCTTACTCATAACAGCTGGACTGCGATGATCACAACATTGTTTTGTGGTATTCCGATACAAAATTAAAATAATTTTATTAATATGTCGCATTGACTATAAAGTTGCAAATGTTTCCTTGGGTGTTGAAACATGTTAGCATAGTGTAAGTGTTACAAATCAACACACCAAACAGCAATGTTCATGTAAGAACAACCTGCTTGATTTCCATGCCTTTGGACTTTCTGGTCCGCCCATCACACTGTTATGTCTGTTTTCCCTCTGGCTTCCGAAAATTCTTAGTAAATTTACAAATTCAGTCTCAAAAGTTTTGAGTAAATTTCAAAATTGATTGTATTAATTAAATTGTCAGTTATTAACATATTCCTTTTGTATGCCAATATAGCTCATCTCAGAACCGGACATACTTATATACACACAAGATTTGGCAACACCCTGACTATTAAATAATCTTCAACAGCACCGATTTACACAAATTATTCTATGTGAAGTAATTCTTCTATGACAGAAGAGCTGCCAAGATATGAACCAGAGCTATGAAAATGACTGAACTGTGTCACAATAAGTTTCTTTTATTAAATTAAATCAATCGATTCATTTTTTTCGAAGATTGTAGAGACTAAGGGTTAAAGATATTGGTAACTTTAAACCGGGAAAAAATACCAATAAGTGGAAAGGATAGAAATAAATCAATTTATTTATTTCTTTACATATTACAAAACAAGAAAGTAACACATAATTCTAATTTAAGTGATTTAAGACTACTTTTACAAGCTTACTTGTCAATGTTTGATGATGGAAAGAAACACAAAATATAACTAACTTAAACAATAATTATAAAAAACCACGAATAAACCTCAAAAGCAACAAAATTCCAAGCATAACATACACGATGGTTCAGAATGTTCATTTACAAAGTTCACTCAAAATGTACTTTGAAAACGATAGTATTTTGACAGCTGTTACCGCGACTACTTACTAAAAGTCTGTTAAAAAGAGTACTAAATATCGTTGTTTTCAGGTCAACAAGTTATTGAATCAAAACATGTGTCATGAAACAGTAAAACAACAACTGATAAATAAGAACTTTTCTCAAGAGTAACTTGAAACGCCTCGCCTGAAAGAAAATTTCACCCGTTCCACAGAAACTGACTGCGTATTCGAGCGCCACAGCAATGAACGAACGGTCGGGGAATCCCACAAAAATCGCTCACACGTACGTACTCGTCAAAAACATTGATTGTTCACTTTTTAGCTGCATGATTCACTTGCCAAAAATATTTCTATTTTGTAGATAAATAATTGAATTTCTCACTTTTTATTTCGTTTGGTAATGAAAAGTCATTTTAATGTTTTTAGATACTTTAAAAATTTCAAAACCCGCTAAAAAGCGACTATTTGCCAAAATTCAAACGAAAAAACACGAAAACCAAGCTCGAATCATGGGCTATTTCTGTATGAATACACTCAGTCTCTACTCTCGCCGATGCACGATTATTGCACCGAAATTTTTCACTCATTTTCGTTGGTATGACTTTGAAACTCCAGGAAGCGATTGAGAAAAGAGGGTTACCTTGATTTTGCTGATAACTTGCCAAATTAAATGAGAAAAAACACTACGAAAATTTCCACACGCTTACACACTGAGTGTTTCAGAGGCCTTTCATGTTCGTGTGGTACTCTACTACCTCCATGGTACAACATATGATCATGGAGGTAGTAGGAGACTGAGGTTTCTTGCACGGTCGCGCCGATGAAATGGGAAGCTGAAATTTTCGCTCGTAATTTTGCAAACGAAATCGTAAATCCACTCAAAACTTCGTATTTTTTTTTACATATTTGAAACCCATGAGGAACGTAATTCATTCTCCCCTGCACAGTAAAAAGGAGATCGAAACGACATGCATGTCAGACAAAGACCAGACGCACGCAAGATGTCCATCCACATCCACCAATCTCGTAATTTACACTGACAGAACAAAAACAATTTGATCGAGCATGGACGTTCTAACGTAAATGCATCATTGTCCATCGCATTTTCAAGTAAGCCAATAAACTCACACGTACGCTCTAAGTTCAATTATAATGTCCATTCAACACGATACTATTTCCGCTGATAGTGAGTGTGCAGCGTGAATGGTATGCTATAGTCGTTAGATAACACTGATCACGTGGTGTGACAAAATAGTTTTACGGAAGTTGTTGACGGAAATGACGTCAATTTTGCCTCTCCCAACTCTATGAGCTTCCTCAGTTACGTAACTTCGTAGCTACAAATTAAAGATTAGTAAGCTGTTTGAAACAAGAATGGTGGTTGAAACCAAGGTACAATGGAATGGAAGTGGCCTAGGTGCAGATAGTGGAACTATACCAGCTAAAGTGGAGGGTCAGAATGAGCAAGTTCATGGCGGACGGACTCCTTAGATGGTAAGAAATAATCTCAACTAAGAGGTCCCTAATTGGTTGGAAAAAAAGGAAGAGTTGAAAACGCGGGAAAGTAGCTGTACCCTTCTCTTCGGTTAATGCCCTTGGGTGTGAATGTGTCAATTTCTATAATGTATTTTTGTTCACATAGTCTTCTTTTACGGGTATTTGTGGTGTGTACTTTGTGTAAATCAGTAGCTTGGAAGTGAGATAAACTGTAGTTGAGTTGATTCAAAATTCTTAGATTGGGTGGGTTCACGACTGCGGATTGTGTATATTTGTTCGTAAATTTGTCTTTTAAGTTCCCTTTCGTTTCCCCATGTATTGTTTTGAACATTTTGGCAAGTGATAATGTAAATGAGTTTCCGGGTGTTGCATGAGATTTTACCGATGATGTTGTGGGTTTTATGCGTAGTGGACCTGGTAATTTTGTTGGTCTCTGTAATGAATTGGCATTGGTTCTGGTCACCGCAGCATTTAATCTCACCTATTGTGGGTTGATGGGAAATTTGTTGAGGTCTGCTCTTACGAGATTTTTTTTAGATGCGGAGGTTGCCTGAAGGCTGTGATCTGTATTTCCGGAATGGCTTTGTTTATATCTGTGTCCTCGGAAATGATACCCCCAAAGTCTGTGAATAATGTCGTAAAGAGTAGGGTTAAAGGTGGTGGCAAAGGGGATTCTCTTGTGTTGGGATTTATCAATGAATTTGGTGGCAAGTCGTTTCTTTCTGGCTTTTTCAATGCAAGGTATGACTGTAAGGATTTGCAGCGCCGTTTTCAAAAATGATGTGCCATTTCTTGGGTTGCTTTGTCATAAGTTGAAGTGTCTGAAGAGATATGACGATAACGGAGAGTTTGGCTTCAAATAACCGAATTGAAAGTGTTTGCCAGAGACAGGGATGTTTATCTGTGGGTTTACCATAGATCGAGGATTGAATAGAGTTGTCTTGTACCCGATTTGAT
This sequence comes from Ptychodera flava, assembly GCF_041260155.1. Lineage (NCBI taxonomy): Eukaryota > Metazoa > Hemichordata > Enteropneusta > Ptychoderidae > Ptychodera > Ptychodera flava. Next base: position 531,769 of record NW_027248390.1, read on the forward strand.
ATATCAGTATCCAAGAAAGCAATGTGGTTTGAGCTTTGTCTGGATCAATGCCTCTCCGCTCTCTTGAAATTCCACCGACACTGCAATGAAATACACCCAACCATCAAATTCACCAGGAAAAAAGAACACTGTAAAAAAAAAATCTAAACAAATACTGCCGTTAAACCAGTCTCTCAAGTTCATTCGCTTTGCTAACCCTCTTGAAACCCGATATTTGGAGGAGATACCTGCATCCAAATTCGACGACTTCTTTTCAAGACTCTTCCTTGGTGCCCATCAGAAAAACGGCAGTGAATATGAACCAGACAGAGTCACCAACTACCAGTTGAGCGGTATTTGAAGCAAAGAAATTATGGTCTCGCCATCACCAGGGACAAGGAATTCAAACACTCCCATGATGTTTTGGTTGCAAAGTAGTACGCTTCACAGAACAATATATGTTATATCATTATATGTTGCAGTTGAATAACTTTCGCACAGTAATCTCAAAGTTAAATCGCTCATTACAAAAAATATATTCAATGCTTCATGATACAATTAGATATCTATCAGATTGACATTGTGGAACCCTTAATTCACTAGACAATTTCAATGTTTCATAGCACATTCAGATATTTATCAGATCATTATCTGTAGCCATAATTTCAGGGCTTTATGCCTAATTACAAAGTTTATTAAATATTTAATGAACCCTTAATTAAAATCACACTACTAAATGCTTTACAACACAGTCAGAAATCTGTTTGGTCAGTATCTGCAGCAAATTTTATCAAATTTGGTGAATTTATTTCAGAATTATACAACTAATTACAAAACTTCATAAAATATGTTAATGAGCCATTTGTTAACTTGACACTGCTCAATGCTCGAGCTCCTCAGTACAGTTAGATATCTACCAGTTCAAATCTATAGCAAATTTCATCAAATTTAATGCTGTAATTTCAGAGTAATATCACTAATTAAAAGTTCATTAAATATGCAAATGAACCCTTTATTTACTTAAAACTGCTCAATGTTTCATAGCACAATATGATATGTATCATATCAATATCTGTAGCCGAATATTACAAACAGTAAAATTAGATATTTATCAGAATTGGGTGCTGTAATTTCAGAGTTATACAGCTAATTACAAAGTTTATTCAATGTGTGAATGAACCCTTAATTATCTTCACACAACTAGACGCTATACACCACAATCAGATATCTATTGGATCAGTATCTGCAGCAGATTTCATTAAATTGGATGCAGTTATTTCGGAGTTATATGACTAATTACAAAACTTCATAAAATGTGCGAATGCGCTATTTATTTGCTGGACACTGTCCAATTCTCAGTACAATTAGATATTTATCAGATCAATATCTGTAGCAGGTTTGACTGAATTGGGTGCCGTAATTAAAGAGTTATAAACCTAATTATAAAGTCATTAAATATGCAAATGAACTCTTATTAAAGTCACACTACCTAATGCTTTACAGTCTGAAAGGAGGGTATTTCATAAAAAGTGGAATTACCTTCAAATTAGAACAGCGCCCTTTAGTCAGTTAGTGGCAGTTATGGCATTTTTGGCCAGATATTTATCATTAGATATCTCAGCAATCATTTTTCATTCGTCCTATTTCCAGTCAGCAGCTGAGTTGTACTCTTGGTTAGTGTTTGTTAATGATTTGTTGGGGTTGTATTGATTGGTTTTTGCGTTTGCCTTATTTTTACGGTTTTGAGCGATTGAAAATGTGGTTCACTCAACACTGCCGCAAAAGCATGGCCGGAGTCAAATTTTTATGAGAAGTAAGGAATGGACGTATCTTGAGAAGGTCCATACGATCTCAAAAATCTCAGTGGCTTAAGCCTCCATTTTTAGTACTTTGTGCCATGTGGGCACAAGGTACTAATGTGATGGCGCGGCCCAATATGGCCAACATAGTGGGCCGTGTGCTGTGGACGCAGATATCTCAGAAACGCTTCAGTAACTTTTTTCTGAAATTTGGTCTGGTGGTCACTTGGGCATGTATCTCAAACAATCTTTTTTTTTTTTTTTGATTGAATCATTTTAAAGTCACTTTTTTAGCTTTTTTGTGAAAACCACTATTTTCAATTTTCCCTCAAAACCACTGATTTGATTATTGTGATGTTTGGTATGGGTGTTCGTATGGTTGAAATGCCGTCAGAAATGTTCAAAATTTGGTGATACATGCCTTGCATTATTTTTAAACAATATTTTATCCATTTTTATTTTATATTACTTGATTTTGACTCACTTTCGCTAAAGCTACCGTCTGCGCACGCGCACAACTGTAGGACAAAATCTGAGTTGAAGAATCGAAACAGCCGCCATCTTGTTCTCGGTATGGGCACATTTTTTACGTTGTGAACGTTTCAGTGTGTATTTCAATACGATCTATAGTTATGAATTGACAGTGATGCATTTTGCGGCTGTCGTGTATTTTTTGTACGAAAGGCGCTTTTGATTGACTGAAGAATGATGGCCTCCGTAGGCGATAAACACCGGTGCTGGCAGGCATATCAGTTCTACTGAGGAAGTAATCCACTGGCCCGTATAGCATGTATAGGTCAGGGGCTCACTTAGGGGAAAACCACTTGATTTCTGGGGGGGATATGGAGGATTTTGAGGGAAAAAAATTGTCACCAGGTGAAATAAAAGAAAAAAATTAAGCCTGTAATGGCTTGAGAAAAAAATTCTCATAACAGACAGAAATAAAAAAGGAATTGTCACAATGCTGTTGAAATGAGCAAAATTTTTGAAACTTCATTCTCATGTATTCTTTGCTGGCATGCTGCCAAAGGCACGCAAATGTTTTTTACCACAAGTAATTCTTATGTGTGTTTTTTCCAGCATTTATCATATAAGCATTCACTACTTTACAACTCAGTGCACTCGATGTTTTCCTTCCCTTTCTGACCCAAGAAATCATATTTCAGGATTTCTGTTGCAATATCTCAATGGTATAGGCAATATCTAGATGGGACTATTTGACTTCTGTAAATTGTGAAAATTTGAAACACAAGATAGGAGTCAATAAACTAGTGTTAAAACCAATACATTATTCTCTCAATATAAATATGTTAGAAAGATTACAAGTTGACGATGAAAATTGAGGAACAACAAATATAATGAAATACGATGTGTTAGCCTTGTTTCTCTGACCACAAAAGATAATATCACCCCTGAGAACTTATAAGGAATTGACTGTTTTAAAGAAAAGTAGGTATAGTACTGATCACAGTTGATTTGCCAAAAAAGTGTTCTATAATTTAAAGTTGTATATATAATAGACTTCCATTTTGTTTGTCATTTGTTGGAATGTAAAATGAATAAATAAAAACATCCTGTGATATGTGAAATACTGGCTTAAATTTGAAAAATTGCACTGCTACTCCATTTGAAAAAAAAAAATGATGCAGGTCTGACTGTAGAAATAAAAAAATGCTGTCTCTCTAACAAAAAAAAAAGTTCCCATACCCACTTCCTGCATACCCCCGAAATCAAATGGGTCTCCCCTTAATATGCGCATGCGCATATAACAAGTTAGCGTTCTTTTCAAGGACTTTGAAAAATCAAACCGACGCCATCTTGTTTCTCGGTCAGGTGCGAATTTTGACGGTTTACAGTTTTTAGCATGTATTTGATGATGTTTTTGTAAATATGAAGTTCACAGTGATGGTACTTTGTTGCTGTCATGTATTTTTGGCACGAAACGCTCCTTCGATAGACTGAAGAATGATGGCCTCCGTACTCGGTACTCCCCAGTACCGGCAAATCCATTGCTTTAGCGAGGCAATCCCACCGGCGGCCCGTACTATAATAGCTGGGTGAGAGCGAGGGAATGCTCTGCCCTTCTACCTCCGGCCTCCATGTCATAACAAACTAGCGTCGTTTTATGTTGATGTACTGTCCTTTTGACACAGCGATAACTTTTAGTTTTCTATTGCTTATTTTGGGTAATTTCGACAGTTGTGCATTGATTTTGACATCATTTTTGACTTCGATCGCTAAAGTGTGTGCTTATGTTGACAGATTTACTAAGGGGTGAACCATTTGATTTCTGGGGGGGATGGAAGAAATGGGTGGGGCAAAATTTTTTTTCCCATGACTGTGACAGCAATTTTTTTTTCTATTGTCAGTCCTGCATCAAATTATTTTTTCTGTATGCAGTGGCAAAGCAATTTTTCTCGCTTGCCAATTTTTAATACAATATGCTATACATACATGTTATTGGTTCACAACCGGATGTTTTAATAACTTGTTGTGTTCATGGTTCCGCTATTAAAATTTATGTACAACAAATAACTAGTAAAAAACCAGACTCACAAACTTGACCAGCTGTACTCAAGCTGTGTAGCAGACGTGGAAAAACTCAACAAGAAATCTGCGTCATACCAAGAAAGTATGGTTTTCTACCACTCCTTACAAGCCAAGGTCAAGGCAGTTGTGCAAATGGTAAATGAGAAAATGGCCACCATATCAGCTGTGCATGAGAAATACAAAGAACTGTACGGAGCTAGCCAGCAGGCAGCAGCCAATAACAGGAGAGCTGCTAACGAAAAAGAAAGAAGCAGAAAAGAGCTGCGATATCAGCATCACTCAATACCAATCCACATGTCAAGGCTAAGTGCCGAAGAGAGATGGCAAAGGACATCCACTCAACTGACATTGTCACTTTATTCAACAGACAAGAAAGGGGAGACAAAGGTAGTCATATCAGCAGATTATTTTGAGTGATGACTTTGTTTATGTTGGAGTAATATAAAAATGCATATAAAAATCACCAATATTAACGCTTTTGTCCCTTTCCAAAGTGAGAAACCTTTAATCAAACACAAAACTACTGCAGACAATTTTCAATAAAATAACAATTTTCCTTTCTTTCAATTTTCCTTGCTTACAGGTGGTCAGTAGGTACCCGCATGTACCGAACCAAAAAGATATGGGATCTGCCTACTGTCATCCATGAAGCCACTGTCATAGTCTCCAGTAGAGTAATAGTAGCCTGGTTAAACCAGACGGCTGATCTGTTCCATCCACTGAACAGATCAGCCGCCTGGTTAAACCAGGTGATAGTGACTAGTATAGAAGTGTAGTGATCATACAGTTGTGAAAGTCAGTACTATAGCTGTGTTTTATATAAAATCAGTACTGTCAACTTCTCAGGAAAGAAGTCATGTTTTACAAAAGTTGTGTTTGTATTTCATTATTTGTTATTGTATTTCATTGCAAGGAAAGACATATATTTTGAGAATAATATATTGCTTTTAAAAGTAGTTCATTGAATCGTGTCGTTTGTTTTAAATTTTCAGTAGATACAGATTACAGCAAGTCCAATGGTTCCCCTTTTAATACAGACTGTGTCAATGCTTCATTGCAAAATATTTAAAACACTGTCATCTCAATGAAACTTTGAACATTGTGTAGTATTGAAGTTTATTTATATGCCAGATTTTTTACATCAGGATTCACTCTAAAATATTGAAAATATTAGTGCCGCCGTAGGCGGCCGCCCTCCAGCATTTTTTTTTAAATCATTCAGAAATTTTGGTGATTTTAGCACATGGCGACAATTTTTTTTTCTCTCCTGTCTGTTGGAACAATTTTTTTCTCAAGCCATTGTTGGATCAATTTTTTTTCTGTCCTTCACCTGCCGACAATTTTTTTCCCCAGACCCTCCATCCCCCCAGAAATCAAATGGTTCTCCCCTAAGGAAGTACGCGCATTTCAGAATCACGGTATAATCCGACATGGTAATTTGGCATGATCATCAGATCATACATGATCCGAGATTGCACTTTAGCAAGGTCACGATAACTAATGTTGTTTGTTTCACTGTCGTTTAATACCTATATTTCCACTAAAGAACCATTAGAATTTCCTCCTGGCTACTTTGAAATCGTGCACTGGCATGCATGTTGTTGTCAACATCATTATGCTTGAATGTACAGTAGACTCTCATACTATGAATATATCGACTGTCACTGCATATGTGCAAGTCACTCCATATCATATCAAAAAATGTAGTATTGCGATGTTTGAGCTGCCAGAGGCCAGAATTTACAGTTTACGAGAAAGTTATCTTACATGTAAAACCCAGTTCTACTGTGAACAAAATGCAAGCTATGTTGTATAACTATCGTGGATTGAATAATATTTTGTACCTATCAGCGTGTCAGAAAATCAGAAGGAAACAACCAGTCAGACCAACTGTGGTCAGGATGATACTGTCCAATTTTAATATTTGTCTCTCGGCACACACCAGATACTCATGACTGTAAAACAACATTTCCATATAATTGTATATTCAGTTTTTATATTTAGTTTGCTTTTCACCATATTGTATGTCCTTCCCTGCACTACATTATTCAAAATTAAATATTGTTTTCGGCCTATACATACTGGAGGGGTAAGCTTATTTAGTCTCATACATTAAAGATGCACTGTTGACCTACACAGTCAAAACATTTTATCATTGTATTGTAGATAGGTGTACACTCCAAATACTAAGTACAAGTGTGGTAAGTGTAACAAGCAAATGTTTTTTAGTCAATGGCCCAAATTTATTTTCTATTTGATGGACAATAAATACATGTGTAATCAATGCCAACAATCCAGTTTAAGTAATTTGGTTTAGATTAGCCATTGTCCATTATATTACAATAGTTTGTGGCTAAATTTTCTCCCTTCTGTATTATATAAGTTCACCGTTTCCTGTTTTAGATATTGTTGATCCTATTGAGTCCCATATCTCTTATTCTTAATTCACTTTACACTATCAAGGTTGTTGATACTTAGAATCCACACTTGAACTTATGCTGAGCAGTAACCAACCAGTTAAAATAACTTCATTTATGTCCAAACAATTTGACTTTTGCCAAATTTCACATTTATGGCAATTAATAAACAGTAAGGAGGTACAAAGGACGTCGGTGCCCCCGGGCCCCATGTTGAAACACGTCTCGTTGAAGTTTCCTATGCAGCGACGTTTATGGTGTTGCGGGGTTGACCTTATGATGATCCGCATAGATGCACGCTACCCTGCCATATATACAGCTAAGCGTGAGCGTACATATAGACTCTTTCTCGGTCCTCACCTGCTAACTTAGCAGGTTTTTTCGGTTCTATTTATGTTTTCAATGATTTTTATAAGAAAGCAGACTGCCAGCTTGTGTTACCTCACTAGCTTCTCGGTAAGGTCGTCGACAGCGCAAGTGGAAAAAAAGCACTATACTGTGAGAGAGGGGCTACATTGTATGCGACCGCACACTGTAGACATCCGTCATACAGGTACTACTGACATTTATTTAAAAGTGCTGTTTCGTTAAAGAGTGTTTGTTTTTGCTGTTTTTGCATACTAGTAGCTAGCAAGCATACAATACTGTGGAAACTAGCATCAACCGCACAAAAACTCTGTGTATACTTATAGCTACCCTGTATCCCGCACACGAGTACGAGGGTGCGGCTAGCCAGTAAACAGCTGAGGCCGTTCGTGGGGGGTGATCCCATTATTTTTCTCAAGCTTCGCTGGTATATTTTATAACTGGCGATTTTTTTATTTATTTATTTTTTTTTAAATTTCTTGATGGTCATTATGTGACATTAATAAAATACTTTGTTTATATAATAATAATAATAATAATAATAATAATAATAATAATAATAATAATAATAATAATAATTTATTGTTTAAAGACCACTACACACCTTGTCTCAGTGGTCTGTACATTACAGAAAATTACTGAAAGAACTAAAATAAACGCAGAAAATACAAATAACTCACAGAGGAAATAGTGTAATTAAAAACAATCGATAAAATCAAGCAAGCTAAAATCTATACTAAAGGACCCTACCTAAAAACAGCAAAGAAAGGTAGTTTAAAAAATTTCACTAAAAATGATAAAAAATAAATAAACTATAAAACATGCAGGTAAAAAATTATATCCAAGTCAACAGTAGCATTGACGAAAAATAATGGTTTTAAGAGACTTCTTAAAAAGAGCGAATTTCTTATCATCCTAAGTTCGGGTGGCAAACTATTCCACAGTTTAGGGGCATACACGCTAAAAGCTCTGTCACCATATGTTCTAGAAAGTTGTTTCCCGTGATCTTTGACAGAAAAGGGATTCAATCTTACACCGACACTCCTTCTGGTATTATGTACTGGGATATCAATTGTTACTAGTTCTGATAAGTAATTTGGAACGAATTCATCTTGATGGACAATTTTAAAAACCAAACAAAGAATTTTAAAACGGATTCGTTCTTCTACTGGGAGCCAATGTAACTCCTTGAGTATAGATGTCATATCAATGTGACGGCCCATCTTCCGTCCAGTTACCAAACGAGCAGCAGAGTTCTGAATGTGTTGAAGCTTGCTCAATTTATATGCGGGTAGGCCAAAAAGTAGACTGTTACAATAATCTAACTTCGATGTGACAAAAGCGTGAACCAATTTTTCAGCACTGGGCTGGTCTGACCATTTTCTAATTTTACTTATCCGCCAAAGTGAATGAGATGCCACCCTACAAACATAGCGAATATGCTCGTCCATGAGACCGAACGAGTCAAGCATTACGCCAAGGTCACGTACAACAGTGGATGGCGAAATCGTGGCCTCACCTATTCGTACATTCATAGAACCAAATGTGAACCAACCGTACTATTTCGGGGTGTAAACCAGACAACCTCTGTCTTCCCGTCATTAAGTGCCAACTTATTGGACATCATCCAATTACGAATTTCATCGACGCATGCTTCTATACGCTGAACAATAGTGGAGCTGGTAAGGATGTCACAAGCAATGTACAATCCAGAATCATCTGCATATATAACAGAATTTAAGCCATGACGTGCGATGATATCCTCAATCGGAGTCATGTACAAAGCAAACAAGACAGTTCTCAGACAATATAGTAGATATGACTGAAGCAAATGATGAGTTCTCACATGTTGTAAAATGGTGTGAAGCAAACAAACTTACAGTTAATCAGGATAAAACAAACTATGTTTTCATTGCTCCTCATCAACGTCACTTTAGTAAAGCTGGCTTTATTGACATTTACTCATGTAAGATCAGAGAGGAAGATTATGTATGTTGACTTAGAGTTCACATAGACCACCATCTTTCTGGAAAATCACACATTAAGAAAGTCTGCAACCAGATTAGTCCTAAAATTGGTCTCTTTTCTAAACTCAGGTATTTTGTCCCAAAACATATTCTTATTCGCTTGTACAACTCCCTTATCCTACCACATATTTCTTACTGTCTCGAGGTTTGGGGTAGTACTTACCCTTCCACACTTCTTCCTGTTCACAAGCTATTAAAAAAACTTGTTAGAATCATCACGTTCAATCCCCCGGAAGCCTCAAGTGCACCCCTTTTCAGAGAATTAAATATGTTGAACATTTATGAACAATTTTGTTTCCAGACAGGAATTTTTATTCATGATCTTTTGTATGGCAGACTCCCCCACAATTTCTCAGACTACTTTTCCTACATCAGTCACCAGTATTATACCAGATCTGTAGCCAGTTCCCACTTAATTGTACCAAAAAGAACACTGCGTCTAGGCCAGTTTTCATTTAGTTACCACGGAGCCAAATTTTGGAACAGTTTACCAGCTACTATAAAAAATATAAACAATAGACACCAGTTTAAACAAGCAACCACGACTAGTTGTCTTCTTCTGATTTTACCCTCCGTCCTCGTTTAATTTAGTTTTTTTTGTTTATTTAATTCTCAGCTACCCCCCACCTGGAGCTAGACACTCATTAGCTTTGCATTAGCTATTTTCTAGCTCCTATTCACATTCATTCCCTTTCATAAAAGAGAAACATATTCCTCATAATTCTCGTGTGTCTTTTTATGTAACAGCATTTCTTTATTGACTAATTTAATTATATGTAAGTTTTTGTTTCTATTTATTTGTACACTGAGATATTTTCTGTTGTATATACTTTTGTAATACACAGTGAGAGTTTATAACGTGAGGTCTTTTATACCTCATAAGAATAGCAGCCTTTGTATCTTGCAATCATAGATTGTGATGTAATTACAGTCTTGTAATTATGGAAATGAATGAATGAATGAATAAAACTTACTATCTATAAGAAAGTTGTGGAAGAAAATACCTCCATATTTTAAATTTCAAGGACAACCTATAGTTTCCAACTCATACACAAAAACCATTGGTAGGAAACTTTTTAATTATAACAGTGTCTTGAAAAATTTCAACTTTCCATTAAACAGCAGCGGAACCTACAATTGCTTGTCATCCCCCTTTTGCTATAAACCACTTGGTCACATAATAACTGGTGACCTGACCATCATTAGCAACAGCAAACTTCGGCAACTCTTTCAATATGGCCCAAAATATCGAGAGCCACAAAATATTAATTGGAAATTTAATTTCAGAATTTTCATGGATGCCGCTGAAAAATATGCAAGACAGTTGGCTGCAGTTTAGGAAGTTAATATGGAATGCCTCTCTGACTGGCTGAGCAAAGTCAGAGATAAATTAAAATCACGTATTCTACATTTCCGTTCTCATAGTAAAGATGTAAATACTTCCTCAGTATTAGATGACCATCTGTCAAAGCATGCCTCGATGCTTTACACAATGAATATGTTGTAGTTCCTGCAGACAAAGCTTCAAACAACATTATCTTTGTCTGTAGGAATTATTATATCCAGTGTATAATAGATGACTTAAACCTTCATTCAGATAAGAGTAAAACAACGTACATTTTATCCTCCTTCACTGATGAAGACATTTTTTCAAACCATTCATCTGCGCTCAATGAATTTGGCATTCCTTTGAAAGAGAAGGACAAAAAACTTCCTATGTTGTATTGCAAGGACACCTAAACTGCACAAGAACCCTTACAACGTTTTATCGCAGGATCAAGCAAAAATCTGTCACAATTATTGACTCTAATATTAACTACCATCAAAAATGGTCTTTTTCGATATTGTGACAAAGTGTATGAAACAACTGGGTTGAATCAAATGTGGATAATAAAAAACTCGAAGGAATTGTTGCTTGATTTAAAAGTCAACAAAAACAAGTTCAGCTCAATCCGAACATTTGACTTTTCCACATTATACACCATCCCCACGATAAACCTAAAACAAGACTATCATCTCTTGTTTAACAAACTTTCCTGCATAAAAATGGCCGTAGAAGGTACCAATACATTACCATCAAACATAGGTCAGGTTATTTCAGTAACAACATGGATGCCCAGCATAAATACAGAGAAAGAAATTATTAAATGCTTAATTTCTTAATCGAAAACATATTTGTTAAGTTTGGTGGTATGACATTTCAACAATCTATCGGCATATCAATGGGTGCAAATTGTGCACCACTTCTTGCTAATTTATTTCTTTATTTATATAAAGCAGAGTTCCTACAATCTCTCTACAAAGCAGGGTCTAAAGAACTTGCAAGGCGTTGTAACAACACGCACAGATATATTGATGATCTGATTAGTCTAGACAATCCAGACATATCAAATTACTTACATCATATTTATCCTGATGAGTTAGAAATCAAAGAATCAACAGCGAGTAGGAACTGTGCTTCATATCTTGATCTGTTCCTACAAGTGGGTACAATGGGCTACACACTAAGCTGTAAGACAAAAGGGATGATTTCGATTTTGAAATCATAAATTATCCCCCTTGTCAAGTAATATTTCGTCTTCACCTGCTTATGGTGTGTATGTGTCTTAAATTCTCTTAAATTCTCAGATATTGTAGGGCTTGTGATTCCTACGCTGTTTTATAACTGAGACACAGCTCATTGGCATCAAAACTAGTGAGCTAGGGGATACACAACAAAAAAACTCGTTCAGACTTTCAAAAAGTTCTACGGCTCAATATGACGACATTGTGGCCAAATCATGACACCTCGGTCACTCAAGCGATTAGTGAAAGTATTCCCGGCTTTGACTTATTACAGTGATTCATATCCTGCACCATTTCATACAATATTTAGACAAGTTTGGGACCAATCCTGACGGGTGTAGCATGCTAGCAGTACGCTTACCCATTCCGGACAGCTTGTACCATCACTAACTATCAGTTGTCAGGATGGTCTACTTAAATTTGTAAATCACAAATATCCCATGGACTTGGTAATGTATGACCTTGAATAGAAATGATTATTGGACCGGTTAGTTTAATGTCATATTACTGTCTCCATAGGGGAACCATTATATGAAAAAAATGATATTGCATAACTTCATTAATATGCAAGCCACACTAACCGAAATTTAATCAGTTCTTGCAAGTAGCATATGGTCTGTCTTCCAAATCTGACTTGAATCTGTTCAGGCGTTTTGAGTTATCGTGTAAACAGACAGACAGGCATACACACACACACACAAGGACAGACAGACAGACATCACTATAACATTAGCCCAAAAGTGTCAAGACATGAGCTAAAATTTCTAGGATTTTGCGGCGCTCAAGAAAACCAATCATTGATGTGGGACGACCTGAAGTTGAAGAAAACGGCTTCAGATTAAGCATACCTGGATTTCAATGAGGGAGCCACAAAAACTAGGTCAGCCCAAGAAGGTAAGCTCCCTGCTCGTTCAATCGAAAAATGTTTGCCATGCCTGATGACCTGCAATCTTGTCCCCTGGAAACCTATAAAGAAACCTGTAGCCATCCTCAAGGTTTCAATTCTGATGATCATCTATTTTATCTTGCCATTATATACAACCCCAACAGCAATACCTTGTACAAACGTCAACCCATGAGCGAGAACAAGCTGGCTACCATCGTTCCATCGATTGCCAAGGAGGCTGGTATACCAGGAAAGAAGACCAATCACAGCATATGTAAAGCTAGTGTTTCCCGGTTACTGGATGTGGGCATTCCTCCAACACAAGTTCAGCAACTGTCCAGCCACTCATGCACCCAAAGTGTCAACTCATACGGCATGGCATCATTTGAACAACAGCGCGAGATGTCAAACTTATTGAGCCGACCCTATAAAAACAAGCCAACTCCATAGGTGTACTTCCATCCTCTATTGCTGCTCCTCCAGTTCCAGCTATCGGTACAACTCAACATTTTCAGCCGTCTGACCAGATTCATGCAACAATGAAAATAGCGTCCCCTATCATAAATACTCACGCCCCAGCGAAATGTCAACCGTGATGTGCCATGATCAACAGGGTATTTGATGGTTTTTGATGTTTGACCATGAACTACCATGGTCGGCTATGATATGAGACCACAGTAAGAAGTCAAGTACCTTGGTCTATCACAGTTTACCATGGTCTATCATCGCTTATCTGTTCATGATTGTCGGCAACCATGGTCAACCATGCTATTTGATGACTGATTATATTTCTGACCATCGTTACCAATGGTAAGTTTGTAGGTGGTATGTACTGTAAATACCACATAATCCTTAAGAAAAAGAAAAGTCAAAGGATTAATGATTTGAGAAATACTATTTTTTGGAAAAAAAAAATAGATAGGTCAAATAATATGTGGAATGCGCAAATTTATCAAACCATGCAACATTACCTTGGAATATGAAATAAATGTACTGAAAAACATCAAAGCATGAAGGTTACCAATTTTCAATTATTTCCCTGGACAAATTGTTTGTTAATGATAAGTTTCAAAAAAGCCATGACGAATTTCAGGAAAAGAAACTACAAATTTTTTTTTGTTTGGTTTACAAGTCATACCACTGAATACCTGCAATATAGCCCATGGGCCCTTTCCAAGGTTTTTCTGTGTTGCCGTGTAGCACAGTGCACTAAATAAGGCCATTACCTCAGTCATGTTACGATCAGAAAGTGAGTCCTACATTAATACATGCAAACACATTTAGGAGGGTAATTGGCATAAAATCTGACTACTCGCGATCGTTACTTGCATAATCATACATGTCGGAAGGCCATAGAGGTACACTGACTGATTAATAGTGTATAAAAGTTGGCGTAAAAGTAATATACTCTCCCATTCTCGCAAAACTAATGTTTGGAAGGCAGTGGCAGCAGCCAGAAGGTCAAAGGTCAAACAGACCATCATGTATTCGAACTTTGACCTTACAACGTCACATGTTATAAAACATGAATTTTGATTGGCCAATTTTGCCAAGGCTGTCATTTTGAATTCCAGTGTGCAATAGGTGAGTCTGGAGTATCATTCACTCCATTAAGCCACGTGTTTTGGGAGAAATCGTCGATTACTTCTCTCAGTGGACGATGAAGGGAACACAGAAGAGGTTTAGGAGAACAACTGTAATGTTTGAAGAACGTTGCCTGCATTAGTCACTTAGAGTTTATGTAAGTTAAACTTCGATCTGTGAATGTCCGTTATTTACAGTGCAATGGCCATGGACATGTTGAATTTTCCAGCCTTTTAGTGATGTTTCAACCGAGAGTTTGCTACTTCGACACTTTCCCCACCGTAGGGGTCTATTTCAAACCAACCACCATTCTTTGAGAAGTTGAGAACATATGGCAACAAGAGGTGATCTCTGTCATATCGATCATTATGGATTGGTACTTATGATAGCAACTCTACTGCATGCAGTGCATAGGAATAACATAGTATAATTCGGACATGATACAGTTTTATTCTCGTCTCAGTTGCCGATCATTCGATGTCTTAATGATAGAAGAAATGTTTTCGGACTTGATACAACTACTCTTTCCAAGTAGTGTGGGTGGTGGCATGGTTTGTACTGTGATTCATTTCCTTTGCAAGTTTGACTGTTCATTATCGCTCTTACCATGAAGGACACCACAGACTGAGCCTTAATCCTGATTTTTACATTTAGAAATTGAACATTGTTTTACTATGATGCCTTGTTTATTTTGGCTGAAACTCAACATCTAATGATACAACATTAAATCAAAGTTCTGATGTTTTCCATGTACACTTCATTTTCAGGAAAGGCATTTTGAAATATATGAAGTGAATTTTATTTGTCAACAAAGTACGTGTAACAAAAATTACAAAGTTTTTGAATAAGTTTTTCATAGTTAAATTTCTTTATATATATGTGAATTTAACATAACATTTTTTAACTGATCAGTTTCTATTTGATACACATTTTAAATATTGTGATCTGTTGATCTTACCGTGGGTCTTTCAAAGGACAGATTTTACCATTTTTTTTGTATATTCCATTATCAGATTGCACTTAGTACGTGTAATCCAAAAAAGATATCAACAAAAGTACCAAGAATTTATAATCATTATTCTTCTAACACTAAATTCAATATTGATATATTTTTATAAACAGTTACATGTACTCATTAAAAATTTGTGATGTTTCACTTTGTGATGACGTATCTGTATAATCTGTCGAAGCATTTTTAAACAGACAGAATTTACCAACAGACTTTCATGTATACTTCATTCCTAAAATGTTGGTTATTCTTCCAACATATATAGCAGCCATTGGGAGTAGAGAATTGGAATGTACTTCAATCTAAAGATCTCACTGAGGGGAACAAAACAAGCCTTGAATGGTCAAGATTGGACAAGTAGTTCCGGGCATACAGATTTGTAAAGTGATAAATATTTGTATGTTTTTCTGCCGTTCATGAAAGGTTTTAACGTTTTTAATTTTAATGAAGTTTTGATGTCAATATATCAGAAATAATACATAAATAACTTTGATGAAAGCTTAAGAACTGTTGCAATATTCCTTTTGAAACTAACTGTGGCCATTCACTCTAAAGAACTTATTCAACTACAAATTATATGCGGTCAAAATTTGAATATTATCTAATTTCACTGACCATAAAAACAGTGCGTTCAGAGAAAAACTAAGTCCACCTAATTAAATATGCAAAAATAAATATCTCGATTATTCTTCCACATAGAGACATAGAATTTTCAATTTGTAGGTTTCAACATGCTGAATTCAATGAGATCATTCAAAATGATGTCTGACCATATTCTATGTAGTTTCCCTGATCAGCCTTTCAGGTATGCCAATGTATGCAAATTACTACATTTTAAAAAGATTTATTCATTGTAAGTTTCTGTAATTAGCAATATGTCAGCTAAATGGGTAACTACAATCATTGGTGCCAGAGTAGCCCATAAAAACCACTCATGGTGTGCGATGTATGCATTCTGCCACTAAATTTTGTTTGCATTTGTTAACATTAAAGAAAGTAGCATTTTGTTCAGTTTACGAAAATTTACCAGTCCCAAAGCATCTTCTGAAGTAAATCCTGAATCACAGTGGTTTCAAACTTTCTAAAACTACGAGTAAATATTTTGTTTTTACGCGAATATACACTCATCCAAACTGTCTACGCAGTACGCGATAGCGTACACACTGGCCTCACTCAAGTCACAATGTCGGTAGCTGCAATAATTGTAGCCCACGGGCCTTTGTTTACCGTGTAGGCTATTCAGCCCCGGCCATGCAGTGGCTGTTGTTGATCATGATTGGCCATGAGTTTTGGCCATGTTTGATCATGTTAGACCATAGTATTTGTGTCATTTCACAAACATGGTTGTCTATGGTTGACCGTGGTCATATAGCCATGGCTGACCATGGTTTTTGGTAATGGTTGACTATGGTAGACCATTGTAATTAGTGCCATTTAACAAAACATGGTCGTCAATGGTTGACCATGGATTAACATGGTACACCATGGTCATATGACCATGAACTAACTAACATGTTAGTTCTTGGTTGACCATGTTCACTTTCGCCTGGGGTGTAATACTCACCAACAGGCATCAATATAAGGATTCTGAACAGCGTCTTTATTTGCAGCGGATCATTCACTTTAATATTTCAAAAACCGGTTTCCCGCAAAGTTCAATCTAGAAGCGATATAGGCGGGCAGTTATTTATGATTGTTAGACAGTTCCAATTGCAATGACTCTCTTGAGGTTCTTGGTGTTAAAACTGTTACGCGAAATATTTTTTGAATAACTGGACAAAATTGTATGTAAATTTTGACAAGTTTTATTGAAATCCATTCGAAATATTTACAAAGTTGTTCAGTTTTATGTTGTTGATGTAACCCCGGTAACGATTGTAAGTCATGTGATTATGTCTACTGCGTGTTGTTTGAGTGTGACGACACGTATGTGGAATTTCATTGATAGCATCTTCATCCACAATGCATTCCAATGCTTTACTGATTGTCACTGTTTGAAGACAGTATTTTTGTGTGGATGTACATGTAGGAATTATTATCGGTTTTTAACAAGCAAAAAATTCCAAGACAACATGGTTGGTCTTTTACATGACTGAAATTACAGGTATGTGTATTTGAATACTTTGGTATTGAAAGCAATGAACTTTTAAAAGTCTCAGGGTGTGAGACACACCCCTCAAGTTGAAACATGGAAGGACCATGTGTTTCCCAATTAACGTGGAAAACTTTCTAAGATGTTATTCTGTAGTTAGTTTGATTCCAGGAGTGCTTTATAAAGTAGTGAAGTTTTATTTACATGTTAAAATTTGGGTTTCTGATTCTGAACAAGATTTTCTGTGATTCTTAGTTCTTTGTTTCATGGATTTTCGATCAGTGTATTTGTTATCATGTTGACTTAGTCTCATCCTGAATGAGATTGTGTAAACAGAAGGAAACGCTTACATAATGTCATTGGTCTTTTACATGACTGTGATTACAGAGAAGATCTGGTTAATGAATTACTGATAGACTGCGTGTGTTCGTATGTGTGGCCTGAGTGAAGAGCCAACAAGGAGTGCCTGGAAGTGTTAGTGTCAATCATCAACTCGATTATTGCTATCTTTGTTGGAATACCAAATCCCCAGGGAAGATAGTCTGGAAGGACTCTGTGTGTGTAACGTAGTTTCCTATTGGATAGACTGTCATCGTTATAGCAACAGGACGGACATTGATCTACAACTCAAGGAGCAACCATTTTACAACTATACAGACAATAGCTAAGTGAATGAACCTAGACAACAGCCGTTTTAGGATTACTGGGAACTTTATTATGGTGGATGAACTTTAGATTTTGCGTGGAAATTATTTTCCAGTAATACTGCTATTAGTTTTAATCATTGAAGGTCAGTGTTTTATTCTTTTATTATTATTATTAGTAGTAGTAGAGATTTTAGTTGTAGTGAAATAAACCCCAATATAAACTGCAAAGCAAATTGTACGATAATCATTCTTTCCTGCTGTTGATAGTGTGATATGAACTTGGGTCGTGTTTAGTTGACTGGCTGTTTCACAAGCGTTTCGTACGTACGGGATGAAGATAACTTAGTTGGAGAAACGACAAATGAACAATCGAACGCGAACATCTCGCGAGAGGGCACTAGTTATGCGAGAAAGAACGAGACAGCTATTTCAGTCTTCAGAAGCGTGGCGAAGGTCGTGGAAGTTGGAGTGAACTGCACAAAATTCCAAAGTCCCTGATAAGTATCACTGAAATCGCTCGATTTCACATATTTTGAAATGCCTTGTTTTACTATGGATTAGCATTTGATCGTTAGAAAGTCAAAAAATTCGATCGGAATGCTCGGGTATGCATCGCTATGGCGCCATTGTTCGATTATTGTTGTCAAGGGCCACGGGTGTATGACGTGAAATTTGCAGCTAAATTTACCATAGTAGATCAATTTTTATCGTACTCAAACCAATTCTTGCCTTACTTATTATCGGAAGAGCATTTGTAGTGTAGTCTCAATGTAGGGGTGACTTTTTTGTGCTTCGGGCTTTTTTTCTTTTCGATCGTGCTTTACGTGTAAACCTATGGAGACCCGTATGTTGCACGGCAATAGTGCTGTGAATGCGTCGAACGCGACGGTCGAACATGACGTATGCGCCGTACATACGTTACTACAACGTCGTTCATTCAAAATTTTCTGTCAAATTACGCTCAAAATCAAATAAATCCTATTCGAATCGTAATTTCTCAGTTTTGTCGATTTTTTATTGTGTTGAGTGTGGTCGAATTGATCGGAATTTCTTACATTGCTTCAGTCGTATGACGCCTCCCCTGCAGTCCCGGCCGATCATGAAAACTGGGTCAGATCACAACTGCTATTCAACGTTGTTCAAAAATAACGTGTATCCACTTATAATATATGACCAAGGTAACTGATGTGACAGTGGTACGATGTACAATTGTTTACAATAGCTGTCCGAGTCAGAATCAGGTTGTGGAGTGACCGTGGTTGAATGGACAGCCACAAGTCTAAGACATCGCTGCCGCGAACATAATTTACATGTCTGCCTAAAACTCAGTGGCAATCAGTGGCATGTTATTCCTGCAAAACAAAGGTCAATTGGTTGGTAACTATGGTAGATCATTCCTTACTTGCCAAATGCGTTGAAGAAAGTGACAAAGTTGAAACACGGTCAATGTTAATTCAAAAATTTAAATTTAACCTTCCATATTTTGGTGACTGGCTATGCCCTTTTCAAGGTCATTATGATAATATAAGCCTTGCTGTTTCAGTAGTTTACCAAACAGAGGGATGGGAAGTTATGTCACCTATATATATTCAAGCTAATGTTTTATTCTCATAAGAATATTTTTGTATTTTGTGTCACAGCTGGTACTCTAAAATAATTACCCTAATAATTGTCAGCAGACTATTCGTCCAGTTGTTTGAACTTTTGACCAACATGTAATTTTTTTTTTCACAACTGTTTATAAATTCTGAGAAATTATTCCCTGTTTCACACTGCACAGAGAGGGTTATTTCCAAATCTACTTTGCAATGAATTCAAAAATGTTTTGGAGAAGGATGGGAATGTGTCCATGCTAACATGTACAGTGTTTTTGAGCATGTGATTTTATTTTTTGACAACACAGAGGCTTATATATACTTAGTAAAGGATTTCTTAGACTCACACAATCACATTTTTGGATAAATTACATTTTTGGATAAACACAAATTTAATAATAACACGCCATACTGTTGTAATGAACACTAAGTGGGTAGCCAACTGAATGTTCTACAACAGGGCAAACTGATTACTGTATAATTTCACTTTTATTAAAGTGTAGCATCATGGTTATAATTTTAGCATAGTGTAGCCACTGTCTGTTCTTTTTATGTTTACTTTTCTGATGGCTACCATGATGTGATGCATATAATTAAGAGTCATGTTTATGACATGACACAAACCGCGATTACATTAATCACATACCTTCAGTTTTTTCAAGTGATATTTCAGAGTTTCATTCCAGAAATGCAAAATTAATACCTAATACTGCAGACACAACAAAGATGTGGTATTGAAAATAACACTTCAAACATAAGATATCATATCAGTTTATTTCTCAAATGCAAAATATTTTTCCCATAGATGGGCAATGATACTGTATCATACACACCTAGTTTTTCGTAATGATATATCCAACATTCCTTAAAGGTGTTGGTTAATGTTTTTCTCTTTGAGGAAATTTATTTACAATGCAGACACAACACAAATATGCAGTATTTATCCTTGCTGTGATGAAATGTCATTTAACTATTTCATTATGGGGTGAAGAATGACATAATATCATATAAATGTATTTTATGAGGAAAATAGTTTGTATAGACATAATCCTAGCTGCAAACTCCATTTCTTTGCATGTAGAAATGCAAAAAACCAGCAATTTAATATTTTAGTTATGTTCACATCTTAGCTGAAGACTGAAATTAAGAATTATTTAAAAAAAACTTTTCAAAAAATGGTGTCAAAATGCCAGATTTCACAACAACAGAACAAAACCTCAAAACTGTTCCTTCATCTTTCAACAGCATTTGTGGGAAAATGCTGATTCAGCACTTTTCCTTTTTGATAAACACATCATTGTGTACCTTCTATGTTTGATATTTAGAATACACTTTTTCCAAACAAACAATAAGTCATTTTTGAAACAATATTTCAGAACCTAACACTGGTGGAAGGAAATGGCAATGCTTCAGTCTCAATTGATACCCAGCCTTTCAGGACCCAAATATATCATAACGCAGGTTGAAGTACTTACTTTAGTAGAAGACAGTGTATTCTATGCAATTCAATTCAGAGACAGAGTAACAGTGTTTCTCCTCATCTTATTTCTTGTCTTACTAACTACTACAAAGTATGCATTTATACAAAAAATGGAAATATTTGCTCTGAATTTGCACTCAACGCCACTACTTAAAGTATGCTAAAAATACTGTTTAACAGATTCATTTCAAATTTCCTTGTGATATATATCATAAATTGCATTGGAATGATAATTTCAACTTTTGTTTTAATCATAAACCAAGATATATTGTGAATTTATTTAGGGCAATTCTTTTACAAGTACCATAAAACAATAACTACAGTAACATCCAGGGCTCTTCTATCTGTTATATGTTACGTTTGACCGCTAAGGGCGCTGTTCGACAGCGCGAAATTTGATTGTTTGGTATTCTTTCCTCCAATTAAGTTACTACAGTTGAAACGCTTGTGGTTTTAAAAGACAGCTTAACTACCCGGTTACATTGAGTTTGATTAAACAAGCAATCGTTATCTCAACCAACACGTGGTAATGTGATTGAGTACATTGCTAGTATGAAAGCCAGCGTCATTGATGCTATAATACTAAACACAATACGCCTTAGATAATACTAAGTACCGGTTGTGACCCTTAGGGAATGTGAACATGAAAACAGGCAGCAGAGTCTTGAAAACTGTATAATTGTTTTTTATTCTATCTGTAAACAGTAACATTAAACCTATACAACCAGTAAGTTTCTGTTTAAACAGACAACTAAGCACAACAGAGGGCCTAAACTTGAGAGACCGTACAAAATGTCCCCGTAAACATCATTAAACTGATCCGCGTTTAGTGTCCGATAAATCTCTCAAATTTGAAGTCTAAATTCACTGATTTAGCAGAGTTTCTCTCAGCATTCACAGGTGATTGTTCGTTTTCCATGGCGTATGCTGAATTGCATAACACATGTATATTGGCGGTAACTCACTGAACTGTCTGTCACATGGTTTAGCAAGTGTGCATCAAAGCATCAAATTACTGACTGTATATATATATATATATATATATATATATATATATATATATATATATATATATATATATATATATATATATATATATATATATATATATATATATATATTATATATACACGGCTTAATAACAACTCTACCAAAAAGCAGATTTGAACAAGTAGGTAAGTACCTGTCAGAGGTAGTCAATTTATTAAAGCATGTGTAAGGATAGAGATCTCATGGTGGTCATAAAAGAGTAATAGTTTAGCATATTGACCGTGTTGTATGTGTCGAGGAGAACTGGATTTCGAGGACACTTAACATTACACTTTTGTATGATATTGGATATTTAGAGCCAACGGACAACACAGTATCGAAATTAGAATTTTTGGTCAGATCATGGACCCTCGATGGTGGAATCTCCGATATTGGATATCTACCCATCGTTTTAGACAAGTCTAGTATCGTATAACTTAAGTTTGAGTCGCACTAAGGAAGTCGGGCTTGGCTAGACCGCAGGGCCAAATCTATAAGGTAGTGATGTCCCAGATATATGTCGATTATTTGCCCGCGATTTATAGTATCGTCTTGTATCGAAGTTAGAACAAAAATGATAAGGTCGGGCTTGGCAAGACCCTTGACGTAGCAAATGTCCAACATGTATTATATCGGACATTTGTCCCGAAATCGCCGATAAACATCGGTGATTTTATACATACCAGACGTGCCGGAGACACGAGACGAGTCATTCTAGTGACGATATCGCTAATCGCCGATAAATATCGAGTAAATATCTGTTATTTCACAGATCCGGTGTGTCGAGACGCAAGGCAAGTCATTCCAGACATGCCTACTATCGTTTACTATAAAGAGTCCCGAAATCGTCGATATGTATCAGCCGGAGGTGAAATATCGGCAATTTCTCAAACCCGGCATGCGGCAACAGAAGGCAAGTCATTCTTGTACCATCTAGTATCGATATTAGGCCCGATATATAGATTGTATGGCGGAAATACATCGGACATCAAACTTCGATATTAGAAAGTAAATGTCCGATATTATATTTTGACCTTGATGGCCATTTGCCTTGGTCACTGTAGAGATTACGCTTACATTTAAAATTTGTGATTCGTCTTTTAACGTGGATTTCGACACTTCAGTATTATTACTCTTCATTAGTTGCCCTAATTTTTTGGTATTCCTTTCCTTGAATTTAATTATGAGTCCCTAAAAGGGGAGAAGCCAGAATCAGTTTTTAAAAGAGTCAATTGTTGTATTGACTCCATTTGTGTATGATCCGGTGTTTGTGCTGCCAAAACTACCCATCCCTGAACGTAGTTGTGGATGCTTAGCATTTCAGTGTTGGGACATATTTCAAGTCAACGCTTGTGCTGTTTTTCTCAGTGTCAGAAATATTTGTCATGGAAGGCTATTTTAGGAAATAAAAACATTTTATGTGTAAGTGCTTTACCTTTCACTGATTTCATGTTTTTAACACTGAGAATAGATTCCTTAACTTTTTTGTCTGATTGTCACCTTCATCGAAAAAGAAAAAAGCAAAAAAGAATAAAAAGTCAATAAACAGTTTGATGTTGGAATTTTGAAATGGTGTCTTTTTTATTTTTTCAATGGCATGTTCTTGGCCCCTATACTGAGTGCGGGTGAAATGTCCACTAGATTTGGATTTGACCTGATGATCAGACCAGTTGACTTCCTTCAGGGCCAGTGAATTTTAAAGTTCCTGGCTGCTTGACCAGTAGAGATTTTATGTGACTTTCGCACACTGCATGTCCCACATTGAAATTTCACTCAAGACACATTTAGTCACAATCATATTCTGCGGGTCACAGACTACAGTAAATTCAAAATGAGCAACAAATCTTGAAGGTATGTGCATCAATAATCAGACGCCTCCATTTACGTGCGCACTCGATCAGTGCCCTGGTTTACTCACCGGTAAAAGGTTTGACAATAAAGAAACGACACAAAAACTTTGCGTGAACTTCAATGATACTTTTTTAGTGTAAATAAAGATTAAAATCTTACAAAACATGTTCTAGTAATATACTGATTCGATCCTTAGGATTTCACCCACGGTTGTTCGTGGTTCATTTGTATGGTAAGCTCTCCGAAAGATGTGAATCGGTTAAACACATAAAGGCTGATCATGAGATGAGAACTGTTTACAATACGCATAAAGATAACCTGTATCTTTATACTTGGTTCACATCAAAGTTTATATGACCTGCATAGTGGAAGGCTAGTTAAATTTACGTTTGCTGGGATAAACACAGGTATGGCTGAGTTAATTTTATGCACATCTCTTGGGGGATTGAGAGGTAACTCCTCCCAATATGCCAAATACGATGATGTCGTCTTATGAATAATACATCCGTTAATACAAACGTCATCTCATCAATAATTTATAGCAATGAAGATCGTGCAAGAAAGCTAAGTCTGTGATTCCGGGAGAAATTCTCTTGCATTCACCCAACCTCTGCATTTCATATAAAAAACAGAACAAAACATTGCATTCACCCTACTCAAACATTCACAAATCACAAACCTGAACCAAGTCTACCGTATCTTATACAGTCAACAGCTATTCATTGTGTCCTAAGCTAACTCTGGACTTCTAATGGTACTTTTGGCCATTGTTAGAAACCGTCTTTTGGCTGAGCATTCACTTGAAATACATGTCCCGATTTAAAAAAAAAACGGCCAAGAGCAACAAGACTCATCTCATGCCACCGCAGCCGCCATCTTTACTTTTCCAGGGTCAATACCACTGAACACCTATACGGCTTTGTACTGTCGTAATCGCTGTTCATTTCACGAAAAGCTGCAAGTTTCGTCTTTATTCTGAAATTAGTGGGAAGACTAAGATAGCATTGAGAAAAACTTAAGTTTTCCTAACATGCAATATCACTGGGTTTCCTACTAACTTGAATGAGTATCTCGTCGCCGCTGGGAACAACTACTACGAACTTGGACCATACAGCGAACTCGCCCCATCTTTTCCATCGCCAAATGTTGTGGTGTAAATGGATTACAAAAATCTGCGCGTCAAAACTGTTACTGTCCAAAAAATCAAAAATCCATGAACGGCACGGCAACGATCAAACCAGATTATCGATTATCGGCCGCGGCAAAGTGAACGGTCTGACGTCACGCGTCATTTATGTGAATTGGACTCGTGTTGAAACTCATCTCTCGTCTACTGTCTATGATTATATTTGCAACAACCTCGCCTTTTGTTAGATAAGGTATAATTCCATAGCAAACAAAGTTAAATACTTAGCAAAACACACGAACTGTATATTTTACAATAGTGAGTTTTCCTGTTGGCAAAGTTAGTATCTAGTCCCCCTTGGCCCTTGTATTGCAAATAGCTCTGATCGCAAATGACGTCAGTGTTTCTTTCATTGATATGCAAAAGTAGATTTGTATGCATTTTATGCAAGAACGACGAAAATAGAACCTGCCAGTGTTACAGTGGATGCTACAAGTGACACTAACCATCTTCTGCTACCTCCATGCACTAAGTCTAACCATGGAAGTAAAAAATAGTCTAACTCATGGCTAAGACTGCAAGCTGTAACAAAAGCCATGCATGCAACCACAGTCCCTCCACTGAGACTGTGATGCAACACAATTTGTCCGAAATTAAAGCAGTCGTGTCCGATGTCGCGCAAAATAAACCCTGGCTCAAGGCTATCAGATGGCCAGATTCTGGCAAAGCATATAATTATAGAAACAAACCTGGAATCGCGATCAGGGCTATCACAAAAATCTAAACCTATTTTATTTACATAAAGTTTTGACATGTTCTATAGACACGAACATTGGTACCCGGTTTTGTTACATTGTCTTTCTTTCTACCTCCATGATTGTCAACTCATGCAAACCTCAAACTATGACCAGGCACTGTGGCCATCTCATGAAGTGTTGATGGGTGGCATTGCCTTAATCCATGTGTAAATACGCTTATCAGTGACATTGGACAAGGTGCACCTTCAAACTCGAAAGACTGCCCAATAGCCACCGATAGTGTTTATGACAAATTAATCAGATGTGTGACGTGAAGACGAATGTAAATAGCCATACTGCCACAATTCAAATGACCAAGGTGTGTTCAGACACAGACAATGAGTGGTTTAGATTATCTCAGTTCTACAACGATCGCGTCCATTTTGGTGCCAATTAATGCTAATACCTTATCAAAGCCTCGTTAGCATTAATTTGCATCACCACTTAATCTGCACAAGTGGACGTGATCGTCATGGAACACACCTTGGTCATTAGAACTGTGGTAGTATGGTCATTTTTTGGTCAATTCGAAAAGTCACATTTGAACTTTGGATTTTAAAACTTACTTCAGTGAAACTGATAGTATTTCTTGGTTCTACAAGAAAGCTCCTACAAGCTCACACTTTTCCCTTTCACACACTTGGGAAAATACAGATTACAACAGAAATGGTGAACCAACGTTTTTATCAGACATATTATTGGAAATTGTTTCTGAACGTAAAGCCGAACTTTCTAAACTGCAGCTAATTTCTAAATTTAGAACTCTAATTAGAAGGCGATAATATCGCTTTTATCCGATATATCCTTGGAAAATTATTTTCACTTCAGGCCAGACTTTCTAAAGTACAGATATTTTCTAATTTTAAAACGCTATTTAGAAAGCGATAATTATCGTTTTTATCCGATATATCCTTGGAGATTGTTTTTCAATCTCAGACCCGACTTCTAAACTACAGCTATTTTCTAAATTTAGAACGCTATTTTGAAAGCGATAGTCATAGTGGTTTTGCCTCTTTTATCGTTTTTAACTATTTTAGCTTCCTTTTAGAAATGGCTTTGAGGAAAAGACACAATTCTGCACCCAACTCGTTCTTACTTCATATGCAGAGATCGTAATGCAGTTTTTAGAGTGTATTAGATCATAGACCCTCGAGAAGAAAACTTCTCGAGGGTCTATGATATGACCGATATCGACAGTATTAAAATTTAACCATGCTTTACCCACCCCGAGCAAAGGGTGTTAAATAGCTTTTTGGTACAGTGAACAGTATCAACAAGTCATCGTTGATGACATAGTCCCCACTTGTTCATGGGTACTTGATTACAAGTCCTCGAAGAGAATAGTCTTGCTCATTAATTATTAAACGCTTTTGTGAATTAGGTAAGAATTTCCTCTCTGTGGAGTATAATGTGTGAAGCCGTTGTCTAGCTAGCTTGACTCTGATGATTATGTTGACTTCTTTTTTCTCAGCTGCTGGTGGCTGATCTAACTGGAAAGTTAGATCAATCTAGTCTTTCTTATTCGATCATGGTGGTGGGAATGGTATCTTCAAGCATTGACCCTAAAAAGTCCGTTTTAGGGTCTTTGCTTCAAAGACGTCAGGGTCTAAAATTGGTTAAATGTCATCCATGATAAGAAACTAATCATAGATTCACTCACCATGCATTTTAAACATTAAGGTGTCAATGGAAATATAAGCCTTTTTAGTCATTTCTGAGGTTTGTCTCGCCTTCTTAATGCTTGGTGTAGAGAGGTGTTTGTTCGCCTTCTGTTTACTATTTAGTTGCGTAATTTGAATGCGTTCTGTGATATTTGGCTTTTCGGGTTTTAGTTCCAGAAATATTTTGCAATTGAATTTTAGTACCCAGTCGAAAATGTAATCCTCATTGGGAGTATATAGTGTTCTGCGTTGTAAAACATGGGGCCCGGGGGCACCGACGTCCTTTGTACCTCCTTACTGTTTATCAATTGCCATAAATGTGAAATTTGGCAAAATGTCAAATTGTTTTGACATAAATGAAAGTTATTTGAACTGGTTGGTTACCGCTCCAGCATAAGTTCAAGTGTGGATTGTAAGTATCAACAACCTTGATATGAACCATTGACTAAAAAACATTTGCTTGTTACACTCACCACACTTGTACTTAGTATTTGGAGTGTATACCTATCTACAATACAATGATAAAAAGTTTGGACTCTGTAGGTCAACAGTGCATCTTAATGTATGAGACTAAATAAGCTTACCCCTCAAGTATGTATAAGCCAAAAACAATATTTAATTTTGAATTATGTAGTGCAGGAAAGGACATACAAATTCAGGGTTAGCGGTAGGATTTCAAGTTAGTAGCCACACTTACTCAGTGTGGCTAATTTGGTCCTAATTTTATTAGCCACACGCAACTTTCATTAGCCACACAGTAGACATGATGTTTAAGTAAACTAATTAAAACATTTGTAAAAACACATTCAGAGACACACAAGACCTTATAAACATTTTTCAAGAACAGACAAATCATCATTATGTGATTTGGGAAAATTGTTTCAACTCAGACCAAAATAAAATGAAAAAGAGTAAAATATTGATGAACATGTTACATCCTCATCTATATATACTCTTTTGTTGTTGATTTTGCAAAACCTGTATTGCACTTTATGATCAAGATCCCCAATGGGGATAGGATTTCAATAAAGGCTTACTTCACTTTACTTTATGTGCTCTTACCCTGGTTAAACCCCGATACAGAAAGGTGATGAGCGTATAATAGATCATTACAGTTAATAAAATTACTTTTCCGATCAGAAAAACTATTGAAAAGGTGTTACAACAATGGGACATTGAAGTTCCCGCGACAGCATCGCTAGGAAAATGGCACGTTTTGCCAGTACCTTCATGAATCTGTCTCCCTCCGTACCCCGTTACCTAAATAGAATAGTCCCACTCCGCACATCCGCCATTGTTTATTCTCACTCAAGGCCACGATGAGACGTTGGTTTTCCTTCTCTAAATATGCAATTTCATTTGTTTGACGCTATTATCAGTTCATCAGTGAACAGTGTTTACCGATGACTATTACAACTTTCACTGCTACGTCGTTGTTTCACAAGATGTAGACCGTTTGATATTGCAATGTCGACTTGCTTTTATCATGTGCAGTCAATGCACATGCCATGCCAGCTGGTTTTATGGTTCACACAATGCTGTCGATCGACAGCATACACGACGTCTTTGTTTCACGTCATGGATGTAAAAAATAGACCCATGTTCACGTTTACTTTTCACAAGTTATGATTAATGTGGAAATTTCACTAAAATATCGCTGATCCAGGGATTTTGTAATCAGTTTGATTTGATACTGCGATATGAAATATTGTGTCAATAAAGCTCAGCACTACCTCCATGATCTCAGTATCAGCGTGATCGGAAGGCCAGTTCATGGAGATCGCGAGAATGTAATTGTAATATTTTGTCTTCCTTTACAATTTCAAGTAAGCGCTTTAAATAAAGAGTTTTTTATTTTGTCTTTAGCATATATTTGGACTGCTTAGTTTTATCAATTTCGACGAAATCAGCTGTCGCCACGCTTTTGAGATCGTGGCGATTGCCGATGGGTTTTTGTTCGCCACAAACAAGCATAGTGATGTTGACAACTACATGCCAGTGCACGATTTCAAAGTAGCCAGGAGGAAATTCTAATGGTCTTTTAGTGGAAATATAGGTATTAAAACGACAGTGAAACAAACAACTATTAGTTATCGTGAGCTTGGTAAAGTGCAATCTCGGATCATGTATGATCTGATGATCATGCCAAATTACCATGTCGGATTATGCCGTGATTCTGAAGTGCGCGTACTTCCTTAGTAAATCGGTCAACATAAAACTTTAAAAGCACACACTTTAGCGATCGAAGTCAAAAATGATGTCAAAATCAATGCACAACTGTCGAAATTACCCAAAATAAGCAACAGAAAACTAAAAGGAATCGCTGTGTCGAAAGGACAGTACGTTAACATAAAAAGACGCCAGTTTGTTATGACATGGAGGCCGGAGGTAGAAGGACAGAGCATTCCCTCGCTCTCACCCAGCCGCCGGTCGGGTTGCCTCGCTATTAAAAGCAATGGGATTCGCCGGTACTGGGGAGTACCGAGTACGGAGCCTCGGAGGCCATCATTCTTCAGTCTATCGAAGGAGCGTTTCGTGCCAAAAAATACATGACAGCAATCAAATATACGCTAAAACCTTTAAAACGTCAAAATTCGCAACTGACCGAGAAACATGAAGGCCTCGGGGTTTTTTTTAAGTCCTCGAAAAACAACGCTAACTTGTTATGTGCGCATGCGCATATTAAGGGGAGACCCATTTGATTTCGGGGGGGGTATGCAGGAAGTGGGTATGGGAACTTTTTTTTGTTAGAGAGACAGCATTTTTTGATTTCTACAGTCAGACCTGCATCAATTTTTTTTTTCAAATGGAGTAGCAGTGCAATTTTCAAATTTAAGCCAGTGTTTCACATATCACAGGATGTTTTTATTTATTCATTTTACATTCCAACAAATGACAAACAAAATGGAAAGTCTATTATATATACAACTTTAAATTATAGAACACTTTTTTAGCAAATCAACTGTGATCAGTACTATACCTGCTTTTCTTTAAAACAGTCAATTCCTTTTATGTTCTCAGGGGAGATGTTATCTTTTGTGGTCAGAGAAACAAGGCTCACACATTGTATTTCATTATATTTGTTGTTCCTCAATTTTCATTGTCAACTTGTAATCTTTCTAACATAAACATTTATATTGAGAGAATAATGTATTGGTTTTAACACTAGTTTATTGACTCCTATCTTGTGTTTTAAATTTGTCACGATTTACAGAAGTCAAATAGTCCCATCTAGATATTGCCTATACCATTGAGATATTGCAACAGAAATCCTGAAACATGATTTCTTGGGTCAGAAAAGGGAAGAAAAACATCGAGTGCACCGAGGTGTAAAGTAGTGAATGCTTATATCATAAGTGCTGGAAGAAAACACATAAGAATTACTTGTGGTAAAAAACATTTGCGTGCCTTTGGCAGCATGCCAGCAAAGAATACATGAGAATGAAGTTTCCAAAAT
Organism: Ptychodera flava; assembly: GCF_041260155.1. Lineage (NCBI taxonomy): Eukaryota > Metazoa > Hemichordata > Enteropneusta > Ptychoderidae > Ptychodera > Ptychodera flava. Next base: position 562,686 of record NW_027248390.1, read on the forward strand.
TTTGCTCATTTCAACAGCATTGTGACAATTCCTTTTTTATTTCTGTCTGTTATGAGAATATTTTTTCTCAAGCCATTACAGGCTTAATTTTTTTCTTTATTTCACCTGGTGACAATTTTTTTTCTCGAAATCCTCTATACCCCCCCAGAAATCAAGTGGTTCTCCCCTAAGTGAGCCCCTGACCTATACGGGCCAGTGGATTACTTCCTCAGTAGAACTGATATGCCTGCCAGTACCGGTGTTTATCGCCTACGGAGGCCATCATTCTTCAGTCGATCAAAGGCGCCTTTCGTACCAAAAAATACATGTCAGCTGCAAAAGTGCATCACTGTCAACTTTACCAAAAATGTGCCCATACCGAGAAACAAGATGGCGTCCGTTTCGATTCTTCAACTCAGATTTTGTCCTACAGTTGTGCGCATGCGCAGACGGTAGCTTTAGCGAAAGTGAGGCGAAATCAAGTAAATATAAAATAAAAATGGATAAAAAATATTGTTTAAAAATAATGTCAGGCATGTATCACCAAATCTTGAACATTTCTGACGGTATTTCAACTATACGAACACCCATGCCAAACATCACAATAATCAAATCAGTGGTTTTGAGGAAAAAGTGAAAATAGTGGTTATCAGAAAAAAGCTAAAAAAGTGACTTTAAAATGATTCAATCAAAAAAAAGAAAAAAGACCGTTTGAGATACATGCCCAAGTGACCACCAGACCAAAATTTCAGAAAAAAGTTACTGAAGCGTTTCTGAGATACCTGCGTCCACAGCATACGGCCCACTGTATGCAACAACAGAGGCCGCGTCATCACATTAGTACTTTGGGCTTTGGCCCAAAGGACTAATAATTTCGAAAAAATGGTTATGATCTCTTGTTTTCTGGTAAGGAAGGTAAAGTGTTGTCGATCCATCTTATCTTAGTATGGAGAAGCTATATTGTGGATTAATGGTGATTGGTTTTGAGCGATAAAAGATTCTCTCGTGTTCCCGTGTGGTAAAAGTAACACTATTAATAGTGAGCTCTGATTTGCCCAGACGGTCACGTGACTGTGCATATATTTACGATATACTGTAAAGTTGGCCATTCCTATCTCCAAAGTGGGTTTCTTTCACATTTTTATTTTCATCACAAGTTTCAATTATAACATAGTATAGCGATAAACAACCCCTATAAGTTGGGTGCACCACTCGAGCTCGGTTTTGACCATTTCACTCCTTATACACACCAGTGAATTTCGTGCGTATATGTTGTTTACCGGTCGAAACCGTCTGGTATCCTTTCTAAGTGGTGCTTTATTGCTTAGATATCTCTCGCGATACAATTAAAGAAACGGGATTGATTGTTGCTGCTGTCATATCAACTTAGCATGAAGACTATGACATCCAATTTAGTATTTGTGGTTTTGAAATATATAATTTTTGACATATTATAGCTGTTAACTTTCTTTCCCTAATTTGAGTTATTGAAATGAGTGAAACGTCTTTTATTTACAACCATTTTAACTTTTTAGTGCTATTTAATGCCCTATAGAGTATTTTTCTATGTTCCTTTTAACAAGTAAATGTTGTGTTACTGTTGTTTGACTGTTGTTTGATCAAAATTATCACAAAAATTTGAAAAAAATGACTGAGGTATATTTTTAAAAGTGACAAAAATTGACTTGAGCGCTCAAAGGGTTAAGTCACGGATAGAGTACATCGTTAGCAAGCCCTGGGAAAACAGGTTTTAATAAACTTGTCCTTGTTTTTACTGGTCCCCCAATTTATAGTCAATAGGGTTCTGCATAAGGAGGGTCAAACAACATTAAATATATCGTTGAGATCCAGCTAAAGTCGTCTATGCACTCTCTCAAAGATCCGTCAGGAACGTTGCTCATCTCGACTAAAACGTCATATTAAGATATAATAGCTAATCGGAGGTTCAACCTCCACGACCGAAGCATAAAATCATTGTCACTGCATAATTTTTGAGTTTACCCCCTCAAGCCATATCTTGTTGGAAAAATAACTGCGTTAGTTTTCAGAGATATGATATTTATGTGGCTTCCTTATTCGCTGCGTTTGGTAGGAGAGGAAACATTACCCATACTCCTATCCCTTAAATGTGTATTATAGAGAATGTACGGCATATCATATATTAGGAAAACAATCGACGCACCCCATAAATCTCAAGATACACACTTTTAATGTTTTTTTTACTTCTCTATTGCATTACGTTCTTTCAAATAATATATAAATACCTTGTAAAATTGTTTGGAGGAACAAGAACTTAATTATTGGGTTTGAAATTAAGCAAATTTTACAATTTACATTTCATGTCCGATATAAAATCTAATCGATGTTTGAATATTGATTTATCCCCATTAAGTTGTATACCAATGGTAAGGGAATTATCTGGGCTTTCTAAGAATGTATTGTTTATAGTACTTTGTTGTTTTTGTTTCCGACTAGGGGTAAATATGTTACCCCTAACCCATTCCTATTTTACTACTGAGGGCGTGACAGCCCCCTACAAAATAAGTCGTTACACTCTTAAACACCATCAGTTAAATGGAAAATAAGCAGATTATGACAGCTGAGAATACTAGCTAACAGAAAATCATAGTGGGTAAAATGCCTTAGAGGGGATGATTTCGATACCTGGCCAACGGACTAACTGTTTTGTGCATATTGTTCAAAAAATCACTTAAAATTGACACAAACTGAAAGGCTTAAGCTTTGTAACTTTCAAATATGCAATTTTTCCCAATAAAACTATACATGTTTGGGAAAGGCCTATTTCAGAGCTTTCAAACAGTATAACATTTATACGGTTTCATAATTCATGGTTCAAGGCAGAACGGGAAACATTACCCCTACCCCTTATATTATAATTTTGTTTTAAAAAATCACTTAAAATTGACACAAACTGAAGGCATAAGCTTTGTAACTTTCAAATATGCGACTTTCCCCAATTAAACTATACATGTTTGGAAAAAACCCTTTTCAGAGCTTTCAAACAGTATAACATTTATATGGTTTCATAATTCATGGTTCGAGGCAGAAAGGGAAACATTACCCCTACCCCATATGTTGTAATTTCGTTCTTAAAATCGACACAAACTGAAGGGTTTAAGCTTTGTAACTTTTAAATATGCAACTTTCCCTATAAATCTATATATTTATAGAAAGGTCTGATGCAGCACTTTCAAAAATGTAACATTTTTATGGTTTCATCATTCATGATTCGAAACAGAAAGGGAAACATTACCCCTACCCTTTTGTTACACACGGATATATGGCATACCGCGTAATATGAAAACAAGCTCATGCACCCACTAAATCTCAAGACACTACTTCTAATGTTGTTTTTCTTGTTTATTGTACTGAGTTGTTCAAAAAAATATATAAATACCTTATGAAAAATTGTTTGGAGGAACGGGAACTTAATTATTGGGTGTGAAATTTAGCAAATTTTACGATTTACGGTCAATGGCCGATATAAAGTCTTATCGACGTTAAAATATTATATTTATCCCTATTAAGTTATATATCAATGAAAAGGCCATGATCTTGGCTTTCTGAAAGTGTAACGTTTATAGTATTTTATTCTTTTTTTTCCGTCGAGCGGTAAATACGTGACCCCTACCCCATTGTTGAAATCCAAGATGGCGGCAAAGATGGCGCCAAATGAACCCCATGGGACACTATTTGATTTAGGGAACATCAAAACTCATTAAATATAGACCCTAAGGATTACAAAAAACGTTTGTTAAAAAATACATCCATGGGGTGCATGGGAACCTTACCTTCCGACCCACTAAACAGCCATTTTAGATTACGCTGGAACTTTCATTATGGTGGATGAACTTTAGATTTTTGCGCCTGGAAATATTTCCAGTAACACTGTTATCAGTTGTAATTATTGTAGACCAGTATTTTATTCGTTTATTATTATTATCATTAATAGTAGAGATTTTAGTTGTAGTGAAATAAACCCCAATATAAACTGCAACGCAAATTGTACGATAATCATTCTTTCCTGGTTTGTTGATTGTGTGATATGAACTTGGGTCGGGTTTAGTTGACTGGCTGTTTTAAAAGACAGTTTAACTACCTGGTTACATTGAGTGTGATTAAACTAGAAATCGTTATTTCAACAGACACTTGGTAATGTGATGAGTACATTGCTAGTATGAAAGCCAGTGTCATTAATGGTAAAATACTAAACACAATACGCCTTAGATAATACTGAGTACCAGTTGTGACCTCAGAGCATGTGAATACAAAAGAGACAGCAGAGTCTTGAAAACCGTGCATTTGTTTTTATTCGATCTGTAAACAGTAACATTAAACCCATACAACCAGTAAGTTTCTGTTTAAACAGACAACTAAGCACAACAGAGGGCCTAAACTTGAGACGCCATACAAAATGTCCTCAAAAACATCAGTTTACTGATCCGCGTTTAGTATCAGGCATATCTCTCAAATATAAAGTCTAAATTCACTGATTTAGCAGAGTTTCTCTCAGCATTCACAGGCAATTGTTCGTTTTCTATGGCGTATGCTGAATTGCATAACACATGTATATTGGCGGTAACTCACTGAACTGTCCGTCACATGGTTTGGCAAATATGCATCAAAGCATCAAATTACTGACTGAAAATATATATTCGGCTTAATAACAGTAGAAACAAGTCATCGTTGATAACATAGTCCCCACTTGTTAATGGGTACTTTAATTACAAGTCCTTGAAGAGAATAGTCTTGTTCAATTATTAGGTCTGTGATCAAAAATACTGCGATAGTGATGGGGCTTAATGGCGAGAATGATCGAGTTCTATGCTGGTGAAACATAAAACAAATGTAGGCTGCCATGTGGCCATATTGGATCATATCGTGAGACAAATCAACGTACATATGTATGACATAAGTCAATGTCCTTGTACCAACTCTGACTAAAATTGGTTGATATAAATGTCTGAGTTACGGTTCGGGACATGGAAAAATCGTAGCGAAATGGCTGCCACGCAGCCATATTGAATCGTATCGTGAAACAAAGTGGCATGCAAATGTATGACAAAGGTTGATGTCCTTGTAACAACTTACAATAATATTGGTTGAGATGTGCCTGAGTTGTGGCTCTGTAAAGGAAAAATTGTAACAAAATGGCTGCCATGCGGCCATAGTGAATCATATAATGTAAGAAATTAATGTGCATATATATGATGTAGGGAGTAATTCTTGTACCAAGTTTAAATGAAATTGCTCCAGGCATCTCTGAGATATCTGCGTTAATGGATGGACGGATGCACATGCGGACGCACGGACAGACGCACAGACATGACGAAACCTGTAAGTCCCCCCCGGACGGGGTTCGTTGGGACTAAAATAGAGTTCTTACTTCGTTGCAAGACTCTACTGAAAACCTTAGAACAGTTATTCAGCAAACAGACAGGAAATCGGCTTATTTCACTGGAACATCGTCCGTACAGTGTACAGTATGGTGTTACAACTGTAAACAGAAATGGCGGCAAAGCCAATAGTAGTAAACAAAAGAATTATACAGTGTGAGCATGAGGGTGTGCTCCAAGTCCCTATATGTCTTTTCTCACTGTACCATTTTTCTCCCCCTCGATGAGGCAATTCGGCTCTTCCTAGTAGCCTTCTGCTGGGTAAATAACTGCAATCTTTGGGACTGGTCCCTTGTAAATTCATGTGGCTGTTTTAACCTTAACATCTTGTCCAGGGTAAACTTCAAGAATATGACCAATATGCCATTTACATCGGATTTCATTAGAGTCAGATAGTATTACAATATCTTGACTTGTACATTGCGTCCTTTTTCAGCGCGGGTACCAAATGCAGTAATACATCTCTACTCCATCGCTTCAAAAATGAATCTATGATCTTCTGCACAAATTCTACATGGTGTATTGGGTTATTTGTCTCTGAAAATGGTCATCGTGGTATCTCTGTCGATGCTCAAACTAACAGGATATCATTTGGGCATAAGTAAGCTCCATCATCAGGATCATTTGGAATCCTTCCTATTGGTCTCTATTTGACGAGATTTGCTACTTCAAGTAGTACAGACGGTGTCAGAACTTGCTCTCTAATTGACTGTTTTAATGCTACTTTGCATGTCTTTACGAGTGATTCGCTGGTGTAGGGTTGCAGACACATTAAATTTCTAATTCATGCCTTTATCTGCACCAAAATCTTGTAACTTTTCTGTATCTGATCCTTGCACCATATGTCTTCTGCTCATACTAACTGACTTCCATTATCACTGGTCATCACTGCTGGATATCCTCGGATCCCAAAAAGTACTTGCAGAATCTCCATAGTTCAGTAATCTACAGCTAGTTCTAAGTGAGCGGCTCTTGTGTTCAGACAGGTGAAGATCACTCCATAATGCTTGGTGGTCTTATTGCGGCTGATTTTTACTTTATATGGTAAAACAAAAGTAATCACAAGCTGTGTAACAGAATTGAGGTGTATATGATGCCAATCTTTGCTGTGGTAGATATCCCATTAACTGTGTTTCAGTTTTCTTGTCTCTTTCCCTGCAGAATACTCATTTAAACTTTATAGTCTTGGCTGGTCTGTGGGCATTCAAAATCCAGTATTTCCTTCTAGCTTTCACTACTGTATCTGCAATGTCAGTGTGTGCGAAGTGTGCATGTGTTGCATAATCAGTAGTGATATGTTGTGTCAGTTTGGTAACAAAGCTGGATGACTGGTCTCATATGTCATGAACGAAGCATTTACTTGACCTCCAACTTTGATTATTCATTCATTTGTGAATGGACTCAGTGTCTTAAATTCTCTAGCTTCAAGGCGTTCATGGAGACTGTTTTTGTATCCTTCAGTATATTAAATGACAGTGCACCTTGTTTCATTGGTGCCGATAAATCTCAGGACAAATGTGGTAACTCTGATCAGTCTCATCCATGACGAAAATCTAGTGCAATCGAGCATTTCAGGGCTCTCTTGTGTGACATGAATCTGCTGAGTTTTACGTTCTTCATTTGGTGTGGACAGGAAACATCTTGTGGCAATTCAGACTCGTGTGAATACAGGAACTCTGGGCCATGTTACTATCGTTCAGTTAACTGCTTGAAAGATATACCACGTGACACATCATCAGCAACATTGAATTCTCCTGGTATTTGTCACCAGTGTGACGGATCTGTAGTGCTCTGGATTTCTCAAACCCGTTAGATACGGATGGCTTGAATCTTCTTGCTGGTTTTGAATCCATGCCAATACTACTATGCTGCTATCTGTAAGAAATATTGGCTTACAGATCTGAAATCTGGTTTGTTCAGTCAGTGTTGGAAACTGGCCAAAATATTTGCCAGACATCAGGACTGGTAACTTTCAAAACTTGCCTGTCCTGCCAGAAAGTTGCCTGTCCTGAATTTTTGACAAATCCATTCATTCAAAAAACACAAAACCATTATGTACTTCAAACTGTAAACAACTTTATTTTCAACATGAGTATTAACTGTGATCTTACAAACAAACTGTTCTGAATTCCACTGTTTCAAATGAATTCTAATCCGGACTTGAATACAAAATTTCTACAATAACAATGCTGATAACACTCTGATTAATTAATTAGTTAATTCAAACACACTTTGTCCATATTGCTCAAACAGTGAAAAGGTTTCACGATAGCGGTTTTAACAACGGGGAAACATTTTTTTTTTAAATTGTCTCCATTTTATGCCACTTTATCGTATAAAACCAAGATGCAATCTGTCATCGAACTGGTACTGCAATCAACCAAACTGAAAAGATTGCTGAGCAATACAGAAAACATCATCTGGCAAAGAAAATCAAAAACTGAGAGAGCTGCCATATAAGTAATCAAAGTTGGCGGCATGAATTAAATAAATACTCTCCTCAGACCAAACCGATTTCAAAGGCCGTTTACAGCAAATATTGTCAACGAAACCATGAAACCTGGGAATGGCTAAACACAGAGAAACAAGATTTATTTCTCGAAGCAGCCCTTCACAACATGCTTTCAAACACCGGAAAGCAGGCACCAATATCGACCCGAAATCTATTACAAAGTCCACGAAAAATTGACACAAAACTAAAAGTTCGGATAATCGATTTAAATGCTTAAAACAAACTAATCGTTGACATATGAGTACAATTTTCAAGCTTACTGTTAACATAACGAGCACTAGCAATGCTCAAAATATGCCCTAAAACAAAAATCCTTATAAGCGTCCAGAAAGTCCGGTCGATGCTGGGTCATGTTAATTATAATATGACACCACACAGCGGATCGCTCACTATAAGCTTAGAGTCAGTCAATAGTGGCTAACTCTCTCAATAACGAATCTGGCTTCGATCTCCTCCTCGAGGACGAAGATGATTTCATCACACAACCAAGCGGATGGGATACAAAACAAGAGAGCGACTGATGAAGGAACCCCATTTTTGGTTCCGAAACACCGTTAAGACGAATCACTCAATCAACAAACCAGTTTACCGGGGACCCAAATCACATGAGGGTCAAAGCACTATCGATTCACTCGTTCTTGCCATGTATTCCACACAAAATAAATGCAATGATCCTTTTATTCACCATATCGTAATACTAAACAATCTTGGTAGAGCCGATGTGTGGAGTTGCCATCATTTTCCTTTATATCCTTTATATCTTTATATCTTTCCTTTATATTTTTATATTTATAGCACTGGCTGATGTCGCGCAAGTCTCGCTTAGTGTGAGATTTACTAGTATGAGCGACTTCCTGTTTACCCGTGTTTACATGTCTCGCTTGCATTGCGTTCCGCAATCCTTATAAGCGTCCAGAAAGTCCGGTCGATGCTGGGTCATGTTAATTATAATATGACACCACACAGCGGATCGCTCACTATAAGCTTAGAGTCAGTCAATAGTGGCTAACTCTCTCAATAACGAATCTGGCTTCGATCTCCTCCTCGAGGACGAAGATGATTTCATCACACAACCAAGCGGATGGGATACAAAACAAGAGAGCGACTGATGAAGGAACCCCATTTTTGGTTCCGAAAACACCGTTAAGACGAATCACTCAATCAACAAACCAGTTTACCGGGGACCCAAATCACATGAGGGTCAAAGCACTATCGATTCACCCGTTTCTTGCCATGTATTCCACACAAAATAAATGCAATGATCCTTTTATTCACCATATCGTAATAGTAAACAATCTTGGTAGAGCCGATGTGTGGAGTTGCCATCATTTTCCTTTATATCCTTTATATCTTTATATCTTTCCTTTATATTTTATATTTATAGCACTGGTTGATGTCGCGCAAGTCTCGCTTAGTGTGAGATTTACTAGTATGAGCGACTTCCTGTTTACCCGTGTTACATGTCTCGCTTGCATTGCGTTCCGGCGTCACACAGTTGCACAGTTTCAGTAGCATAAGTGCGTCGAAGTCGGACGTATTGGTATACTACATTTCGTTTATTTTACACAACATCTAGAAGCAGCTGATCGATGAGATTACTGAGTATGCCGTATGGGCTACTATCGAGAGCCCGACACACGGACGTGGAAGTACAATTTTCCTCCCGGCCGACTAAAAAGTTACCCGTCTCGGACGGGAGGACGGGTGGTAGTTTCCAACGCTGGTTCAGTGCTTGTCTTATACAAATGACTTGCTATGACTGCTGCTTGTAGTTCAAGTCTTGGTGCTACACGGGATTTTGCTACAATGAATCTGACATCATATGTACCATTAATCAGATGTCATCTGATATATGCACAGTCCCCAAAGGCTTCAGAATATATACAGAGAATCGGATCTCCGGTGGCATCAGCTGGTGTGAGACATCTGTCGAAGGTTAATTGTTCAGCTCACTCATTTCTTAGAATAGCTTCATCCACTGATGTTGCATTGGCTGAGATAATTTATGGTCCCAGTCTATGCCTTATAGCCATAAATGCTGCATACTTATCTTTGCACAGATCAGGAATGCTGTAGCAAAGCCAATATGGGGTCAAAAATGCGTGCAACTTGACTATAATAACTCTTCTCTTGGTCAGTCTCGGATTATCAGACTCTCCTTGGTATGCTACATATCTGTATAAGTTCATACTGACTTTGAAACTGAGAACATCTTCCCATACGTTCCTAGTACTTTTTCTTTCGCTACATTTGGGAGAAGTTTCCGTTGTACTCTGTCTGAGTGTGGTGTAGCTTCATTCAGTGACGTGTTTGACACCTAACCTTTCACTTAGAATCCACCTTCAGCCAGGACTGTGTCCACCTGCTTTGTCAGCTTCTGGGCTTGGTTTACAGTGTGGACTGAATCACAGATGTCCTCCATGTATGTATTTTCCTTCAGTGTCCATGCCTCTTCAGGGTGCAGTTTTTCTCCTTCTTCAGCTGTACGTTTCAGTGCTGTCTGAGCCATGGCTAGTGCAGGTTTATCTCCAAATGTAAGAACTGTTTTCATATAAACTTCAGATTTCTTACTGACATCAAGATCTCTCCATAGAAATCTGTGTACATGCTGATCTCTTTCTGGTATCAGAATTCTGTGGTACATCTTTGATATGTCACCAATCACCACTGTTTCATTTTCACAGAATCTCAGCGTAACTTCAAACAGGTCATTCAGCAGATCTGGACCTTTCATCCAGTAGTCATTCAAACAGTGTCCTTGGAACGTAGCTGATGAGTTGAAAACAATACGGTGATATGTACTTTTCTTCTCTGATTTCAGGACTTCATGGTGAGCAATGTAGTGTACAGGACCTGGATACGCCTCTGATTATTCATCGGATATTTTTCTGGCAAACTGCCTTTCTACCATTCCTTAATGTGACTGCTGTATGCTTCTGGATGATAAGGATTCTCATTAGACGTCTTTCAGTTGTATACATTTCTTCTCAGCTTGGACTCTGTTGTCAGGTAACAGACATGGATCCTTTCGCCAAGAATGTCATTTGGCTTAATGTTCAGTGCTTTGACATTTCCATAACATTGACTTCAGATATGTCATCACTGATGGAGGGGATGCCAGCTGCTTTAACTGTTAATACCTGTTTGTTGTCTACAGGGTGGACAGGAACAACATATATTTCGTGCAGAGTTCTTCTTCTTCACCTCCGACCTTTGTAATAGTAGGACTGACTGTTCTACCTCTGAGTTGCAGACTTTTTGCAAGGGATGTCCTTATCAGGCTGATCTGTGCACCAAAATCTAGGACTGCAATGGCTGGCTGCTGTCTACCATGGTAACTGACAATGTTTACTGAAACCACTGGCAGTAGTGTCCCTTTGCTGTATATGGTGGCTATGCCAATGTGAATATCTGTGGCCTAACGCCAACTGAATTGTTCTCTGACCTAACAGCAGTAACAGTGTCTGTACCAGCTGTGTAAGTGGATGGTTGAACAGGTTACATGGCATACCATTAGTCATCTTCTGACAGTAACGTTTTCTAGTACATGTTTTCGCACAGTGGTTTCTACCCGCTTTCTTTAGACAATGAAGCATGCATGACCATCCTTCATTTTCTCCAAACATGCTTTCAGAGACATTGTGACACTGGTCTACCCAATGATTAGATAAGTGACATAGCCAACACTTTATAATGCAGTGAACTTCTGCTACTGGTGCCATCTGATATGTAGTCAACTGCTTGTGTACGTGCTGTTTGAACTGGATTAAGTAACGGTACAGCTGCTCTCATACCGGATTTCATTTCTTTGTCATCTGGCCATTGGAGCTTCCATTGTTGCAGACTGGTTTTCTGTTTCTAGCAAATGGAACCAAACATTTCGGTCATCAGCACTCATTTACTTTTCTATCATGGCCAAAATATGATTGTTGCCCATATCATGTGGTCAACCTACTTCTTTTAGAACACAGCAACTACGTCTTACCAGGTGTACTAAGTCACAGAAGCGGCCATCTGCCTCACCCTTTAATGGCTTGAACTTCACAACATTTTGCATAATAATATCTGCTACAAATCTAGGATCACCATAGATTGAGTCCAGATATGCCCATGCAGCATCATAATCTGTGCCTAAACGTTTTTTTTTTTCAAATCAAGTGGTTTTCCTTGCAGGTAAGTGTACAGGAGTGCCACAGCATCACATTTACTGTATCTTGTGTTGACCATATGTTTGAAACCTGCCTTGAATGCGAAATACTCTCTGACATCTGACATCACCTGCAAACATCGAAAGTTTTGGCTTTTCCATCTTAAAGCTGCAAGACACACTTGAATCAGTATTCTGCTGCACAGGCTTAGTACGTTGTGTAACTAGGTTTACAACATCTTGTACAGAACCATTTATTGCTTGACTTGACACATCAGCAGTATTAATTTCATGAGTTGGAATTAATGAGACTGATGATATTTTATTGGCAGTCTTCAATCCAGGCTTCTTCACGTTCAAGTTCCTCATCATTTTCGATGTATTGAATATACTCCTCGTGTTTCTGAACCAGGTCATCATATGCATGTGTAAGTCTTTGCAGTGACTGCTCAACTTCATTTTGTGGACGGTTTCTGTATATCAGAATGTTAAGGCCCATACCATGACGAATCAGTGATGCTTTTGCATTTCTTCTCTTCTCCTTGGCTTCCTTTGCTTTATTCTTAAGTATCAGTTCTGAGATCATGAATGGTGTATCCACGCTCCCTAGGATCCTGGTTAGTAGCTTAAAGAAATCGAATTAATGTTACTCTCAGGGAATATGAACACGAAAACAGGCAGCAGAGTCTTGAAAACCGTATAATTGATTTTTTGTTTATCTGTAAACAGTAACATTAAACGTATACAACCAGTAAGTTTCCGTTTAAACAGACAACTAACACAACATTGGCCTAAACTTGAGTGGTTGTACAAATCGTCCTCATAAACATTAGTAAACTGGTCCACGTTTATTGTCTGGTAAATCTCTCAAATTTGAAGTTTAAATTCACTGATATAGCAGAGTTCTCTCAGCATTCACAGGCAATTGTCCGTAATCTGCGTTGTATGCTGAATTGCATACCACATGTATATGGCGGTAACTCACTGAACTGTCCGTCACATGGTTTGGCAGGTATGCATCAAAACGTCAAATTACTGAATGAAAATATGGCTTAATGTCAGTATAAACAAGTCATAGTTGATGACACAGTCCCCACTTGTTAATTGGTAATTTGATTACTGGTCCTCGGAGAGTGAGGATAGTCTTGTTCATTAACTGAATCTGTGATTAAAAATACTGCAATACAGATGAGGGTAAATGGCCGAGAATGAGCTCCATGGTGGTAAAAATGTAAAAACCAATCTGGGCTGCCACCCTAATTACAAAAATGATTCAAGTAGTAATTAATCGACAGGATGTTGCAAATATTTTTCATTCAATTATAACACTGACAGATTATCACCTGTATCACATTTCATACAATTTGATGCAATGCTTCTGGGCATACACCCTAAAGACAAAAATCCATTATGTATGCAAAGTAGCAATTACTTTTTATGACACTGCTAAGTGTCACCGTATTGTATTACAGCACTGTGAGATCAACATTCATACCATGTTTCATCAAATTTGATGTAGTATTCTAGACATATCACTCAAATCAGAAAAGTTCATTAATTACGCATATTGAAATTTATCACATGGCATTGATAAACGTCATTATTCACTGTTAAAGAAATGAGAGCACAACATGTGTACCAAGTTACATGAAACTTGATGAACCATTTCTCGGTATGCTGCCTTAAATACGAAAATTAATAATATATGGTAATCAGCAGTGAATTGATATGATAATGCTACATATCTTTACACGCCATTACACTATTGGAGGATAAATATACGTACCACGTTTCATTAAATTCGATTCAGCGATTCTAGACATTGCACTTATTATGAAAGTTCATCGAATTTGCAAATAAGCAATTCATTGACATGATGCTACTAAATGTCTTTACCAGTATTACAGTACTGTGTGATTAACATCTGTACCATGATACTGTTACATAACATTGCACATCATTACACTACTGGAAGATTTACATCCGTATCACGTTGCATCAAATTTGATGCACCACTTCTAGACATTCCATACTAATTACGATAGTTCGTCAAATATGCAAATTAGCAATTAATTGACATGATACTTCTTCATGTCTTCACACAGTATTACAGTACTCAGAGTTCAACATCTGTACCCTGTTTCATCGAGTATGATGCAGCCTATCTGGACATATCACTCTAATCAAGACAGTTCATTTCATATGCAAATTAAAACTTTATACATATGACACAGATAAATATCTTATTCACTGATACAGCAATTTCAGCTCAACATCTGTACCAAATTTCATGAAATTTGTTGAACTATTCCTTGACATATCAGCCTAATTATGAAAATTTATTAAATATGCAAATAAGCAATTAATTGATAAGAAACTGCTACATATCTTTGCACACAATATGACAACTGGAAGAACAAAATCTGTACCATGTTCATTAAATTTGATGCAGCATTACTAAACATATCACAATAATTATGAAAGTTCATTAAATATGTAAATTAGCAATAATTGACATGATAGTCCTTCATGTGTTCACATAGTACTATAATACTGACAGTCAACATCTGCACCACATTTCATAAAATTAGAGTAGTATTTCTGGAGATAGCCACTAATTAGGAAAAGGAATGAAATATGCAAATTAGCAATTTATTAATATGATACTTCTAAGTGTCTTTGTACACTATTGTAGGGCTATGTGCAAGAGATTTGTACTATTTGTTTCAATAAATCTGTTGCAGTATTTCTAGACATCACCCTAATTACAAAAATTCATCAAATATGCAAATAGAATTAATTGATGCAATACTGAAATATGTTATTGACTTATATCAGAACTCTGTGCGAAAAATATCTGCACAAAGTTTCATCAAATTTGGCACAGTAGTACCAGAAACAGTGTTCTAATCCCGAATTATGCAAATTGGCACTAATTATGCATTCCTCGCCAATATAAAGGATCTGCTTATGTATGCCATAGTGTAGTATCCTTGTACCAGATTTAAAAAGAATTGGCACAGGCATATCTCAGACATCTGCATTCATGAGCCCCTATGCATGGACATAGCATTAATATTAATACCATCCTTGAACCCATGTGGATCATTCCTGGCAATACCGTGGATGGATATCAAATACAGGAAAGAAAACGGCCGGCACACAGCTATTTTTGCTTGAATCATTATAAAAATCAGGGTGAATATACATGAAATATGGAATGATATCTGTGCCAACTTTCAATGCAATCGTGCCCAGCATCGCTGAGAAATTAACGTTAACGAACGCACTGTCATCAAATTTAAGAAACAAAATGGCCGCTACGCAACCATTTTAGACGGGAGCAAAACAAAAATCAATGTGCATATGTATAACATATAGGGTAATCTATGTACCAAGTTTGAATGGAATCGCTCTGAGCATCACTTACAAATTTGTGTGAACATACGCCCCGACATCAAATACAAGCAGCGTTGGCGGGGCCCAAGCGATTAACATGGTTTCCAGTTCGTGCAGTGATTTTATTACGTGCAAAATTTCAGCTTGAAAACAGTCAGGTCCCTGTAAAGAAGAATTTGAACATCATCTCATATTTACTGTCTGTTTCAATCGTAATCGTATGTTTTGTGCAAAATACAGTATGGCGGCAAAACCATGTGACCGATCAAATTGCCTTTCACAAACTTGAAAGAGCTCTCACTAAGAATGACAAAAGTGGAATTTCATTGCCATCAGTTTTGTGGTTCTGGAGAATAAGATTTTAGAGATAAATTGCGATTTTCGCAAAATCAAATGTGGAGTCTGAAACTGAGCATGGTGAGCTACCAAAATGTCTTTCAAAAGTACAAGACATATATGAATTAGATGCTACTCAAAATTGACAATACTGGAAGGCTGAAATATTGCATCAAATCAATGTATTGATCTCTGAAATTTTGAGTGTAATAATTGCAAATTTTGTTGTAATTCCATTTAGTCATATATTTTTTCATTTCATCTTTAGTGTTCAAAGTTTTACTTTTGTATAATTTTATGACAAGAATGTGAAAATTTAGAAAATCAAGCATGGTGACTCCATCTTTTGTTTTTGTAATATTTGATTATTCTCATATGCCAGAATTCAAAAAATTTTCCATGTGTTCTTCCTTGTATTGCTTTCTGGCCTGATCTTGTTTAGGTATAATGTTTCACTGTCATGAGCGTCATTTGACACACACTATTCTTCAACTACCATGTACATCAGAGTCAGAGCTCTCTCTGTCACTGCTCACGTATGCAGTAACAGTGACACTACTGTACCAGTAACAGGGCAGTATCTGATAGTGACAGTTGCCCATAGGCAGTAGCGGTATTATCTTTGATAATTTTGACAATATTTATGTTCAGTTTATACAAATGCGTTCGTGTTCTACTCTCTACAGCATGTTGAACTGTCCAGTATTCAGCTTGCTAGCACAGCCAGTGTATGTGTACCATGCACCAATGCTGACAACTGACTGTCAGTCTGGACTCTAATTAAACTATCACCTAATACATATTTATATATACTGGCTTTGTCGAGAAACTGAACATTGTGTGTTTGATCATGCTGTAGGGAGACAGCAAGAAACTGTAGTTGATATATTGGATAGAAATATTGCAAAAATCATCAACGGTTGGAGCTTGTGCCCTGTTACTAGGCTCAAGTCTGATTTTTATACGACAAATCACAAATGTTTAGATTTTTTTCGAGATAAAAGTCATGGAATGTGACAAAATGGTTGTAGAATCTGTTAAATTATTACTAACATTACAACATTTGAATGACATAAAAATGGTATTCATTGTTCATTTAATTACCTACAAAAACTTGGAATCGGAAAATGTAAAACATAAAAGGAAACCAAAACATTTTCAAGTGCCCCCTACAGGTGGGGCAATATTTCAAGTTCCCTCTCTACTACCCTCAAAATTTTCGAATCACCGTTCCTGAATTTCTCCAGCCCCCCTAACCGTTTTTTTGTGAACGCAGCCTTGGTAACAAACCTGCAATCGCTATCAGTGCTGCACTATACATGTCGCGCTTTAGCAGCACGAAACCTGCTTCATCACACGAACTATATATCCATTTTCATACCAGTTCAGAAGTAAAATACTCATAGACTTGAGATATTTGTGCATGTTAGACTTTCGATACATTCGCTTTACGCTTGAATGTAGCATGGAGCTTTGGTAGCTCCATGAATTTTAGCAAGCGATGCTCGGACGGCGCGCACAACGTATCGATGACACTTAGGTCAGGGGTCATCACAAAAAAAAAAATCAGTGCGTATTCACGGCTTGAATCATGCCACCGATTGCGGAAATCATGGATCATAAATCCGAATGTTCATGTCTATTACTTGAACAGAACCCTAAAATATGAAATACATAATGTTTTGATATTGAGAACCATGTTTTTGTTTCACTGACGATCAAGTTAATGCTCAAATATCGCGACAAGAATTGCGCATTTGCACGATATGAATGCGGAAGTACGTTGACTCGGCAGACGAGCGAGCCCCGGGGGGTTAACTCCCATAGATGGCTATCGGGGAGGGTCCGCGCGAAAGGGGTCGTTTTTTTGCACTGTTTGGTATCAGAAAGGGTATACTTTTCACGAGGTGTTGGTATGAGAAAGGGTCCGGTTTTAAACACAAACTGACATTTGTTAAAAATCATGCTGTCAACACTGGAAACCCATGTATCTACATCCCAGATCTACCATCATATTTCCGACCCGGGATTTCCGATCTGTCGGTTTGACTGTTGGTACCGCTGGTACGCAAGGCGAGTGAGTCGTATCTGTATACGTATGGTATTGTATGTTGGCGGGGTAGCGTGAGTTGCTATGCAGGTCAAAGGTCAACCCACGCTACCCGCCAAGAGATAGCTGCGTTTCGACAACTAGGTATCAGAAGGTAGGTTTTTTTGCTCAAAACTGGTATCACAACAGTTTGGGTTTCCATGTTCGTGCAGAGCCCCCCGTATTATTAGCCATGGAGTTACCCCCCGGGGAGCGAGCGCCTTGTCTGAAAATCTGTTTCCGATATCACGTCACAATACACTGAAAAATCTCGCGAATTCATCTCTACGGAAGCCAATCAACACAAGTTCCTAACGTCAGTAAAGATATTGTCTTGTTGCCAGCAATACACCACCAACATTTTCGCCGTTCAGGAGTGCCTTACTCGCTCTACTTTGTAAAATAAGTCGTATGCTTTTGCCGTTACCTAACTTTCCAAATTCACGGTAGACTTTCCGCAATAGTAGTTGGAGATTTTGTTCAATATATCGCGCGTGGTGGAAACCGCAATTATCCATAATCACACAGTCACCTACAGCCAAACACCCTTTTATTAAAAGTGTAAACTAAATGGTATTATGTCAGGATTTTATTCGCCAAGTTTGGTCAAAATGACACCATTCAAAGCGACAGGAAGGAAGTTAGAAAATTATGTAGTGATATAATTTCATTAAAGCTCCATGCTAAATTCAAGCGTAAAGCGAATGTATCGAAAGTCTAACATGCACAAATATCTCAAGTCTATGAATATTTTACTTTTGAACTGGTATGAAAATGGAGCTGCCTTCTAGCTGCATCGTAAACTGTGATTTGTGAATGCTTTAGTGGGGTGAAGGCGATGTGAGACACCTGAGTGTGGTGAACGCAATAGCGGGCGGGGTGAGCGTTACACAAAGGAGTTTATCCCGGAATCCCGAGGACACCGCGACATTGCACTTTTTATGTGATATCCAATATTTACGGCTACTAGATTATACAATATCGAAGTTAGATTGGCTCGGCTAGATCTACAGGGTGGTGAAATATCCGATATATATCGGATATTGACCCGTAATTTGACAGAATTCAGTATCGCCTAGTATCAAGATTAGAGTCAGTCCCTGGAATCATGGATGTAAAAAATAGCATGCTTGAATTAAGTCGAATTTTACCAGAACAATAAGGCGGTGAAATTTCCGATATATATCGGATATTTACCGCGATTCGTCAAAATCTAGTATCGTTTAGTATCGAAATTACAGTCAGTCCATGAAGTCGGTTTTATGAAAACATGTACATGTAAGGTGGTGAAATGTCCGATATATATCGAATCCCCGACTGAAACTAACTCACTACTGCACAGACTCAGATAACGCATTCCATTGCTAGGAAACCTGGCCTGCGCTGCCTAATTCCAAATAGGTTCGTATGGATATAGGAGAGACACCAAAGAAACTACGATTTTAAAAAATTATTTTAATTTTTAGCATTTCACCGACCCCAACTCTAGGCGCATCGTACCGTGCATTTATAATGCATTTGCATTGTTTGGATGTCTCGAAACTACCGAAAGCGTACAATGACCGGACTATAAAAAACGGGGGGGGGGGGGGGTCTTGAAACGTTTTCGCGCATGCTCATTTAAGCTTTTGTCAAATTCCAACGCTATCAACTCACTATGTTGATTGCATGCCAAAGAAGTCTGCCGTCAGTCATCGGCCGACGTACGACAAAGCGACAAATTATTTTGTTCAAAGAGTAACAATTAAATGACAAAACATGTCGATAATATGGCTGATATAAGGATTATTTTTGATTCATTAGTAACAGTGATGGAACCGGCATAATTTACAATGGTGGACATGGTTTTCTCTCGCCTATGGGATTGCGCAAATCGCGCATTTCCGAGCCATGTCTGCCCTGGTAAAGTTACTGACAGCGCGGAAGTCGCGCACAAAACAAAGCAGGCAAAGACGCCGAAGGAAGTGGATGTTTACTGAGTGTTTCCACTATAATAAGTTGTGCAAACAAACATAAGATGCCAGGTCGCACCCATTTACACCTAGAACTATGGCAAGAGCATCCAACTTCTCCGATATTGGATATAAACCCGCGATTCGACAGAATCTAGTATCGTTCGGTATCGAAGTTAGAGTCAGTCCTTGGAAGTCGGGTTTGACCAGAAATGCAAGGTCACGATATATATCGGATATTTAACTTGGATTTGACAGAATCTAGTATCATCTAGTATCGATATTTGAGTCCCCAAAATCGCCAATAAATATCTAGTAAATATCGGCGACTTCACAGACCGTGCGTGCCAAGGCACAGGGCAAGTCATTCTCGTATTGTGTACTATCGATAACAGAGTCCCCAAATTGCCGATAAACATCCAATTAAATATCGACGATTTCACTGATCTGGCGTACCAAAGCACAGGGCAAGTCATTCTACTATTGTCCAGTATCGATAGTCCCCAAATCCCTGATAAATATCGGGTAAATTTCGGCGATCTCTTAAACCGGGCATGCAACTGCACAAAGCAATTACACAGTGAAATTCTGCAGAGCTTCATTTAACAAGGTGCTGTTTCAATAGATATGTATCAGCGATTTTACGACATTAACGGCTGGACTTGATGTGGTCTTGTTTACATTTTTAATCAGCTACATGCTCTCAGTTACACAACACACCAGGGCCACTCCATGCATGTCAGATAGAGAAACATTAACAAGTCACCACACCTTGCAATGTCATGTATCTGTCTTTTTTATCATGATGAAGAAGTGAGCGTGCATTCAGACACCTACATATAAAAATACCGAATAGCTTCATTTATGGTCCTTGACACTCACATATCAGCTGTGCATAGACTCCAGTAATTGTGCCATTCAGTCGATCACACCGGTCGGCCACCCCTTAAAGCTAGTGGCACACTCCTCTAAGTACTTCCGTCGCAGTATACTCGACAACGTCACCTGGCGTACAAAAGCTGGTCGCAAAAGTTGCCTAACACAAGGGGCCGAGATTAGGGTTCGTGTGATGCTAGCTGAATTTGACAGTGGGCATTGCAATCTGTCGTGCCGTCTTTGACTTTCAAGTGTACAATAAAACATACATCACTGATCGATCTTCTGACTGACGAGGTTTTAAACTGCAGCCTTATGAACATTGGGGCGACTTAACCGATCCAAATGCCTTTCGCAAACTTGAAAGTGCTCGCACTATGAAAGATATGAGTAAAATTTCAGTTGAATGTGTGTATTGGTTCTGGAGAAGAAGATTTTTAAGATTAAATTGTGATTTAAACAAAATCCAATATGGCGGCCAAATTACGTGACTGATCAAAACGCCTTTCGCAAACTTAAAGGACTACCACTAGGGAAAATAAGTGTAAAATTTTAGTTCAATCAGTGTATTTGTTCTGGAGGAGAAGATTTTTAAAGATTAAATTACAATTTTTCACAAAATCCAATGTGGCGGCGAAACCATGAGACCGATCCAAATGCCTTTTGCACACTTGAAAGAGAACACACTATCGATGATAGATGTAGAAGCTTTTTGCAAACTTGAAAGATATCAATGTAAGGGTGACATGAGTAAAATTTCATATTAATCAGTGTTTTGGTTCTGGAGAAGAAGATTTTTAATGATTAAATTACGATTTTTTGCAAAATTCAATATGGCGGCCAAACCACATGACCAATCCAAATGCCTTTTGCAAACTTGAAAGATATTACACTTTAGATGATAGATGTAAAATTTAGTTCAATCGGTGTGTTAGTTCTGGAGAAGAAGATTTTTAAAGATTAAATTGTGATTTCACAAAATCCAATATGGCGGCCAAACCACGTGACCGATCGAAATGCCTTTGCAAACTTGAAAGAGATCAATGTAAGCATGACACGAGTAAAATTCCAGCTTAATCAGTGTTTTGGTTCTGGAGAAGAAGATTTTTAAAGATTAAATTACGATTTTTTGCGCAATCCAATATGGCGGCCAAACCACATGACCAATCGAAACGCATTTCGCAAACTTGAAAAAGATCACATTGTAGTAGATACATTTATTAAATTTTAGTTCAATTGGTGAATCTGTTCTTGAGAAGAATATTTTTAAAAGATTTAAGATTAAATGATTTCAAAAAATCCAATATGGCGGCCAAACCACGTGACCAATCGAAATGTCTTTTGCAAACTTTAAAGAGATCACTGTAAGGATGGCATGAGTAAAATTGAGCTTAATCGATGTTTCTGTTCTGGAGAAGAAGATTTTTAAAGATTATATGACTATTTTAGAAAACCAATATGGCGGCCAAGGTCACGTGACCGCATGCGATTTTATTTGCAAATTCTAAAGACCTTAGGTCATGCTTACTATACAAAAAATTTCAAATGGACTAGACCCCTAGGTCTTCTTGACAAGCCATTTTTAGGTTTTTGGAAAATCCAATATGGCCGCAAGGTCACGTGACCAATCAAAATTTCAAGGGTCAGGTGCACGAGTACTAATTGATACCTACTAGCCCTGCAAATTTGAGAAGTTTTCGTTCAGCCGTTTAAGAGATCTAGGTCGACAAAGAATCGGCAGAAGAAGAAGAAAAAGAGGAAGATTAAAGCTGCAAGCAGCGTTGGCGGGGCCCAAGCGGTTAAGGTAAAGTGCGACGAATTCGGACGCGCACACTCTTTAGAACGTTTCTGCGCAGATTTAACTCCAGCCCGCCGCAAATGGGTTACTTTGTAGCGCATGTATTTAACATCACCTGTCATTGTTGAAATTGCGCTTTTGACTAATTTTTTGACCCAGTCTCTTAGAAATACATGTGACCTATAACCTTGTCATATTTTTACCCCTAGGAGCTGGTTTTTATTCAATATGAGCGAAAAATTAACATTTCTCTCCCATTTACATGGTGCATATTACCCATTCACCTGGCGATATTGTAAAAAGTAGCATGGTGACACCCTTTATTAAAAGTGTAAACTAAATGGTATTATGTTAGGATTTTATTCGCCAAGTTTGGTCAAAATGACAACATTCAAAGCGACAGGAAGAAAGTTGGAAAATTATGTAGTGATATAATTTCGATATCGTCATTTTGTAATCGATACTTATGTTAAAATTTCTTTACAAACATCATAAAAACTGTACATTCGATAGATATGGATCTTAAGTCTCTGTATTTATTAAAATTAACTCATTTGCTAAGTGTTTTATAATTGCTTTCTTTAGTTTAAGTGAATTATATCATTTTTATTTATTTCTAACGACGCCATTTTAACGTCCATTTCCATGGAAACGAGCGTGGTGACCCCCATTTTTTATTTCATTTTTGCACTTGCACAACTTCCAAGAATATTTGTGCAAAGTTTCAAGAAAATGACACCACAACCTAATTTTGACGTAATTCGTAGTACTTCACCTTAATATGGTTGAAAAATCTTGCACTAATGATATTATGTGCAAAATTCGAGCTTCAAAAAGTAGGATTTTAAACATCATCGAATAGTTACAGTATGTTTCACTTGGAATTTAAATTTTACGGAAAATCCAATATGGCGGCCAAACAACGTGACTGATCAAAACGCATTTTGCAAATTTGAAAGAGATCACACTTAAGATGGTATATGCAAAATTTCAGTCAAATCGGTGTTTGTTAAGGAAAGAAGATTTTAAACATTAAATCACAATTTTCGAAAAATCCAATATGGCGGCCAAACCACGAGACCGATCAAAACGCCTTTCGCAAACTTGAAAGAGATCACACTTAGGATGTTACATGTAAAATTTCAGTCGAATCTGTTTGTTGGTTCTGGAGAAGAAAATTTTTAAAGATTTAAATCACGATTTAAGCAAAATCCAATATGGCGGCCAAACCACGCGAACGATCAAAATGCGTTTCGCAAACTTGAAAGAGATCACACTTAAGATGTTACATGTCAAATTTCAGTCGAATCAGTGTGTTGGTTCTGAAAGAAGAAGATTTTTAAGATTAAATCACGATTTTCGCAAAAATCCAATATGGCGGCCAGACCACGTGATCAAAACGCCTTTCGCAAACTCGAAAGAGATCACACTGAAGATGTTACTTGTCAAATTTCAGTGGAATCGGTGTGTTGGTTCTAGAGAAGAAGATTTTTGAAGATTAAATAACGATTTCTCAACATCCAATATGGCGGCCAAACCACGTGACCGATCAAAACGCCATTGGCAAACTTGAAAGAGACACACTTAAGATGTTACATGTGAAATTTCAGTCGAATTGGTGTTTTGGTTCTGGAGAAGAAGATTTTTAAAGATTAAATTGGTATTTTCAAAAATCCAAATGGCGGCCAAGGTCACGTGACCGCATGCGATTTTATTGGCAAATTCTCAAGACCTTAGGCCATGCTTGCTACACAAAAAATTTCAAATGGACTAGACCCCTGGGTATTCTGGAGAAGCCATTTCTAGGTTTTTGGAAAATCCAATATGGCCGCCAGGTCACGTGACCAATGAAAATTTCAAGGGTCAGGTGCACGAGTACTAATTGATACCAATAAGTCCTGCAAGTTTGAGAAGTTTTCGTTCAGCCGTTTAAGAGATCTAGGTTGACAAAGAAACGGCAGAAGAAGAAGAAGAAGAAGAGTATTAAAGCTGCAAGCAGCGTTGGCGGGGCCCAAGCGGATAACATGGTTGAAAGATCTTGCACTAATGATATTATGTGCAAAATTCGATCTTGGAAAAGTATGATTTTGAACATCATCTCATAGTTACTGTACGTGTCAGTGGGAATTGCATGTTTTACGTAAAATCCAATATGGCGGCCAAACCACGTGACCAATCAAAATGCCTTTCACAAACTTGTAAGAGATCACACTTAAGATGTTACATGTCAAAATTCAGTTGAATCAGTGTGTTGGTTCTGCAGAAGAAGATTTTTAAAGATTAAATAATGATTTTCGCAAAAATCGAATATGGCGGCCAGACCACGTGACCGATCAAAACGATTTTCGCAAACTTGAAAGAGATCATACTTAAGATGTTACATGTCAAATTTCAGTCGAATCGGGGTGTTGGTTCTGGAGAAGAAGATTTTTGAAGATTAAATCACGATTTTCTCAAAATCCAATATGGCGGCCAAACCAAGTGACCGATCAAAACGCCTTTCGCAAACTTGAAAGAGATCACACTAAAGATGTTACATGTCAAATTTCAGTTGAATCAGGGTGTTGGTTCTGGAGAAGAAGATTTTTGAAGATTAAATCACGATTTCTCAAAATCCAATATGGCGGCCAAACCACGTGACCGATCAAAACGCCTTTCGCAAACTTGAAAGAGATCACACTTAAGATGTTACATGTGAAATTTCAGTCCAATCGGTGTTTTGGTTCTGGAGAAGAAGATTTTTGAAGATTAAATGGTATTTTTCAAAAATCCAATATGGCGGCCAAGGTCACGTGACCGCATGCGATTTTATTGGCAAATTCTGAAGACCTTAGGCCATGCTTGCTATACAAAAAATTTCAAATCTACTAGACCCCTGGTCTTCTGGAGAAGCCATTTTTAGGTTTTTGGAAAATCCAATATGGCCGCCAGGTCATGTGACCAATCGAAATTTGTATACCCAGGTGCACGAGATCTCATAGGTACCTATTAGCCCTGCAAGTTTCAGAAGTTTGCGGTAAGCGGTGTTTGAGTTCTAGGTCGACAAAAAAAGAGCGGAAGAAGAAGAAGAAGTAGAAGAAGAAGAAGAAGAAAGTTGAACTCCTATAAAACCAATAGGGGCCCAGCCGGTTGGCTTGGGCCCCTAATTAAAGCTGCAAGCAGCGTTGGCGGGGCCGAGCAGCTCGCATAGTTGATGAGAAACATACGGCGTCATCTTGAGATCTGCAATCATAACAAACATGAAGGTTTCTGTACTAATTGTTGCTCACGTTTAGGTACATATGTACATTTGGGGTCAAAGGGTATAGCACTGTTGATTACAGAGTTATGGACAAATATATATATTTGAGGTCAAAGGTCATTGGAGTCACGTGACATTTTGTCAAAAAATTGTATCCCATAGTTATCCCTATATACCAAAAACCAGACCTCTAACTCTATTGGCTTGCCCAGAATTAGATATGTGCATATTTAGTGAGGCATGACCTATGGACCATAAGGTCTCCCATCATACCAAGTATGAGGGGTGTAGCCCTTGTGGTTACTGAGTTATGGACATATATGTATATTTGAGGTCAAAGGTCATCAAGGTCACGTGACATTTTGTCAAAAAAATTGTATCCCATAGTTATCCCTATATACCAAATATCAGACCTCTAACTCTATTGGCTTGCCCAGAATTAGATATGTGCTATTTAATGAGGCATGACCTATGGTACTATAAGGTCTCCCATCATACCAAGTATGAAGGGTGTAGCCCTTGTGGTTACTTAGTTATGGACATATATGTTTATTTGAGGTCAAAGGTCATCTCGGTCACGTGACATTTTGTCAAAAAAATTGTATCCCATAGTTATCCCTATATACCAAATATCAGACCTCTAACTCTATTGGCTTGCCCAGAATTAGATATGTGCATATTTAATGAGGCATGACCTATGGTACCATAAGGTCTCCCATCATACCAAGTATGAAGGGTGTAGCCCTTGTGGTTACTGAGTTATGGACATATATGTATATTTGAGGTCAAAGGTCATCAAGGTCACGTGACATTTTGTCAAAAAAAATTCTATCCCATAGTTATCCCTATATACCAAAAACCAGACCTCTAACTCTATTGGCTTGCCCAGAATAGATATGTGCATATTTAATGAGGCATGACCTTTGGTACCATAAGGTCTCCCATCATACCAAGTATGAAGGGTGTAGCCCTTGTAGTTACTGAGTTATGGACATATATGTATATTGAGGTCAAAGGTCATCTCGGTCACGTGACATTTTGTCAAAAAAATTGTATCCCATAGTTATCCCTATATACCAAAAATCATACCTCTAGCTCTGTTGGCTTGCCCAAAATTAGATATGTGCATATTTAATGAGGCATGACCTATGGTACCATAAGGTCTCCCATCATACCAAATATGAAGGGTGTAGTCCTTGTGGTTACTGAGTTATGGACAGATATGTATATTTGAGGTCAAAGGTCATCGAGGTCATGTGACATTTTGTCAAAAAAATTGTATCCCATAGTTATCCTTATATACCAAAAATCAGACCTCTAGCTCTGTTGGCTTGCATAAAATTAGATATGTGCATATTTAATGAGGTACAGCATATCTTACCATAAGGTATCCCATCTACCAAATATGAAGGATGTAGTCCTTGTAGTTACTGAGTTATGGACATATATGTATATTTGAGGTCAAAGGTCATCTCGGTCACGTGACATTTTGTCAAAAAAATTGTATCCCATAGTTATCCCTATATACCAAAAACCAGACCTCTAACTCTATTGGCTTGCCCAGAATTAGATATGTGCATATTTAATGAGGCATGACCTATGGTACCATAAGGTCTCCCATCATACCAAGTATGAAGGGTGTAGCCCTTGTGGTTACTGAGTTATGGACATATATGTTTATTTGAGGTCAAAGGTCATCAAGGTCACGTGACATTTTGTCAAAAAAATTGTATCCCATAGTTATCCCTATATACCAAATATCAGACCTCTAACTCTATTGGCTTGCCCAGAATTAGATATGTGCATAATCAATGAGGTTTAGAAACATGCTAGGGTCATAGGTCAAGTTCATCCTCAAAACATTGATTTGCAGTTTGATAACCTGTTGGTCATTGTTCAGTAGTGACAAGCCCCCGGCCCCCCAGGACACTCACATAGGCCAGAATAACCCATTGGTATAGCTTAGCTGCAGAGTTATAGGGAAGGTCAAAGGTCATTGAAAAATCAGAAAATAATACTTTAAAAATCTTCTTCTCAAAAACTGCCAGGTCAATTTCCTTGAAATTTAGTATATAGCATCTAGATAGTATGGCCTATAAAGTTTGCGAAAAGATTTTGGATCGGTCAAATTTTATGGAAATGGGACAGTAAAAAACATTTTCATTTCAAAATTGTAGCCAGGTCACATGACTAATTAAATATTCAAGACTAACATGCACTACCTCTCATTGACCTTAAACATTGTACCAAGTTTCAAAAAATTTCATTCAGCAGTTTCTGAGATTAGGACGGACAAAAAAACGGCAGAAGAAGAAGAAGAAGAAGAAGAAGAAGAAGATTAAAGCTGCAAGCAGCGTTGGCGGGGCCCAAGCGGTTAACATGGTTGAAAAATCTTGCACTAATGATATTATGTGCAAAATTCGAGCTTCAAAAAGTAGGATTTTGAACATCATCTCATAGTTACTGTATGTTTCACTTGGAATTAAATTTTTTACGGAAAATCCAATATGGCGGCCAAACCACGTGACTGATCAAAACGCATTTTGCAAACTTGAAACACATCACACTTAAGATGGTATATGCATAATTTCAGTCAAATCGGTGTTTGTTAAGGAGAAGAAGATTTTAAAGATTAAATCACAATTTTCGAAAAATCCAATATGGCGGCTAAACCACGTGACCGATCAAAATGCGTTTCGCAAACTTGAAAGAGATCACACTTAAGATGTTACATGTCAAATTTCAGTCGAATCGGTGTGTTGGTTCTAGAGAAGAAGATTTTTAAAGATCAAATCACGATTTTTGCAAAATCCAATATGGCGGCCAGACCACGTGACCGATCAAAACGCCTTTCGCAAACTTGAAAGAGATCACACCTAAGATGTTACGTGTCAAATTTCAGTCGAATCGGTGTGTTGGTTCTGGAGAAGAAGATTTTTAAAGATTAAATCACGATTTTAGCAAAATCCAATATGGCGGCCAAACCACGTGACCGATCAAAATGCGTTTCGCAAACTTGAAAGAGATCACACTTAAGATGTTACATGTCAAATTTTAGTCGAATCGGTGTGTTGGTTCTAGAGAAGAAGATTTTTAAAGATCAAATCACGATTTTTGCAAAATCCAATATGGCGGCCAGACCACGTGACCGATCAAAACGCCTTTCGCAAACTTGAAAGAGATCACACCTAAGATGTTACGTGTCAAATTTCAGTCGAATCGGTGTATTGGTTCTAGAGAAGAAGATTTTTGAAGATTAAATCACGATTTTCTCAAAATCCAATATGGCGGCCAAACCACGTGACCGATCAAAACGCCTTTCGCAAACTTGAAAGAGATCACATTGAAGATGTTACATGTGAAATTTCAGTCGAATCGGTGTTTTGGTTCTGGAGAAGAAGATTTTTAAAGATTAAATTGGTATTTTTCAAAAATCCAATATGGCGGCCAAGGTCACGTGACCGCATGCGATTTTATTGGCAAATTCTCAAGACCTTAGGCCATGCTTGCTATACAAAAAATTTCAAATCGACTAGACCCCTGGGTATCTGGAGAGCCATTTCTAGGTTTTTGGAAAATCCAATATGGCCGCCAGGTCACGTGACCAATGAAAATTTCAAGGGTCAGGTGCACGAGTACTAATTGATAGCAATAAGTCCTGCAAGTTTGAGATGTTTTCGTTCAGCCGTTTAAGAGATCTAGGTTGACAAAGAAACGGCAGAAGAAGAAGAAGAAGAATTAAAGCTGCAAGCAGCATTGGCGGGGCCCAAGCGGTTAATCATGTGACCGATCCAAATGTCTTTTATAAACTTGGAAGACATAAGCCTAAGGATGACCTGAGTAACATTTCAACTGAACTGGTGTTTTACTTCTCAAGAAGAAGCTTTTTAAAGAGTAAATTGGTATTTTTCGAAAATCCAATATGGCGGCCAAATCACGTGACCGATCAAAATGCCTTTCGCAAACTTGAAAGAGATCATACTTAAGATGTTACTTGTCAAATTTTGGTCCAATCGGTGCATTGGTTCTGGAGAAGAAGATTATTAAAGATTAAATCACGATTTTCGCAAAATCCAATATGGCGGCCAAACCACGTGACCGATCAAAACGCCTTTCGCAAACTTGAAAGAGATCACACTTAAGATGTAACATGTAAAATTTCAGTCGAGTAGGTGTGTTGGTTCTGGAGAAGAAGATTTTTAAAGATTAAATCACGATTTTCGCAAAAATCCAATATGGCGGCCAGACCACGTGACCGATCAAAACGCCCTTTGCAAACTTGAAAGAGATCACACTTAAGATGTTACATGTCAAATTTCAGTCGAATCGGTGTGTTGGTTCTGGAGAAGAAGATTTTTAAAGATTAAATCACGATTTTCGCAAAATCCAATATGGCGGCCAAACCACGTGACCGATCAAAACGCCTTTCGCAAACTTGAAAGAGATCACACTTAAGATGTCACATGTAAATTTTCAGTTGAATCGGTCTGTTGGTTCTGGAGAAGAAGATTTTTAAAGATAAATCACGATTTTCTAAAATCCAATATGGCGGCCAAGGTCACGTGACCGCACGCGATTTTATTCGCCAATTTTTAAGACCTTAGGTCATGTTTGCTATGTAAAAAATTTCAAACTGACTAGACCCCTAGGTCAGCAGAAAAAGGCATTTTAGGTTTTGGAAAATCCAATATGGCCGCCAGGTCACGTGATCAATCACAATTTTAAGGATAACATGCACTAGTACCCATTAGTACCTATTAGCCCTGTAAGTTTGAGAACTTAACGTTAAGCGGTTCCTGAGATCAAGAGGGGCAAAAAAGCGGCGGAAGAAGAGGAAGAAGAAGAAGAATATTGAACTCCTACGAAACCAATAGGGGCCCAGCCCGTAGGCTTGGGCCCCTAATTAAAGCTGCAAGCAGCGTTGGCGGGGCCCAAGCGGTTAACATGGTTGAAAAATCTTGCACTAATTATATCATGTGCAAAGTTCGAGCTTCAAAAGTAGGATTTTGAACATCATCTAATAGTTACTGTACGTTTCACTTGGAATTTAATATTTTACGGAAAATCCAATATGGCGGCCAAACACGTGACCAATCAAAACGCATTTCGCAAACTTGAAACACATCACACTTAAGATGCTATATGCAAAATTTCAGTCAAATCAGTGTTTGTTCGGGAGAAGAAGATTTTAAAGATTAAATCACGATTTTCGAAAAATCCATATGGCGGCCAAACCACGTGACCAATCAAAACGCATTTCGCAAACTTGAAACACATCACACTTAAGATGCTATATGCAAAATTTCAGTCAAATCAGTGTTTGTTCGGGAGAAGAAGATTTAAAGATTAAATCACGATTTTCGAAAAATCCAATATGGCGGCCAAACCACGTGACCGATCAAAACGCCTCTCTCAAACTTGAAAGAGATCATACTGAAGATGTTACATATAAAATTTCAGCTCAATCAGTGTGTTGGCTGTGGAGAAGAAAATTTTTAAAGATTAAATCATGATTTTCCTAAAATCCAATATGGCCGCCAAACCACGTGACTGATGAAAACCCTTTCGCAAACTTGAAAGAGATTACATATAAGATGTTACATGTCAAATTTCAGTCGAATCGGTGTATTGGTTCTGGAGAAGAAGATTTTTAGAGATTAAATCACGATTTTTGCAAAATCCAATATGGCGGCTAAACCACGTGACCGATCAAAACGCCTTTCGCAAACTTGAAAGAGATCACACTTAAAATGTTACATGTCAAATTTCAGTCGAATCAGTGTGTTGGTTCTGGAGGAGAAGATTTTTAAAGATTAAATCATGATTTTTGCAAAATCCAATATGGCCGCCAAACCACGTGACCGATCAAAACGCCTTTCACAAACTTGAAAGAGATCATACTTAAAATGTTACATGTCAATTTCAGTCGAATCAGTGTGTTGGTTCTGGAGAAGAAGATTTTTAAAGATTAAATCATGATTTTTGCAAAAACCAATATGGCGGCCAGACCACGTGACCAAACAAAACGCCTCTTGCAAACTTGTAAGAGATCACACTTAAGATGTTACATGTCAAATTACAGTCGAATCGGTGTGTGGCTCTGGAGAAGAAGATTTTTGAAGATTAAATCATGTTTTTCTCAAAATCCAATATGGCGGCCAAACCACGTGACCGATCAAAACGCCTTTCGCAAACTTGAAAGAGATCACACTTAAGATATTACATGTGAGATTTCAGTTGAATCGGTGTTTTGGTTCTGGAGAAGAAGATTTTTTAAAGATTAAATGGGTATTTTCAAAAATCCAATATGGCGGCCAAGGTCACGTGACCGCATGCGATTTTATTGGCAAATTCTTAAGACCTTAGGCCATGCTTGCTATACAAAAAATTTCAAATCGACTAGACCCCTGGGTATTCTGGAGAAGCCATTTGTATGTTTTTGGAAAATCCAATATGGCCGCCAGGTCACGTGACCAATCGAAATTTCAAGGGTCAGCTGCACGAGTACTAACTACCAAGTACTTGCCCTGCAAGTTGAGAAGTTTGTCAGTTTCAGCTGTTTAAGAGATCTAGGTTGACAAAGAAACGGCAGAAGAAGAAGAAGAGGAAGTCAGTAGAACTTGAGCAATAACAATAGGGTCCCAGCCGGTCGGCTTGGGCCCTAATTAAAGCTGCAAGCAGCGTTGGCGGGGCCCAAGCGGATAACATGGTTGAAAGATCTTGCACTAATGATATTATGTGCAATTCGATCTTGCAAAAGTATGATTTTGAACATCATCTCATAGTTACTGTATGTGTCAGTGGGAAATGCATGTTTTACGTAAAATCCAATATGGCGGCCAAACCACGTGACCAATCAAAATGCCTTTCACAAACTTGTAAGAGATCACACTTAAGATGTTACATGTCAAAATTCAGTTGAATCAGTGTGTTGGTTCTGCAGAAGAAGATTTTTAAAGATTAAATAATGATTTTCGCAAAAATCGAATATGGCGGCCAGACCACGTGACCGATCAAAACGATTTTCGCAAACTTGAAAGAGATCATACTTAAGATGTTACACGTCAAATTTCAGTCGAATCGGGGTGTTGGTTCTGGAGAAGAAGATTTTTGAAGATTAAATCACGATTTTCTCAAAATCCAATATGGCGGCCAAACCAAGTGACCGATCAAAACACCTTTCGCAAACTTGAAAGAGATCACACTTAAGATGTTACATGTGAAATTTCAGTCGAATCAGTGTTTTGGTTCTGGAGAAGAAGATTTTTAAAGATTAAATAATGATTTTCGCAAAAATCCAATATGGCTGCCAGACCATGTGACTGATCAAAACGCCTTTCGCAAACTTGAAAGAGATCACACTAAAGATGTTACATGTCAAATTTCAGTTGAATCAGGGTGTTGGTTCTGGAGAAGAAGATTTTTGAAGATTAAATCACGATTTTCTCAAAATCCAATATGGCGGCCAAACCACGTGACCGATCAAAACGCCTTTCGCAAACTTGAAAGAGATCACACTTAAGATGTTACATGTGAAATTTCAGTCCAATCGGTGTTTTGGTTCTGGAGAAGAAGATTTTTAAAGATTAAATGGGTATTTTTCAAAAATCCAATATGGCGGCCAAGGTCACGTGACCGCATGCGATTTTATTGGCAAATTCTGAAGACCTTAGGCCATGCTTGCTATACAAAAAATTTCAAATCGACTAGACCCCTGGGTATTCTGGAGAAGCCATTTCTAGGTTTTTGGAAAATCCAATATGGCCGCCAGGTCACGTGACCAATTAAAATTTCAAGGGTCAGGTGCACGAGTACTAATTGATACCAATTAGTCCTGCAAGTTTGAGAAGTTTTCGTTCAGCCGTTTAAGAGATCTAGGTTGACAAAGAAACGGCAGAAGAAGAAGAAGAAGAAGATTAAAGCTGCAAGCAGCGTTGGCGGGGCCCAAGCGGTTAACATTGTTGAAAAATCTTGCACTAATGATATTATGGGCAAATTTCGAGCTTGAAAAAGTAGGATTTTGAATATCATCTAATAGTTACTGTACGTTTCACTTGGAATGTAATATTTTACGGAAAATCCAATATGGCGGCCAAACCATGTGACCGATCAAAACGCATTTCGCAAACTTGAAAGAGATCACACTTAAGATCTTACATGTCAAATTCAGCTCAATCAGTGTGTTGGTTGTGGAGAAGAAAATTTTTAAAGATTAAATCATGATTTTCCTAAAATCCAATATTGCGGCCAAACTACGTGACCGATCAAACGCCTTTCGCAAACTTGAAAGAGATCACACTGAAGATCTTACATGTCAAATTTCAGTCGAATCAGTTTGTTGGTTCTGGAGAAGAAGATTTTAAAGATTAAATTGTGATTCTACAAAATCCAATATGGTGGCCAAACCACGCGACCGATCAAAACGCCTTTCGCAAACTTGAAACACATCACACTTAAGATGTTACATGTCAAATTTAGTCAAATCGGTGTGTTTGTTCTGGAGAAGATGATTTTTAAAGATTAAATCACGATTTTTGCAAAAATCCAATATGGCGGCCAGACCACGTGACCGATCAAAACACCTTTCGCAAACTTGAAAGAGATCACACTTTAGATGTTAAATGTCAAATTTTAGTCAAATCGGTGTGTTTGTTCTGGGGAAGAAGATTTTTGAAGATTAAATCACGATTTTCTCAAAATTCAATATGGCGGCCAAACCACGTGACCGATCAAAACGCCTTTCGCAAACTTGAAAGAGATCACACTTAAGATGTTACATGTGAAATTTCAGTCGAATCGGTGTTTTGGTTCTGGAGAAGAAGATTTTTGAAGATTAAATGGGTATTTTTCAAAAATCCAATATGGCGGCCAAGGTCACGTG
This sequence comes from Ptychodera flava, assembly GCF_041260155.1. Taxonomy (NCBI): domain Eukaryota; kingdom Metazoa; phylum Hemichordata; class Enteropneusta; family Ptychoderidae; genus Ptychodera; species Ptychodera flava. The sequence continues at coordinate 597,313 of NW_027248390.1, forward strand.
ACCGCATGCGATTTTATTGGCAAATTCTTAAGACCTTAGGCCATGCTTGCTATACAAAAAATTTCAAATCGACTAGACCCTGGGTCTTCTGGATAAGCCATTTGTAGGTTTTTGGAAAATCCAATATGGGCGCCAGGTCACGTGACCAATGAAAATTTCAAAGGTCAGGTGCACGAGTACTTATTAACACCAACAAGTCCTGCAAGTTTGAGAAGTTTTCGTTCAGCCGTTTAAGAGATCTAGGTTGACAAAAAACGGCAGAAGAAGAAGAAGAAGAGGAAGAAGAAATAGTAGAACTCGAGCAATAACAATAGGGTCCCAGCCGGTCGGCTTGGGCCCCTAAATATAGCTGCAAGCAGCAATGCCGGGGCCAAAGCAATCTTAAGTGGGAAAAAGAAGGCAAATGTAATCAGAGAGGGCAAAGGTCATTACCGTTACATGTCTTTTTTCCAACTAAACTTTCTTTCCTTGTGTTACATTTGTCAACAAAAAATCTGAACACTAGGTTTATTGCTAGCTCAAAATTAGAAATGTGCACAATTATGAGGTACTGCATGTGGCATCATAAGGTCTAAGATCGTACCAAATATGAAGGGTATAGGACTCTTGGTTACTGAGTTATGGACAAATATGTATATTTATGGAAAAAAGGTCATCGAAATTAGATATGTGCATATTTATTGAGGTACAGCATATCCTACCATAAGGTATCCTATCTCATCAAATATGAAGGATGTAGTCCTTGTGGTTACTGAGTTATGGACAGGTATGTATATTTGAGGTCAAAGGTCATCGAGGTCATGTGATATTTTGTCAAAAAAATTGTATCCCATAGTTATCCCTATATACCAAAAATCAGACCTCTAGCTCTGTTGGCTTGCCCAAAATTAGATATGTGCATATTTAATGAGGCATGACCTATGGTACCATAAGGTCTCCCATCATACCAAATATGAAGGGTGTAGTCCTTGTGGTTACTGAGTTATGGACAGATATGTATATTTGAGGTCAAAGGTCATCGAGGTCATGTGACATTTTGTCAAAAAAATTGTATCCCATAGTTATCCCTATATACCAAAAATCAGACCTCTAGCTCTGTTGGCTTGCCCAAAATTAGATATGTGCATATTTAATGAGGTACAGCATATCTTACCATAAGGTATCCCATCTTACCAAATATGAAGGATGTAGTCCTTGTGGTTACTGAGTTATGGACAGGTATGTATATTTGAGGTCAAAGGTCATCGAGGTCATGTGACATTTTGTCAAAAAAATTGTATCCCTTAGTTATTCCTATATACCAAAACTCAGACCTTTAGCTCTATTGGCTTACCTAAAATTAGATATGTGCATATTTAATGAGGCATGACCTATGGTACCATAAGGTATCCCATCTTACCAAATATGAAGGGTGTAGTCCTTGTGGTTACTGAGTATGGACAGATATGTATATTTGACGTCAAAGGTCATCCAGGTCACGTGACATTTTGTCAAAAAAATTTTATCCCATAGTTATCCCTATATACCAAAAATCAGACCTCTAGCTCTGTTGGCTTGCCCAAAATTAGATATGTGCATATTTAATGAGGCATGACCTATGTACCATAAGGCATAAGGTATCCCATCTTACAAAATATGAAGGGTGTAGTCCTTCTGGTTACTGAGTTATGGACAGATATGTATATTTGAGGTCAAAGGTCATCGAGGTCATGTGACATTTTGTCAAAAAATTGTATCCAATAGTTATCCCTATATACCAAAAATCAGACCTCTTGCTCTGTTGGCTTGCCCAAAATTAGATATGTGCATATTAATGAGGCATGACCTATGGTACCATAAGGTGTCCCATCATACCAAATATGAAGGGTGTAGCCCTTGTGGTTACTGAGTTATGGACAGATATGTATATTTGAGGTCAAAGGTCATCGAGGTCATGTGACATTTTGTCAAAAAATTGTATCCCATAGTTATCCCTACATACCAAAAATCAGACCTCTAGCTCTGTTGGCTTGCCCAAAATTAGATATGTGCATATTTTATGAGGCATGACCTATGGTACCATAAGGTATCCCATCTTACCAAATATGAAGGGTGTAGTCCTTGTGGTTACTGAGTTATGGACAGATATGTATATTTGAGGTCAAAGGTCATCGAGGTCATGTGACATTTTGTCAAAAAAATTGTATCCCATAGTTATCCCTATATACCAAAAATCAGACCTCTTGCTCTGTTGGCTTGCCCAAAATTAGATATGTGCATATTTAATGAGGCATGACCTATGGTACCATAAGGTGTCCCATCATACCAAATATGAAGGGTGTAGCCCTTGTGGTTACTGAGTTATGGACAGATATGTATATTTGAGGTCAAAGGTCATCGAGGTCATGTGACATTTTGTCAAAAAAATTGTATCCCATAGTTATCCCTATATACCAAAAATCAGACCTCTAGCTCTGTTGGCTTGCCCAAAATAAGATATGTGCATATTTAATGAGGCATGACCTATGTTACCATAAGGTATCCCATCTTACCAAATATGAAGGGTGTAGTCCTTCTGGTTACTGAGTTATGGACAGATATGTATATTTGAGGTCAAAGGTCATCGAGGTCATGTGACATTTTGTCAAAAAATTGTATACCATAGTTATCCCTACATACCAAAAATCAGACCTCTAGCTCTGTTGGCTTGCCCAAAATAAGATATGTGCATATTTTATGAGGCATGACCTATGGTACCATAAGGTCTCCCATCATACCAAATATGAAGTGTGTAGCCACTTGGTTACTGAGTTATGGACAGATATGTATATTGAGGTCAAAGGTCATCGAGGTCACGTGACATTTTGTCAAAAAAATTGTATCCCATAGTTATCCCTATATACCAAAAATCAGACCTCTTGCTCTGTTGGCTTGCCCAAAATTAGATATGTGCATATTTAATGAGGCGTGACCTATTGTACCATAAGGTGTCCCATCATACCAAATATGAAGGGTGTAGCCCTCTTGGTTACTGAGTTATGGACAGATATGTATATTTGAGGTCAAAGGTCATCGAGGTCATGTGACATTTTGTCAAAAAAATTGTATCCAATAGTTATCCCTATATACCAAAAATCAGACCTCTAGCTCTGTTGGCTTGCCAAAATTAGATATGTGCATATTTAATGAGGCATGACCTATGGTACCATAAGGTGTCTATCATACCAAATATGAAGGTGTAGTTCTCTTGGTTACTGAGTTATGGACAGATATGTATATTTGAGGTCAAAGGTCATCGAGGTCACGTGACATTTTGTCAAAAAAATTGTATCCCATAGTTATCCCTATATACCAAAAATCAGACCTCTTGCTCTGTTGGCTTGCCCAAAATTAGATATGTGCATATTTAATGAGGCATGACCTATGGTACCATAAGGTCTCCCATCATACCAAATATGAATGGTGTAGCCCTTGTGGTTACTGTGTTATGGACAGATATGTATATTTGAGGTCAAAGGTCATCGAGGTCATGTGACATTTTGTCAAAAAAATTGTATCCCATAGTTATCCCTATATACCAAAAATCAGACCTCTAGCTCTGTTGGCTTGCCTAAAATTAGATATGTGCATATTTAATGAGGCATGACCTATGGTACCATAAGGTCTCCCATCTTACCAAATATGAAGGGTGTAGTCCTTGTGGTTACTGAGTTATGGACAGATATGTATAATAGAGGTCAAAGGTCATCGAGGTCATGTGATATTTTGTCAAAAAAATTGTATCCCATAGTTATCTATATATACTAAAAATCAGACCTCCAGCTCTGTTGGCTTGCCCAAAATTAGATATGTGCATATTTAATGAGGCATGACCTATGGTACCATAAGGTCTCCGATCATACCAAATATGAAGGGTGTAGCCCTTGTGGTTACTGAGTTATGGACAGATATGTATATTTGGGTCAAGGGCCATCAAGGTCATGTGACATTTTGTGAAAAAAATTGTTTTCAATGGTTATCACTATATACCAAAAATCAGACCTCCAGCTCTATTGGCTTGCCCAGAATTAGATATGTGCATAATCAATGAGGTATAGGATGAGCTTGTCATGTGACATTTTGTTAAAAAACCGTAACACTGATACATGTCCTTGTGTACCAAAAATCAGAACTCTAGCTCTAGTTTGAAGGCTGGAATTACATATGTGCATAATCAATGTGGTAGAGAAACATGCCAGGGTCATAGGTCAAGTTCATCCTCAAAATATTGATTTGCAGTTTGATCCCCTGTAGGTCATTGTTCAGTAGTCACTAGCCCCCGGCCCCCCACGACTCTCACATAGGCCAGAATAAGCCATTGGTATAGCTTAGCTGCAGAGGTATAGGGGAGGTCAAAGGTTATTGAAAAATCAGAAAATAATACTTTAAAAATCTTCTTCTCATAAACGGCAAGGTGAAAATTCCTGAAATTTGGTATGTAGCATCTAGGTAGTATGGTCTAAAAAGTTTCTTAACAGATTTTCGATTTTTCAATTTTTATGCAAATTAGGTGAAATTAAAATTTTTAATAATTAATAACAGCCAGGTTATGTATCCAATCAAAATATGAAGGGTCAGGTGCACCAGTACTCAGTATGCTTAATATACCCTGCAAATTTGAAAAGGCTGCGCGCAACGCTTTTGGAGATCTAGCTTTGCAAAGAATTGTCGCTGCAAGCAGCGTTGGCGGGGCCCAAGCGGTGAACATGGTTGAAAAAATCTTGCAATAATGATATTATGTGCAAAATTCGAGTTGAAAAAGTAGGATTTTGAACATCATCTAATAGTTACTGTACGTTTCACTTGGAATTTAATATTTTACGGAAAATCCAATATGGCGGCCAAAACCACGAGACCGATCAAAACCTATTTCACAAACTTGAAACACATCACTTTAAAGATGGTATATGCAAAATTTCAGTCAATTCGATGTTTGTTCGGGAGAAGAAGATTTTTAAAGATTAAATCACGATTTTTGAAAAATCCAATATGGCGGCCAAACCACGTGACCGATCAAAAGGCCTTTCGCAAACTTGAAAGAGATCACACTAAAGATGTTACATGTCAAATTTCAATCGAATCTGTGTATTGGTTCTGGAGTAGAAGATTTTTAAAGATTAAATCACGATTTTCGCAAAATCCAATATGGCGGCCAAACCATGTGACCGATCAAAACGCCTTTCGCAAACTCGAAAGAGATTACACTTAAGATGTTACATGTCAAATTTCAGTCGAATCGGTGTGTTGGTTCTGGAGAAGAAGATTTTCAACAATTAAATCAGATTTTTCGCAAAATCCAATATGGCGGCCAGACCAAGTGACCGATCAAAACGCGTTTCGCAAACTTGAAAGAGATCACACTTAAGATGTTATATGTCACATTTCAGTCGAATCGGTGTGTTGGTTCTGGAGAAGAAGATTTTTAAAGATTAAATCACGATTTTCACAAAATCCAAAATGGCGGCCAGACCACGTGACCGATTAAAACGCCTTTCGCAAACTTGAAAGAGATCACACTTAAGATGCTACATGTCAAATTTCAGTTGAATCGGTGTGTTTGTTCTGGAGAAGAAGATTTTTGAAGATTAAATCACGATTTTCGCAAAAATCCAATATGGCGGCCAGACCACGTGACCGATTAAAACGCCTTTCGCAAACTTGAAAGAGATCACACTTAAGATGCTACATGTCAAATTTCAGTTGAATCGGTGTGTTTGTTCTGGAGAAGAAGATTTTTGAAGATTAAATCACGATTTTTGCAAAATCCAATATGGCGGCCAAACCATGTGACCGATCAAAACGCCTTTCGCAAACTTGAAAGAGATCACACTTAAGATGTTACATGTGAAATTTCAGTCAAATCGGTGTTTTGGTTCTGGAGAAGAAGATTTTTAAAGATTAAATCACGATTTTCGCAAAATCCAATATGGCGGCCAAGGTCACGTGACCGCATGCGATTTTATTGGCAAATTCTTAAGACCTTAGACCATGCTTGCTATACAAAAAATTTCAAATCGACTAGACCCCTGGGTCTTCTGGAGAAGCCATTTTTAGGTTTTTGGAAAATCCAATATGGCCGCCAAGTCACGTGACCAATCGAAATTTGTATACCCAGGTGCACGAGATCTCATAGGTACCTATTAGCCCTGCAAGTTTCAGAAGTTTGCGGTAAGCGGTGGTTGAGTTCTAGGTCGACAAAAAAGAGCGGAAGAAGAAGAAGAAGAAGAAGTAGAAGAAGAAAGTTGAACTCCTATAAAACCAATAGGGGCCCAGCCGGTAGGCTTGGGCCCCTAATTAAAGCTGCAAGCAGCGTTGGCGGGGCCCAAGTGGTTAACATGGTTGGGAAATCTTGCACTAATGATATTATGTGCAAAATTCGGGCTTGAAAAAGTAGGATTTTGACCATCATCTACTGGTTACTGTACGTTTCACCTGGAATTTTATATTTACGGAAAATCCAATATGGCGGCCAAACCACGTGACCGATCAAAACGCCTTTCGCAAACTTGAAAGAGATCACACTTAAGATGTTACATGTCAAATTTCAGTCGAATAGGTTTGTTGGTTCTGGAGGAGAAGATTCTTAGAGATTAAATCACGATTTTCGCAAAATGCAATATGGCGGCCAAATCACGCGACCGATCGAAATCTTTTTCGCAAACTTGAAAGAGATCACTCTAAGGATGACATGAGTAAAATTTCAGCTAAAACGGTATTTGGTTCTTGAGAAGAAGATTTTTAATGATTAAATTGCCATTTTCGCAAAATCTAATATGGCGGCCAAATCACGTGACCGATCCAAATGTTTTTGGCAAACTTGAAAGAGATCACTCTAAGGATGACATGAGTAAAATTTCAGCTCAAACGGTGTTTTGGTTCATGAGAAGAAGATTTTTGAAGATTAAATTGCGATTTTCGCAAAATCAATATGGCGGCCAAATCACGTGACCAATCAAAATGTTATTCACAAACTTGAAAGAGATCACTCTAAGGATGACAATGAGTAAAATTTCAGCTAAAACGGTGTTTTGGTTCTTGAGATGAAGATTTTTAATGATTAAATGGGTATTTTAAAAAATCCAATATGGCGGCCAAATCACGTGACTGATTGAAATCTTTTTCGCAAATTTGAAAGAGATCACTCTAAGGATGACATGAGTAGAATTTCAGCTTAAACAGTGTTTTGGTTCTTGAGTAGAAGATTTTTGAAGATTAAATTGCGATTTTCGCAAAATCCAATATGGCGGCCAAATCACGTGATCGATCGAAATGTTATTTGCAAACATGAAAGAGATCACTCTAAGGATGACATGAATAAAATTTCAGCTCAAACGGTGTTTTGGTTCATTAGAAGAGATTTTTGAATATAAAATTGCGATTTTCGCAAAATCCAATATGGCGGCCAAATCACGTGATCGATCGAAATGTTATTTGCAAACATGAAAGAGATCACTCTAAGGATGACATGAGTAAAATTTCAGTTCAAACGGTGTTTTGGTTCTTGAGAAGAAGATTTTTGAAGATTAAATTGCGAATTTCGCAAAATCCAAGATGGCGGCCAAATCACATGACCGATTGAAATGTTATTCGCAAACTTGAAAGAGATCACTCTAAGAATGACAAGAGTAAAATTTCAGCTCAAACGGTGTTTTGGTTCTTGAGAAGATAGTTTTTAAAGATTAAATGGGTATTTTCAAAAATCCAATATGGCGGCCAAAGTCACGTGACCGCACGCGATTTTATTTACAAAATCTGAAGACCTTAGGTCATGCTTCCTACAGAAAAAAATTCAAATTTACCAGACCCCTAGATCATCAGGAGAAGCCATTTTTAGGTTTTGAAAAATCCAATATGGCCGCCAGGTCACGTGACCAATCAAAATTTGCATACCCAGGTGCACGAGATCTTATAGGTACCTATTAGCCCTGCAAGTTTTAGAAGTCTGCGGTGAGCAGTGTTTGAGTTCTAGGTCACCAAAAAAGGAGCGGAAGAACGAAAAGAAGAAGAAGAAGAATATTGAACTCCTATAAAACCAATAGGGGCCCAGCCGGTAGGCTTGGGCCCCTAATTAAAGCTGCAAGCAGCGTTGGCGGGGCCCAAGCGGTTAACATGGTTTCAAGCTCTTGAAGAGATGGTAATATGTGAATAAATTGAGCATTGAAAAGTCTTTTAGTTGTTGTAAAGAAGGATTTTTAACATCATCTCATAGTAACTATAGGTTTCATTCGTAATCATATGTTTTACACAAAATCCAAAATGGTATTGCGATTTTCGCAATATCCAAGATGGTGGCCAAATCACGTGACCGATCCAAATGTTTTTTGCAACCTTGAAAGAGACCTCTCTAAGGATGACATGAGTAAAATTTCAGCTCAATCAGTGTGTTACTTCTGGAGCAGAAGATTTTTGAAGATTAAATTGGTAGTTTTTGAAAATCCGATATGGCGGCCAAACCACGTGACCGATCAAAACGCCTTTCGCAAACTTGAAAGAGATCACACTTAAGATGTTACATGTCAAATTTCAATCGAATCAGTGAGTTGGTTCTGGAGAAGAAGATTTTTAAAGATTAAATCACGATTTTCTCAAAATCAAATATGGCGGCCAAACCGCGTGACCGTTCAAAACGCCTTTCGCAAACTTGAAAGAGATCACACTTAAGATGTTACATGTCAAATTTCATTTGAATCGGTGTGTTGGTTCTGGAGAAGAAGATTTTTAAAGATTAAATCACGATTTTAGCAAAATCCAATATGGCGGCCAAACCACGCGACTGATCGAAATGCCTTTTGCAAACTTGAAAGAGATCACACTTAGATGTTGCATGTCAAATTTCAGTCGAATCGGTGAGTTGGTTCTGGAGAAGAAGATTTTTAAAGATTAAATCACGATTTTAGCAAATCCAATATGGCGGCCAAACCATGTGACCGATCAAAACGCCGTTCGCAAACTTGAAAGAGATCACACTTAAGATATTACATGTAAAATTTCAATCAAATCGGTGCATGGGTTCTGGAGAAGAAGATTTTTAAAGATTAAATCACGATTTTCTGAAAATCCAATATGGCGGCCAAACCACGTGACCGATCAAAACGCCTTTCGCAAACTTGAAACAGAACACACTTAAGATGTTGCATGTCAAATTTCAGTCGAATCTCTGCGTTGGTTCTGGAGAAGAAGATTTTTAAAGACTAAATCACGATTGTCTCAAAATCCAATATGGCGGCCAAACCATGTGACCGATCAAAACGCCTTTCGCAATCCTGAAAGAGAACACTCTAAGGATGACATGAGCAAAATTTCAGCTCAATCAGTGTGTTGGTTCTGGAGAAGAAGATTTTTGAAGATTAAATTGCGATTTACGCAAAATCCAAGATGGCGGCCAAATCACGTGACCGATCCGGATGTCTTTTGCAAACTTGAAAGAGATCACTCTAAGGATGACATGAGTAAAATTTCAGTTCAATCGGTGCGTTGGTTCTGGAGAAGAAGATTTTTGAAGATTAAATTGGTATTTAATGAAAATCCAAGATGGCGGCCAAGGTCACGTGACCGCATGCGATTTTATTTGCAAATCCTTAAGACCTTAGGCCATGCTTGCTATACAAAAAATTTCAAACCGACTAGACCCCTAGGTATTCTGGAGAAGCCATTTTTAGGTTTTTGGAAAATCCAATATGGCCGCCAGGTCACGTGACCAATTGAAATTTGTATACCCAGGTGCACGAGATCTCATAGGTACCTATTAGCCCTGCAAGTTTCAGAAGTTTGCGGTAAGCGGTGTTTGAGTTCTAGGTCTGACAAAGAAACGGCAGAAGAAGAAGAAGAGGAGGAGGAGGAAGAAGAAATAGTAGAACTCGAGCAATACCAATAGGGCCCAGCCGGTTGGCTTGGGCCCCTAATTAAAGCTGCAAGCAGCGTTGGCGGGGCCCAAGCGGTTAACATGGTTTCAAGCTCTTGAAGAGATGGTAATATGTGAATAAATTGAGCATTGAAAAGTTTTTTAGTTGTTGTAAAGAAGGATTTTTAACATCATCTCATAGTAACTATAGGTTTCATTCGTAATCATATGTTTTACACAAAATCCAAAATGGTATTGCTATTTTCGCAATATCCAAGATGGTTGCCAAGTCACGTGACCGATCCAAATGTTTTTTGCAACCTTTAAAGAGACCTCTCTAAGGATGACATGAGATAAAATTTCAGCTCAATCAGTGTGTTACTTCTGGAGCAGAAGATTTTTGAAGATTAAATTGGTAGTTTTGAAAATCCGATATGGCGGCCAAACCACATGACCGATCAAAACGCCTTTCGCAAACTTGAAAGAGATCACACTTAAGATGTTACATGTCAAATTTCAATCGAATCAGTGAGTTGGTTCTGGAGAAGAAGATTTTTAAGATTAAATCACGATTTTCTCAAAATCCAATATGGCGGCCAAACCGCGTGACCGTTCAAAACGCCTTTCACAAACTTGAAAGAGATCACACTTAAGATGTTACATGTCAAATTTCATTTGAATTGGTGTGTTGGTTCTGGAGAAGAAGATTTTTAAAGATTAAATCACGATTTTAGCAAAATCCAATATGGCGGCCAACCACGCGACTGATCGAAATGCCTTTGCAAACTTGAAAGAGATCACACTTAAGATGTTGCATGTCAAATTTCAGTCGAATCGGTGAGTTGGTTCTGGAGAAGAAGATTTTTAAAGATTAAATCACGATTTTCTCAAAATCCAATATGGCGGCCAAACCACGTGACCGATCAAAACGCCTTTCGCAAACTTGAAAGAGATCACACTTAAGATATTACATGTCAAATTTTAGTCAAATCGGTGCGTTGGTTCTGGAGAAGAAGATTTTTAAAGATTAAATCACGATTTTAGCAAAATCCAATATGGCGGCCAAACCACGCGACTGATCGAAATGCCTTTTGCAAACTTGAAAGAGATCACACTTAAGATATTACATGTAAAATTTCAGTCAAATCGGTGTGTTGGTTCTGGAGAAGAAGATTTTTAAAGATTAAATCACGATTTTCTGAAAATCCAATATGGCGGCCAAACCACATGACCGATCAAAACGCCTTTCGCAAACTTGAAACAAAAACACACTTAAAATGTTGCATGTCAAATTTCAGTTCAATCTCTGCGTTGGTTCTGGAGAAGAAGATTTTTAAAGACTAAATCACGATTGTCTCAAAATCCAATATGGCGGCCAAACCACGTGACCGATCAAAACGCCTTTCGCAAACTTGAAAGAGAACACTCTAAGGATGACATGAGCAAAATTTCAGCTCAATCAGTGTGTTGGTTCTGGAGAAGAAGATTTTTGAAGATTAAATTGCGATTTACGCAAAATCCAAGATGGCGGCCAAATCACGTGACCGATCCGGATGTCTTTTGCAAACTTGAAAGAGATCACTCTAAGGATGACATGAGTAAAATTTCAGTTCAATCAGTGTGTTGGTTCTGGAGAAGAAGATTTTGAAGATTAAATTGGTATTTAATGAAAATCCAAGATGGCGGCCAAGGTCACGTGACCGCATGCGATTTTATTTGCAAATCCTTAAGACCTTAGGCATGCTTGCTATACAAAAAATTTCAAATCGACTAGACCCCTAGGTATTCTGGAGAAGCCATTTTTAGGTTTTTTGAAAATCCAATATGGCGGCTAGGTCACGTGACCAATCGAAATTTCAAGGGTCAGGTGCACGAGAACTAACTACCAAGCACTTGCCCTGCAAGTTTGAGAAGTTTTCGTTCAGCCGTTTAAGAGATCTAGGTTGACAAAGAAACGGCAGAAGAAGAAGAAGAGGAGGAGGAGGAGGAAGAAGAAATAGTAGAACTCGAGCAATACCAATAGGGGCCCAGCCGGTCGGCTTGGGCCCCTAATTAAAGCTGCAAGCAGCGTTGGCGGGGCCCAAGCGGATAACATGGTTGAAAGATCTTGTACTAATGATATTATGTGCAAAATTCGATCTTGGAAAAGTATGATTTTGAACATCATCTCATAGTTACTGTACGTGTCAGTGGATTGCATGTTTTACGTAAAAAAAATTGTATTGCTAAGTTATCCCTATATACCAAAAATCAGACCTCTAGCTCTATTGGCTGGCTCAGAATTAGATATGCGCATAATTAATGAGGTACAGGATGTGGTGTCATAAGGTCTCCCATCATACCAAATATGAAGGGTGTAGCACTTGTGGTTACTGAGTTATGGACATATACGTATATTCAAGGTCAAAGGTCATCGAGGTCACGTGATATTTTGTCAAAAAAATTGTATTGCTAAGTTATGCCTATATACAAAAAATCAGACCTCTAGCTCTATTGGCTGGCTCAAAATTAGATATGCGCATAATTAATGAGGTACAGGATGTGGTGTCATAAGGTCTCCCATCATCCCAAATATGAAGGCTGTAGCACTTGTGGTTACTGAGTTATGGACATATACGTATATTCAAGGTCAAAGGTCATCGAGGTCACGTGATATTTTGTCAAAAAAATTGTATTGCTAAGTTATCCCTATATACCAAAAATCAGACCTCTAGCTCTATTGGCTGGCTCAGAATTAGATATGCGCATAATTAATGAGGTACAGGATGTGGTGTCATAAGGTCTCCCATCATACCAAATATGAAGGGTGTAGCACTTGTGGTTACTGTGTTATGGACATATACGTATATTCAAGGTCAAAGGTCATGAAGGTCACATGACATTTTGTCAAAAAAATTGTATTGCTAAGTTATGCCTATATACCAAAAATCAGACCTCTAGCTCTATTAGCTGGCTCAGAATTAGATATGCGCATAATTAATGAGGTACAAGATGTAGTGTCATAAGGTCTCCCATCATACCAATATGAAGGGTGTAGCACTTGTGGTTACTTAGTTATGGACATATATGTATGTTTGAGGTCAAAGGTCATGGAAGTCATGTGACATTTTATTAAAAAAATTGTTTTCCGTGGTTATCCCTATATACCAAAAATCAGACCTCTGGCTCTATTGGATTGCCCAGAATTAGATATGACTCTTACATAGGCCAGAATAAGCCATTGATATAGCTTAGCTGCAGAAGTATAGGGGAGGTCAAAGGTCATTGAAAAATCAGAAAAATAATACTTTAAAAATCTTCTTCTCAAAAACCGCCAGGTCAATTTCCTTGAAATTTCATATATAGCATCTAGGTAGTATTGCCTATAAAGTTTGCGAAAAGATTTTGGATCGGTCAAATTTTATGGAAATGGGACAGTAAAAAACATTTTCATTTCAAAATTGTAGCCAGGTCACATGACTAATTAAAAATTCAAGGGTCAGGTGCACGAGTACTACCCATCACCTGTTACCCCTGCAAGTTTGAGAAGTTTTCGTTCAGCCGTTCGAGAGATCTAGGTGAGCAAAGAAACGGCAGAAGAAGAAGAAGAGGAAGTCAGTAGAACTGAGCAATAACAATAGGGTCCCAGCCGGTCGGCTTGGGCCCCTAATTAAAGCTGCAAGCAGCGTTGGCGGGGCCCAAGCGGATAACATGGTTGAAAGATCTTGCACTAATGATATTATGTGCAAAATTCGATCTTGGAAAAGTATGATTTTGAACATCATCTCATAGTTACTGTACGTGTCAGTGGGGAATTGCACGTAAAATCCAATATGGCGGCCAAATATGAAGGATGTAGCACTTGTGGTTACTGAGTTATGGAAATATACTCATATTTAAGGGCAAAGGTCATCGAGGTCACGTGACATTTTGTCAAAAAAATTGTAATGCTAAGTTATCCCTATATACCAAAAATCAGACCTCTAGCTCTATTGGCTGGCTCAGAATTAGATATGCGCATAATTAATGAGGTACAGGATGTGGTGTCATAAGGTCTCCCATCATACCAAATATGAAGGCTGTAGCACTTGTGGGTACTGAGTTATTGACATATACGTATATTCAAGGTCAAAGGTCATCAAGGTCACGGGACATTATGTCAAAAAAATGGTATTGCTAAGTTATCCCTATATACCAAAAATCAGACCTCTAGCTCTATTGGCTGACTCAGAATTAGATATGCGCATAATTAATGAGGTACAGGATGTGGTGTCATAAGGTCTCCCATCATACCAAATATGAAGGCTGTAGCATTTGTGGTTACTGAGTTATGGACATATACGTATATTCAAGGTCAAAGGTCATCGAGGTCACGTGATATTATGTCAAAAAAATTGTATTGCTAAGTTATCCATATATACCAAAAATCAGACCTCTAGCTCCATTGGCTGGCTCAGAATTAGATATGCGCATAATTAATGAGGTACAGGATGTGGTGTCATAAGGTCTCCCATCATACCAAATATGAAGGCTGTAGCACTTCTGGTTACTGAGTTATGGACATATACGTATATTCAAGGTCAAAGGTCATCGAGGTCACGTGACATTATGTCAAAAAAATGGTATTGCTAAGTTATCCCTACATACCAAAAATCAGACCTCTAGCTCTATTGGCTGGCTCAGAATTAGATATGTGCATAATTAATGAGGTACAGGATGTGGTGTCATAAGGTCTCCCATCATACCAAATATGAAGGCTGTAGCATTTGTGGTTACTGAGTTATGGACATATACGTATATTCAAGGTCAAAGGTCATCGAGGTCACGTGACATTATGTCAAAAAAATTGTATTGCTAAGTTATCCATATATACCAAAAATCAGACCTCTAGCTCCATTGGCTGGCTCAGAATTAGATATGCGCATAATTAATGAGGTACAGGATGTGGTGTCATAAGGTCTCCCATCATACCAAATATGAAGGCTGTAGCACTTGTGGTTACTGAGTTATGGACATATACGTATATTCAAGGTCAAAGGTCATCGAGGTCACGTGACATTATGTCAAAAAAATGGTATTGCTAAGTTATCCATATATACCAAAAATCAGACCTCTAGCTCTATTGCTGGCTCAGAATTAGATATGCGCATAATTAATGAGGTACAGGATGTGGTGTCATAAGGTCTCCCATCATACCAAATATGAAGGATGTAGCACTTGTGGTTCCTAAGTTATGGACATATATGTATATTTGAGGTCAAAGGTCATTGAAGTCATGTGACATTTTGTTAAAAAAATTGTTTTTTCGTAGTTATCCCTATATACCAAAATCTGACCTCTTGCTCTATTAGATTGCCTAGTATTAGATATGACTCTTACATAGGCCAGAATAAGCCATTTGTATAGCTTTGCTGCAGAGGTATATTGGAGGTCAAAGGTCATTTAAAAATCAGAAAAATAATACTTTAAAAATCTTCTTCTCAAAAACTGCCAAGTTAATTTCCTTGAAATTTATTATAGAGCATCTAGTAGTATGGCCTATAAAGTTTGCGAAAAGATTTTGGTGTTAGTTCTGGAGAAGAAGATTTTTGAAGATTAAATTGGTATTTTTCAAAAATCCAATATGGCGGCCAAATTCATGTGACCGATCCAAACGTTTTTCGCAAACTTAAAAGAGGTCACTCTAAGGATGACATGAGTAAAATTTCAGTTAAATCGGTGTGTTTGTTCTGGACAAGAAGATTTTTAATGATTAAATTGCAATTTTCGTAAAATCCAAGATGGCGGCCAAATCATGTGACCGATCCAAATGTCTTTCCAAACTTGAAACAGATCACTCTAAGGATGACATGAGTCAAATTTCAGTTAAATCGGTGTGTTGGTTCTGGAGAAGAAGATTTTTAATGATTAAATTGTGATTTTCGTAAATTCCAAGATGGCGGCCAAATCACGTGACCGATCGAAACGCCTTTCGCAAACTTGAAAGAGATCCTCCTAGGGAAGACATGAGTAAAATTTGAGTTAAATCGGTGCGTTGGTTCTGGAGAAGAAGATTTTCAATGATTAAATTGTGATTTTCGTAAAATCCAAGATGGCCGCCAAATCACGTGACCGATCAAAACGCCTTTCGCAAACTTGAAAGAGATCCTCCTAGGGATGACATGAGTAAAATTTGAGCTAAATCTGTTGTTAGTTCTGGAGAAGAAGATTTTTAAAATTAAATCGGTATTTTCGCAAATCCAATATGGCCGCCACATCGCGCGACTATTCGAAATTTCTGTACCCAGGTGCACGAGATCTCATAGGTACCTATTAGCCCTGCAAGTTTCAGAAGTTTGCGGTAAGTGGTGCTTGAGTCTAGGTCGACAAAAAAGAGCGGAAGAAGAAGAAGAAGTAGAAGAAGAAGAAGAAGAAGAATTAAAGCTGCAAGCAGCGTTGGCGGGGCCCAAGCGGTGAACATGGTTGAAAAATCTTGCAATAATGATATTATGTGCAAAATTCGAGCTTGAAAAAGTAGGATTTTGAACATCATCTAATAGTTACTGTACGTTTCACTTGGAATTTAATATTTTACGGAAAATCCAATATGGGGGCCAAACCACGAGACCGATCAAAACTATTTCACAAACTTGAAACACATCACTTTAAAGATGGTATATGCAAAATTTCAGTCAATTCGATGTTTGTTCGGGAGAAGAAGATTTTTAAAGATTAAATCACGATTTTCGAAAAATCCAATATGGCGGCCAAACCACGTGACCGATCGAAACGCCTTTCGCAAACTTGAAAGAGATCACACTAAAGATGTTACATGTCAAATTTCAATCGAATCTGTGAATTGGTTCTGGAGTAGAAGATTTTTAAAGATTAAATCACGATTTTCGCAAAATCTAATATGGCGGCCAAACCATGTGACCGATCAAAACGCCCTTCGCAAACTCGAAAGAGATTACACTTAAGATGTTACATGTCAAATTTCAGTCGAATTGGTGTGTTGGTTCTGGAGCAGAAGATTTTCAACAATTTAATCGGATTTTTCGCAAAATCAAATATGGCGGCCAAACCACGTGACCGATCCAAACGCCTTTCGCAAACTTGAAAGAGATTACACTAAAGATGTTACATGTCAAATTTCAATCGAATCTGTGTATTGGTTCTGGAGTAGAAGATTTTTAAAGATTAAATCACGATTTTCACAAAATCCAATATGGCGGCCAAACCATGTGACCGATCAAAACGCCTTTCGCAAACTCGAAAGAGATTACACTTAAGATGTTACATATCAAATTTCAGTTGAATCGGTGTGTTGGTTCTGGAGAAGAAGATTTTCAACAATTTAATCGGATTTTTCGCAAAATCAAATATGGCGGCCAGACCAAGTGACCGATCAAAACGCGTTTCGCAAACTTGAAAGAGATCACACTTAAGATGTTATATGTCAAATTTCAGTCGACTCGGTGTGTTGGTTCTGGAGAAGAAGATTTTAAAGATTAAATCACGATTTTCGCAAAAATCCAATATGGCGGCCAGACCACTTGACCGATCAAAACGCCTTTCGCAAACTTGAAAGAGATCACACGTAAGATGCTACATGTCAAATTTCAGTTGAATCGGTGTGTTTGTTCTGGAGAAGAAGATTTTTGAAGATTAAATCACGATTTTTGCAAAATCCAATATGGCGGCCAAACCACGTGACCGATCAAAACGCCTTTCGCAAACTTGAAAGAGATCACACTTAAGATGTTACATGTGAAATTTCAGTCAAATCGGTGTTTTGGTTCTGGAGAAGAAGATTTTTAAAGATTAAATCACGATTTTCGCAAAATCCAATATGGCGGCCAAGGTCACGTGACCGCATGCGATTTTATTGGCAAATTCTTAAGACCTTAGGCCATGCTTGCCATACAAAAAATTTCAAATCGACTAGACCCCTAGGTCTTCTGGAGAAGCCATTTTTAGGTTTTTGGAAAATCCAATATGGCCGCCAGGTCACGTGACCAATCGAAATTTGTATACCCAGGTGCACGAGATCTCATAGGTACCTATTAGCCCTGCAAGTTTCAGAAGTTTGCGGTAAGCGGTGGTTGAGTTCTAGGTCGACAAAAAAAGAGCGGAAGGAGAAGAAGAAGAATTAAAGCTGCAAGCAGCGTTGGCGGGGCCCAAGCGGTTAACATGGTTGAAAAATCTTGCACTAATGATATTATGTGCAAAATTCGAGCATGAAAAAGTAGGATTTTGAACATCATCTTATAGTTACTGTACGTTTCACTTGGAATTTAATATTTTACAGAAAATCCAATATGGCGGCCAAACCACGTGACCGATCGAACCGCCTTTGCAAAATGAAAGAGATCACACTTGAGATGTTACATGTCAAGTTTCAGTCGAATCGGTGTGTTGGTTCTTGAGAACAAGATTTTAGAGATTAAATCACGATTTTCGCAAAATCCAATATGGCGGCCAAACCACGTGACCGATTCAAACGCCTTTAGCAAACTTAAAGAGATCACACTTAAGATGTTACATGTCAAATTTCAGTGGAATCAGTGTGTTGGTTCTGGAGAAGAAGATTTTTAAAGATTAAATGGGTATTTTTCGAAAATCCAATATGGCGGCCAAACCACGTGACCGATCAAAACGCCTTTCGCAAACTTGAAAGAGATCACACTTAAGATGTTACATGTCAAATTTCAGTCGAATCGGTGTGTTGGTTCTGGAGAAGAAGATTTTTAAACATTAAATCACGATTTTTGCAAAATCCAATATGGCGGCCAAACCACGTGACCGATCAAAACGCCTTTCGCAAACTTGAAAGAGATCACACTTAAGATGTTACATGTTAAATTTCAGTCGAATCAGTGTTTTGGTTCTAAAGAAGAAGATTTTTAAAGATTAAATCACGATTTTCGCAAAAATCCAATATGGCGGCCAAACCATGTGACCGATCAAAACGCCTTTCGCAAACTTGAAAGAGATCACACTTGAGATGTTACATGTGAAATTTCAGTCGAATCGGTGTTTTGGTTCTGGAGAAGAAGATTTTTGAAGATTAAATCACGATTTTCTAAAAATCCAATATGGCGGCCAAACCACGTGACCGATCCAAGCGCCTTTCGCAAACTTGAAAGAGATCACACTTAAGATGTTACATGTGAAATTTCAGTTGAATCGGTGTTTTGGTTCTGGAGAAGAAGATTTTTAAAGATTAAATGGGTATTTTTCGAAAATCCAATATGGCGGCCAAGGTCACGTGACCGCATGCGATTTTATTGGCAAATTCTTAAGACCTTAGGCCATGCTTGCTATACAAAAAATTTCAAATCGACTAGACCCCTGGGTATTCTGGAGAAGCCATTTGTAGGTTTTCGGAAAATCCAATATGGCCGCCAGGTCACGTGACCAATCGAAATTTGTATACCCAGGTGCACAAGATCTCACAGGTACCTATTAGCCCTGCAAGTTTCAGAAGTTTGCGGTAAGCGGTGTTTGAGTTCTAGGTCGACAAAAAAAGAGCGGAGAACCAGAAGAAGAATATTGAACTCCTATAAAACCAATAGGGGCCCAGCCGGTAGGCTTGGGCCCCTAATTAAAGCTGCAAGCAGCGTTGGCGGGGCCCAAGCGGTTAACATGGTTGAAAAATCTTGCACTAATGATATTATGTGCAAAATTCGAGGTTGCAAAAGTATGATTTTGAACATCATCTAATAGCTACTGTACTTTGCACTTGCAATTTAATATTTTACGGAAACTCCAATATGGCGGCAAAACCATGTGACCGATCAAAATGCCTTTCGCAAACTTGAAAGAGATCACACTTAAGATGTTACACATAAAATTCAGCTCAATCGCTGTGTTGGTTGTGGAGAATAAAATTTTAAAGATTAAATCATGATTTTCCTAAAATCCAATATGGCGGCCAAACCACGTGACCGATCAAAACACCTTTCGCAAACTTGAAAGAGATCACACTTTTTATGTTACATGTCAAATTTCAGTCGAATCGGTGTGTTGGTTCTGGAGAAGAAGATTTTTAAAGATTTAATCACGATTTTTGCAAAATCCAATATGGCGGCCAAACCACGTGACCGATCAAAACGCCTTTCGCAAACTTGAAAGAGACAACACTTAAGATGTTACATGTCAAATTTAAGTCAAATCGGTGAGTTGGTTCTGGAGAAGAAGATTTTTAAAGATTAAATCATGATTTTCGCAAAAATCCAATATGGCGGCCAGACCACGTGACCGATCAAAACGCCTTTCGCAAACTGAAAGAGATCACACTTAAGATGTTACATGTCAAATTTCAGTTGAATCAGTGTTTGGTTCTGGAGAAGAAGATTTTTAAAGATTGAATCACAATTTTCGCAAAAATCCAAAATGGCGGCCAGACCCGTGACGGATCAAAACACCTTTCGTAAACTTGAAAGAGATCACACTTAAGATGTTACATGTCAAATTTCAGTTGAATCAGTGTTTTGGTTCTGGAGAATAAGATTTTTAAAGATTAAATCACGATTTTCGCAAAAATCCAATATGGCGGCCAGACCACATGACGGATCAAAACGCCTTTCGCAAACTTGAAAGAGATCACACTTGAGATGTTACATGTCAAATTTCAGTCGAATCGGTGTATTGGTTCTGGAGAAGAAGATTTTTGAAGATGAAATCACGATTTTCCTCAAAATCCAATATGGTGGCCAAACCACGCGACCGATCAAAACGCCTTTCGCAAACTTGAAAGAGATGACACTTACGATGTTACATGTTTAATTTCAGTCGGATCGGTGTTTTGGTTCTAGAGAAGTAGATTTTTAAAGATTAAATTGATATTTTTCAAAAATCCAATATGGCGGCCAAGGTCACGTGACCGCATGCGATTTTATTGGCAAATTCTTAAGACCTTAGGCCATGCTTGTTATACAAAAAATTTCAAATCGACTAGACCCCTGGGTATTCTGGAAAAGCCGTTTTTAGGTTTTTGGAAAATCCTATATGGCCACCAGGTCACGTGACCAATCGAAATTTGTATACCCAGGTGCACGAGATCTCATAGATACCTATTAGCCCTGCAAGTTTCAGAAGTTTGCGGTAAGCGGTGTTTGAGTTCTAGGTCGCCAAAAAAAGAGCGGAAGAACCAGAAGAAGAATATTGAACTCCAGTAAAAGCAATAGGGGCCCAGCCGGTAGGCTTGGGCCCCTAATTAAAGCTGCAAGCAGCGTTGGCGGGGCCCAAGCGGTTGCCATGGTTGAAAAATCTTGCATTAATGATATTATGTGCAAAATTCAAGCTTGAAAAAGTAAGATTTTGAACATCATCGAATAGTTACTGTATGTTTCACTTGGAATTAATTTTTACGGAAAATCCAATATGGCGGCCAAACCATGTGACTGATCAAAAACGCATTTTGCAAACTTGAAACACATCAAACTTAAGATGGTATATGCAAAATTTCAGTCAAATTGGTGTTTGTTAAGGAGAAGAAGATTTTAAAGATTAAATCACAATTTTCGAAAAATCCAATATGGCGGCCAAACCACGAGACCAATCAAAAGACTTTCGCAAACTTGAAACAGATCAGACTTAAGATGTTACATGTCAAATTTCAGTCGAATCGGTGTGTTGGTTCTGGAGAAGAAGATTTTTAGAGATTAAATCACAATTTTCTCAAAATCCAATATGGCGGCCAGACCACGTGACCGATCTAAACGCCTTTCGCAAATTTGAAAGAGATCACACTTAAGATGTTACATGTCAAATTTCAGTCGAATCTGTTTGTTGGTTCTGGAGAAGAAAATTTTTAAAGATTAAATCACGATTTTAGCAAAATCCAATATGGCGGCCAAACCACGTGACCGATCAAAATGCGTTTCGCAAACTTGAAAGAGATCACACTTAAGATGTTACATGTCAAATTTCAGTAGAATCAGTGTCTTGGTTCTAGAGAAGATTTTTAAAAATTAAATCACGATTTTCGCCAAAATCCAATATGGCGGCCAGACCATGTGACCGATCAAAACACCTTTCGCAAACTTGAAAGAGATCACACTTAAGATGTTGCGTGTCAAATTTCAGTCAAATTGGTGTGTTGGTTCTAGAGTAGAAGATTTTTGAAGATTAAATCACTATTTTCTCAAAATCCAATATGGCGGCAAAACCACGTGACCGATCAAAACGCCTTTCGCAAACCTGAAAGAGATCACACTTAAGATGTTACATGTGAAATTTCAGTCAAATCGGTGTTTTGGTTCTGGAGAAGAAGATTTTTAAGATTAAATGGGTATTTTTCTAAAATCCAATATGGCGGCCAAGGTCACGTGACCGCATGCGATTTTATTGGCAAATTTTCAAGACCTTAGGCCATGCTTGCTATACAAAAAATTTCAAATCGACTAGACCCCTGGGTATTCTGGAGAAGCCATTTCTAGGTTTTTGGAAAATCCAATATGGCCGCCAGGTCACGTGACCAATGAAAATTTCAAGGGTCAGGTGCACGAGTACTAATTGATACCAATTAGTCCTGCAAGTTTGAGAAGTTTTCGTTCAGCCGTTTAAGAGATCTAGGTTGACAAAGAAACGGCAGAAGAAGAAGAAGAAGAAGAAGAAGAAGAAGAAGAGGAAGAAATAGTAGAACTCGAGCAATAACAATAGGGGCCCAGCCGGTCGGCTTGGGCCCCTAATTAAAGCTGCAAGCAGCGTTGGCGGGGCCCAAGCGGATAACATGGTTGAAAGATCTTGCACTAATGATATTATGTGCAAAATTCGATCTTGGAAAAGTATGATTTTGAACATCATCTCATAGTTACTGTATGTGTCAGTGGGAAAATCCAATATGGCGGCCAAACCACGTGACCGATCAAAATGCCTTTCACAAACTTGTAAGAGATCACACTTAAGATGTTACATGTCAAAATTCAGTTGAATCGGTGTGTTGGTTCTGCAGAAGAAGATTTTTAAAGATTAAATAATGATTTTCGCAAAAATCGAATATGGCGACCAGACCATGTGACCGATCAAAACGCCTTTCGCAAAATTGAAAGAGATCATACTTAAGATGTTACATGTCAAATTTCAGTCGAATCGGGGTGTTGGTTCTGGAGAAGAAGATTTTTGAAGATTAAATCACGATTTTCTCAAAATCCAATATGGCGGCCAAACCAAGTGACCGATCAAAATGCCTTTCGCAAACTTGAAAGAGATCACACTTAAGATGTTACATGTCAAATTTCAGTCGAATCGGGGTGTTGGTTCTGGAGAAGAAGATTTTTGAAGATTAAATCACGATTTTCTCAAAATCCAATATGGCGGCCAAACCAAGTGACCGATCAAAATGCCTTTCGCAAACTTGAAAGAGATCACACTTAAGATGTTACATGTCAAATTTCAGTCGAATCAGTGTTTTGGTTCTGGAGAAGAAGATTTTTAAAGATTAAATAACGATTTTCGCAAAAATCCAATATGGCGGCCAGACCACGTGACCGATCAAAACGCCTTTCGCAAACTTGAAAGAGATCACACTAAAGATGTTACATGTCAAATTTCAGTTGAATCAGGGTGTCGGTTCTGGAGTAGAAGATTTTTGAAGATTAAATCACGATTTTCTCAAAATCCAATATGGCTGCCAAACCACGTGACCGATCAAAACGCCTTTCGCAAACTTGAAAGAGATCACACTAAAGATGTTACATGTCAAATTTCAGTTGAATCAGGGTGTCGGTTCTGGAGAAGAAGATTTTTGAAGATTAAATCACGATTTTCTCAAAATCCAATATGGCGGCCAAACCACGTGACCGATCAAGACGCCTTTCGCAAACTTGAAAGAGATCACACTAAAGATGTTACATGTCAAATTTCAGTTGAATCAGGGTGTCGGTTCTGGAGTAGAAGATTTTTGAAGATTAAATCACGATTTTCTCAAAATCCAATATGGCGGCCAAACCACGTGACCGATCAAAACGCCTTTCGCAAACTTGAAAGAGATAACACTAAAGATGTTACATGTGAAATTTCAGTCCAATCGGTGTTTTGGTTCTGGAGAAGAAGATTTTTAAAGATTAAATGGGTATTTTCAAAAATCCAATATGGCGGCCAAGGTCACATGACCGCATGCAATTTTATTAGCAAATTCTGAAGACCTTAGGTCATGCTTGCTATACAAAAAAATTTCGAATCTACTAGACCCCTGGGTCTTCTGGAGAAGCCATTTTTAGGTTTTTGGAAAATCCAATATGGCCGCCAGGTCACGTGACCAATCGAAATTTGTATACCCAGGTGCACGAGATCTCATAGGTACCTATTAGCCCTGCAAGTTTCAGATGTTTGCGGTAAGCGGTGTTTGAGTTCTAGGTCGACCAAAAAAGAGCGGAAGCGGAAGAAGAAGAAGTAGAAGAAGAGAAGAAGAAGAAAGTTGAACTCCTATAAAACCAATAGGGGCCCAGCCGGTTGGCTTGGGCCCCTAATTAAAGCTGCAAGCAGCGTTTGGCGGGCCCAAGCGGTTAACATGGTTGAAAAATCTTGCACTAATGATATTATGTGCAAAATTCGAGCATGAAAAAGTAGGATTTTGAACATCATCTTATAGTTACTGTACGTTTCACTTGGAATTTAATATTTTACAGAAAATCCAATATGGCGGCCAAACCACGTGACTGATCGAACCGCCTTTTGCAAACTTGAAAGAGATCATACTTGAGATGTTACATGTCAAGTTTCAGTCGAATCGGTGTGTGGTTCTGGAGAACAAGATTTTTAGAGATTAAATCACGATTTTCGCAAAATCCAATATGGCGGCCAAACCACGTGACCGATTCAAACGCCTTTAGCAAACTTAAAGAGATCACACTTAAGATGTTACATGTCAAATTTCAGTCGAATCAGTGTGTTGGTTCTGGAGAAGAAGATTTTTAAAGATTAAATGGGTATTTTTCGAAAATCCAATATGGCGGCCAAACCACGTGACCGATCAAAACGCCTTTCGCAAACTTGAAAGAGATCACACTTAAGATGTTACATGTCAAATTTCAGTCGAATCGGTGTGTTTGTTCTGGAGAAGAAGATTTTTAAACATTAAATCACGATTTTCTCAAAATCCAATATGGCGGCCAAACCACGTGACCGATCAAAACGCCTTTAGCAAACTTGAAAGAGATCACACTTAAGATGTTACATGTTAAATTCAGTCGAATCAGTGTTTTGGTTCTAAAGAAGAAGATTTTTAAAGATTAAATCACGATTTTCGCAAAAATCCAATATGGCGGCCAAACCATGTGACTGATCAAAACGCCTTTCGCAAACTTGAAAGAGATTACACTTGAGATGTTACATGAAATTCAGTCGAATCGGTGTTTTGGTTCTGGAGAAGAAGATTTTTAAATATTAAATCGGGATTTTCGCAAAATCCAATATGGCGGCCAAACCACGAGACCAATCCAAGTGCCTTTCTCAAACTTGAAAGAGATCACACTTAAGATGTTACATGTGAAATTTCAGTCCAATCGGTGTTTTGCTTCTGGAGGAAAATATTTTTAAAGATTAAATTGGTATTTGGAAAATTCACTATGGCGGCCAAGGTCACGTGACCGCATGCGATTTTATTGGCAATTCTTAAGACCTTAGGCCATGCTTGCTATACAAAAAATTTCAAATCGACTAGACCCCTGGGTATTCTGGAGAAGCCATTTGTAGGTTTTCGGAAAATCCAATATGGCCGCCAGGTCACGTGACCAATCGAAATTTGTATACCCAGGTGCACGAGATCTCATAGGTACCTATTAGCCCTGCAAGTTTCAGAAGTTTGCGGTAAGCGGTGTTTGAGTTCTAGGTCGACAAAAAAAGAGCGGAAGAACCAGAAGAAGAATATTGAACTCCTATAAAACCAATAGGGGCCCAGCCGGTAGGCTTGGGCCCCTAATTAAAGCTGCAAGCAGCGTTGGCGGGGCCCAAGCGGATAACATGGTTGAAAGATCTTGCACTAATGATATTATGTGCAAAATTCGATCTTGCAAAAGTATGATTTTGAACATCATCTCATAGTTACTGTATGTGTCAGTGGGAAATGCATGTTTTACGTAAAATCCAATATGGCGGCCAAACCACGTGACCGATCAAAATGCCTTTCACAAACTTGTAAGAGATCACACTTAAGATGTTACATGTCAAAATTCAGTTGAATCGGTGTGTTGGTTCTGCAGAAGAAGATTTTTAAAGATTAAATAATGATTTTCGCAAAAATCGAATATGGCGGCCAGACCACGTGACCGATCAAACGACTTTCGCAAACTTGAAAGAGATCATACTTAAGATGTTACATGTCAAATTTCAGTCGAATCGGGTGTTGGTTCTGGAGAAGAAGATTTTTGAAGATTAAATCATGATTTTCTCAAAATCCAATATGGGCGGCCAAACCAAGTGACCGATCAAAACGCCTTTCGCAAACTTGAAAGAGATCACACTTAAGATGTTACATGTGAAATTTCAGTCGAATCAGTGTTTTGGTTCTGGAGAAGAAGATTTTTAAAGATTAAATAATGATTTTCGCAAAAATCCAATATGGCGGCCAGACCACGTGACTGATCAAAACGCGTTTCGTAAACTTGAAAGAGATCACACTTAAGATGTTATATGTCAAATTTCAGTCGAATCGGTGTGTTGGTTCTGGAGAAGAAGATTTTTGAAGATTAAATCATGATTTTCGCAAAATCCAATATGGCGGCCAAACCACGTGACCGATCAAAACGCCTTTCGCAAACTTAAAAGACATCGCACGTAAGATGTTACATGTGAAATTTCAGTCAAATCGGTGTTTTGGTTCTGGAGAAGAAGATTTTTAAAGATTAAATCATGATTTTCGCAAAATCCAATATGGCGGCCAAACCACGTGACCGATCAAAACGCCTTTCGCAAACTTAAAAGACGTCGCACGTAAGATGTTACATGTGAAATTTCAGTCAAATCGGTGTTTTGGTTCTGGAGAAGAAGATTTTTAAGATTAAATCATGATTTTCGCAAAATCCAATATGGCGGCCAAACCACGTTACCGATCAAAACGCCTTTCGCAAACTTAAAAGACATCGCACGTAAGATGTTACATGTGAAATTTCAGTCAAATCGGTGTTTTGGTTCTGGAGAAGAAGATTTTTAAAGATTAAATCATGATTTTCGCAAAATCCAATATGGCGGCCAAGGTCACATGACCGCATGCGATTTTATTGGCAAATTTTAAGACAATAGGCCATGCTTGCTATACAAAAAATTTCAAATCGACTAGACCCCTGGGTCTTCTGGAGAAGCCATTTTTAGGTTTTTGGAAAATCCAATATGGCCGCCAGGTCACGTGACCAATCGAAATTTGTATACCCAGGTGCACGAGATCTCATAGGTACCTATTAGCCCTGCAAGTTTTAGAAGTTTGCGGTAAGCGGTGTTTGAGTTCTAGGTCGACAAAAAAAGAGCGGAAGAAGAAGAAGTAGAAGAAGAAGAAAGTTGAATTCCTATAAAACCAATAGGGGCCCAGCCGGTAGGCTTGGGCCCCTAATTAAAGCTGCAAGCAGCGTTGGCGGGGCCCAAGCGGTTAACATGGTTTCAAGCTCTTGAAGAGATGGTAATATGTGAATAAATTGAGCATTGAAAAGTCTTTTAGTTGTTGTAAAGAAGGATTTTTAACATCATCTCATAGTAACTATAGGTTTCATTCGTAATCATATGTTTTACACAAAATCCAAAATGGTATTGCGATTTTTGCAATATCCAAGATGGTGGCCAAATCACGTGACCGATCCAAATGTTTTTTGCAACCTTGAAAGAGACCTCTCTAAGGATGACATGAGTAAAATTTCAGCTCAATCAGTGTGTTACTTCTGGAGCAGAAGATTTTTGAAGATTAAATTGGTAGTTTTTGAAAATCCGATATGGCGGCCAAACCACGTGACCGATCAAAACGCCTTTCGCAAACTTGAAAGAGATCACACTTAAGATGTTACATGTCAAATTTCAATCGAATCAGTGAGTTGGTTCTGGAGAAGAAGATTTTTAAAGATTAAATCACGATTTTCTCAAATCCAATATGGCGGCCAAACCGCGTGACCGTTCAAAACGCCTTTCGCAAACTTGAAAGAGATCACACTTAAGATGTTACATGTCAAATTTCAATCGAATCAGTGAGTTGGTTCTGGAGAAGAAGATTTTTAAAGATTAAATCACGATTTTAGCAAAATCCAATATGGCGGCCAAACCACGCGACTGATCGAAATGCCTTTTGCAAACTTGAAAGAGATCACACTTAAGATGTTGCATGTCAAATTTCAGTCGAATCGGTGAGTTGGTTCTGGAGAAGAAGATTTTTAAAGATTAAATCACGATTTTCTCAAAATCCAATATGGCGGCCAAACCACGTGACCGATCAAAACGCCTTTCGCAAACTTGAAAGAGATCACACTTAAGATATTACATGTCAAATTTTAGTCAAATCGGTGCGTTGGTTCTGGAGAAGAAGATTTTTAAAGATTAAATCACGATTTTCTCAAAATCCAATATGGCGGCCAAACCATGTGACCGATCAAAACGCCGTTCGCAAACTTGAAAGAGATCACACTTAAGATATTACATGTAAAATTTCAATCAAATCGGTGCATGGGTTCTGGAGAAGAAGATTTTTAAAGATTAAATCACGATTTTCTGAAAATCCATATGGCGGCCAAACCACGTGACCGATCAAAACGCCTTTCGCAAACTTGAAACAGAACACACTTAAGATGTTGCATGTCAAATTTCAGTCGAATCTCTGCGTTGGTTCTGGAGAAGAAGATTTTTAAAGACTAAATCACGATTGTCTCAAAATCCAATATGGCGGCCAAACCACGTGACCGATCAAAACGCCTTTCGCAAACTTGAAAGAGAACACTCTAAGGATGACATGAGTAAAATTTCAGTTCAATCGGTGCGTTGGTTCTGGAGAAGAAGATTTTTGAAGATTAAATTGGTATTTAATGAAAATCCAAGATGGCGGCCAAGGTCACGTGACCGCATGCGATTTTATTTGCAAATCCTTAAGACCTTAGGCCATGCTTGCTATACAAAAAATTTCAAATCGACTAGACCCCTAGGTATTCTGGAGAAACCATTTTTAGGTTTTTTGAAAATCCAATATGGCGGCTAGGTCACGTGACCAATCGAAATTTCAAGGGTCAGGTGCACGAGAACTAACTACCAAGCACTTGCCCTGCAAGTTTGAGAAGTTTTCGTTCAGCCGTTTAAGAGATCTAGGTTGACAAAGAAACGGCAGAAGAAGAAGAAGAGGAGGAGGAGGAGGAAGAAGAAATAGTAGAACTTGAGCAATACCAATAGGGGCCCAGCCGGTCGGCTTGGGCCCCTAAGAAGAAGAAAGTTGAACTCCTATAAAACCAATAGGGGCCCAGCCGGTCGGCTTGGGCCCCTAATTAAAGCTGCAAGCAGCGTTGGCGGGGCCCAAGCGGTGAACATGGTTGAAAAATCTTGCAATAATGATATTATGTGCAAAATTCGAGCTTGAAAAAGTAGGATTTTGAACATCATCTAATAGTTACTTGGAATTTAATATTTTACGGAAAATCCAATATGGCGGCCAAACCACGAGACCGATCAAAACCTATTTCACAAACTTGAAACACATCACTTTAAAGATGGTATATGCAAAATTTCAGTCAATTCGATGTTTGTTCGGGAGAAGAAGATTTTTAAAGATTAAATCACGATTTTCGAAAAATCCAATATGGCGGCCAAACCACGTGACCGATCAAAAGGTCTTTCGCAAACTCAAAAGAGATTACACTTAAGATATTACATGTCAAATTTCAGTCGAATCTGTGTGTTGGTTCTGAGAAGAAGATTTTCAACAATTAAATCAGATTTTTCGCAAAATCCAATATGGCAGCCAAACCATGTGACCGATCAAAACGCCTTTCGCAAACTCAAAAGAGATTACACTTAAGATGTTACATGTCAAATTTCAGTCGAATCGGTGTGTGGGTTCTGGAGAAGAAGATTTTCAACAATTAAATCAGATTTTTCGCAAAATCCAATATGGCGGCCAGACCAAGTGACCGATCAAAACGCGTTTCGCAAACTTGAAAGAGATCACACTTAAGATGTTATATGTGAAATTTCAGTCGAATCGGTGTTTTGGTTCTGGAGAAGAAGATTTTTAAAGATTAAATCACGATTTTCGCAAAATCCAATATGGCGGCCAGACCACGTGACCGATTAAAACGCCTTTCGCAAACTTGAAAGAGATCACACTTAAGATGCTACATGTCAAATTTCAGTTGAATCGGTGTGTTTGTTCTGGAGAAGAAGATTTTTGAAGATTAAATCACGATTTTTGCAAAATCCAATATGGCGGCCAAACCACGTGACCGATCAAAACGCCTTTCGCAAACTTGAAAGAGATCACACTTAAGATGTTACATGTGAAATTTCAGTCAAATCGGTGTGTTGGTTCTGGAGAAGAAGATTTTTAAAGATTAAATCACGATTTTCGCAAAATCCAATATGGCGGCCAAGGTCACGTGACCGCATGCGATTTTATTGGCAAATTCTTAAGACCTTAGGCCATGCTTGCTATACAAAAAATTTCAAATCGACTAGACCCCTGGGTCTTCTGGAGAAGCCATTTTTAGGTTTTTGGAAAATCCAATATGGCCGCCAGGTCATGTGACCAATCGAAATTTGTATACCCAGGTGCACGAGATCTCATAGGTACCTATTAGCCCTGCAAGTTTCAGAAGTTTGCGGTAAGCGGTGATTGAGTTCTAGGTCGACAAAAAAAGAGCGGAAGAAGAAGAAGAAGAAGAAGAAGAATATTGAACTCCTATAAAACCAATAGGGGCCCAGCCGGTAGGCTTGGGCCCCTAATTAAAGCTGCAAGCAGCGTTGGCGGGGCCCAAGCGGTTAACATGGTTGAAAAATCTTGCACTAATGATATTATGTGCAAAATTCGAGCTTGCAAAAGTAGGATTTTGAACATCATCTAATAGTTACTGTACGTTTCACTTGGAATTTAATATTTTACAGAAAATCCAATATGGCGGCAAAACCATGTGACCGATCAAAATGCCTTTCGCAAACTTGAAAGAGATCACATTCAAGATGTTACACATAAAATTTCCGCTCAATCGGTGTGTTGGTTCTGGAGAAGAAGATTTTTAAAGATTTAATCACGATTTTCACAAAATCCAATATGGCGGCCAAACCATGTGACCGATCAAAACGCCTTTCGCAAACTTGAAAGAGATCACACTTAAGATGTTACATGTCAAATTTAAGTCAAATCAATGTGTTGGTTGTGGAGAAGAAGATTTTTAAAGATTAAATCATGATTTTCGCAAAAATCCAATATGGCGGCCAAACACGTGGCCGATCAAAACGCCTTTCGCAAACTTGAAAGAGATCACACTTAAGATGTTACATGTCAAATTTAAGTCAAATCGGTGTGTTAGTTGTGGAGAAGAAGATTTTTAAAGATTAAATCATGATTTTCGCAAAAATCCAATATGGCGGCCAAACCACGTGACCGATCAAAACGCCTTTCGCAAACTTGAAAGAGATCACACTTACGATGTTACATGTCAAATTTAAGTCAAATCGGTGTGTTGGTTCTGGAGAAGAAGATTTTTAAAGATTTAATCACGATTTTCACAAAATCCAATATGGCGGCCAAACCACGTGACCGATCAAAACGCCTTTCGCAAACTTGAAAGAGATCACACTTAAGATGTTACATGTCAAATTTAAGTCAAATCGGTGTGTTGGTTGTGGAGAAGAAGATTTTTAAAGATTAAATCATGATTTTCGCAAAAATCCAATATGGCGGCCAAACCACGTGACCGATCAAAACGCCTTTCGCAAACTTGAAAGAGATCACACTTAAGATGTTACATATCAAATTTCAGTAGAATCAGTGTGTTGGTTCTGCAGAAGAAGATTTTTGAAGATTAAATCACGATTTTCGCAAATCCAATATGGCGGCCAAACCACGTGACCGATCAAAACGCCTTTCGCAAACTTGAAAGAGATCACACTTAAGATGTTACATGTGAAATTTTAGTCGAATCGGTGTTTTGGTTCTGGAGAAGAAGATTTTTAAAGATTAAATTGGTATTTTTCAAAA
Source organism: Ptychodera flava (assembly GCF_041260155.1). Taxonomy (NCBI): domain Eukaryota; kingdom Metazoa; phylum Hemichordata; class Enteropneusta; family Ptychoderidae; genus Ptychodera; species Ptychodera flava. The sequence goes on from NW_027248390.1 coordinate 629,289, forward strand.
ATCCAATATGGCGGCCAAGGTCACGTGACCGCATGCGATTTTATTGGCAAATTTTTAAGACCTTAGGCCATGCTTGCTATACAAAAAATTTCAAATCGACTAGACCCCTAGGTATTCTGGAGAAGCCATTTTTAGATTTTTGGAAAATCCAATATGGCCACCAGGTCACGTGACCAATCGAAATTTGTATACCCAGGTGCACGAGATCTCATAGGTACCTATTAGCCCTCCAAGTTTTAGAAGTTTGCGGTAAGCGTTGATTGAGTTCTAGGTCGACAAAAAAAGAGCGGAAGAAAGAGAAGAAGAAGAAGATTAAAGCTGCAAGCAGCGTTGGCGGGGCCCAAGCGGATAACATGGTTGAAAGATCTTGTACTAATGATATTATGTGCAAAATTCGATCTTGGAAAAGTATGATTTTGAACATCATCTCATAGTTACTGTACGTGTCAGTGGGAATTGCATGTTTACGTAAAATCCAATATGGCGGCCAAATATGAAGGGTGTAGCACTTGTGGTTTGTGAATATTGACATATACTCATATTTAAGGGCAAAGGTCATCGAGGTCACGTGATATTTTGTCAAAAAAATTGTAATGCTAAGTTATCCCTATATACCAAAAATCAGACCTCTAGCTCTATTGGCTGGCTCAGAATTAGATATGCGCATAATTAATGAGGTACAGGATGTGGTGTCATAAGGTCTCCCATCATACCAAATATGAAGGGTGTAGCACTTGTGGTTACTGAGTTATGGACATATACGTATATTCAAGGTCAAAGGTCATGAAGGTCACGTGACATTTTGTCAAAAAAATTGTATTGCTAAGTTATCCCTATATACCAAAAATCAGACCTTTAGCTCCATTGACTGGCTGAGAATTAGATATGCGCATAATTAATGAGGTACAGGATGTGGTGTCATAAGGTCTCCCATCATACTAAATATGAAGGGTGTAGCACTTGTGGTTACTGAGTTATGGACATATACTCATATTTAAGGTCAAAGGTCATCGAGGTCACATGACATTTTGTCAAAAAAATTGTATTGCTAAGTTATCCCTATATACCAAAAATCAGACCTCTAGCTCTATTGTCTGGCTCAGAATTAGATATGCGCATAATTAATGAGGTACAGGATGTGGTGTCATAAGGTCTCCCATCATACCAAATATGAAGGGTGTAGCACTTGTGGTTACTGAGTTATGGACATATACGTATATTCAAGGTCAAAGGTCATCGAGGTCACGTGATATTTTGTCAAAAAAATTGTATTGCTAAGTTATGCCTATATACCAAAAATCAGACCTCTAGCTCTATTGGCTGGCTCAAAATTAGATATGCGCATAATTAATGAGGTACAGGATGTGGTGTCATAAGGTCTCCATCATACCAAATATGAAGGCTGTAGCACTTGTGGTTACTGAATTACGGACATATACGTATATTCAAGGTCAAAGGTCATCGAGGTCACGTGACATTTTCTCAAAAAAATTGTAATGCTAAGTTATCCCTATATACCAAAAATCAGACCTCTAGCTCTATTGGCTGGCTGAGAATTAGATATGCGCATAATTAATGAGGTACAGGATGTGGTGTCATAAGGTCTCCCATCATACCAAATATGAAGGCTGTAGCACTTGTGGTTACTGAGTTATGGACATATACGTATATTCGAGGTCAAAGGTCATGGAGGTCACGTGATATTTTGTCAAAAAAATTGTATTGCTAAGTTATCCCTATATACCAAAAATCAGACCTCTAGCTCTATTGGCTGGCTCAGAATTAGATATGCGCATAATTAATGAGGTACAGGATGTGGTGTCATAAGGTCTCCCATCATACCAAATATGAAGGGTGTAACACTTGTGGTTACTGAGTTATGGACATATACGTATATTCAAGGTCAAAGGTCATCGAGGTCACGTGATATTTTGTCAAAAAATTGTATTGCTAAGTTATCCATATATACAAAAAATCAGACCTTTAGCTCCATTGGCTGGCTCAGAATTAGATATGCGCATAATTAATGAGGTACAGGATGTGGTGTCATAAGGTCTCCCATCATACCAAATATGAAGGCTGTAGCACTTGTGGTTACTGAGTTATGGACATATACGTATATTCAAGGTCAAAGGTCATCGAGGTCACGTGAAATTATGTCAAAAAAATTGTATTGCTAAGTTATCCATATATACAAAAATCAGCCTCTAGCTCTATTGGCTGGCTCAGAATTAGATATGCGCATAATTAATGAGGTACAGGATGTGGTGTCATAAGGTCTCCCATCATACCAAATATGAAGGGTGTAACACTTGTGGTTACTGAGTTATGGACATATACGTATATTCAAGGTCAAAGGTCATCGAGGTCACGTGATATTTTGTCAAAAAAATTGTATTGCTAAGTTATCCATATATACCAAAAATCAGACCTCTAGCTCCATTGGCTGGCTCAGAATTAGATATGCGCATAATTAATGAGGTACAGGATGTGGTGTCATAAGGTCTCCCATCATACCAAATATGAAGGCTGTAGCACTTGTGGTTACTGAGTTATGGACATATACGTATATTCAAGGTCAAAGGTCATCGAGGTCACGTGAAATTATGTCAAAAAAATTGTATTGCTAAGTTATCCATATATACAAAAATCAGACCTCTAGCTCTATTGGCTGGCTCAGAATTAGATATGCGCATAATTAATGAGGTACAGGATGTGGTGTCATAAGGTCTCCCATCATACCAAATATGAAGGATGTAGCACTTGTGGTTCCTAAGTTATGGACATATATGTATATTTGAGGTCAAAGGTCATCGAAGTCATGTGACATTTTGTTAAAAAATTGTTTTTCGTAGTTATCCCTATATACCAAAAATCTGACCTCTTGCTCTATTAGATTGCCTAGTATTAGATATGACTCTTACATAGGCCAGAATAAGCCATTTGTATAGCTTTGCTGCAGAGGTATATTGGAGGTCAAAGGTCATTGAAAAATCAGAAAAATAATACTTTAAAAATCTTCTTCTCAAAAACTGCCAGGTTAATTTCCTTGAATTTATTATAGAGCATCTAGTACTATGGCCTATAAAGTTTGCGAAAAGACTTTGGTGTTAGTTCTGGAGAAGAAGAATTTTGAAGATTAAATTGGTATTTTTCAAAAATCCAATATGGCGGCCAAATCATGTGACCGATCCAAATGTCTTTCGCAAACTTAAAAGAGGTCACTCTAAGGATGACATGAGTAAAATTTCAGTTAAATCGGTGTGTTTGTTCTGGACAAGAAGATTTTTAATGATTAAATTGCGATTTTCGTAAAATCCAAGATGGCGGCCAAATCATGTGACCGATCCAAATGTCTTTCGCAAACTTGAAACAGATCACTCTAAGGATGACATGAGTGAAATTTCAGTTAAATCGGTGTGTTGGTTCTGGAGAAGAAGATTTTCAATGATTAAATTGTGATTTTCGTAAAATCCAAGATGGCGGCCAAATCACGTGACCGATCGAAACGCCTTTCGCAAACTTGAAAGAGATCCTCCTAGGGATGACATGAGTAAAATTTCAGCTAAATCTGTATGTTGGTTCTGGAGAAGAAGATTTTTAAAATTAAATTGGTATTTTTCGCAAATCCAATATGGCCGCCACATCGCGCGACTATTCGAAATTTCTATACCCAGGTGCACGAGATCTCATAGGTACCTATTAGCCCTGCAAGTTTCAGAAGTTTGCGGTAAGCGGTGCTTGAGTTCTAGGTCGACAAAAAAAGAGCGGAAGAAGAAGAAGAAGTAGAAGAAGAAGAAGAAGAAGAAGAAGAAGAAGAAGAAAGTTGAACTCCTATAAAACCAATAGGGGCCCAGCCGGTAGGCTTGGGCCCCTAAATATTGAACTCCTATAAAACCAATAGGGGCCCAGCCGGTAGGCTTGGGCCCCTAATTAAAGCTGCAAGCAGCGTTGGCGGGGCCCAAGCGGTTAACATGGTTGAAAAATCTTGCACTAATGATATTATGTGCAAAATTCGAGCTTGAAAAAGTAGGATTTTGAACATCATCTAATAGTTACTGTACGTTTCACTTGGAATTTAATATTTTACGGAAAATCCAATATGGCGGCAAAACCACGTGACCGATCAAAATGCCTTTTGCAAACTTGAAAGAAATCACACTTAAGATGTTACACATAAAATTTCAGCCCAATCGTGTGTTGGTTTTGGAGAAGAAGATTTTTAAAGATTAAATCATGATTTTCGTAAAATCCAATATGGCGGCCAAACCACGTGACCGATCAAAACGCCTTTCGCAAACTTGAAAGAGATCACACTTAAGATGTTACATGTCAAATTTCAGTCGAATCGGTGTGTTGGTTCTGGAGCAGATGAGTTTTAAAGATTAAATCACGATTTTTGCAAAATCCAATATGGCGGCCAAACCACGTGACCGATCAAAACGCCTTTCGCAAACTTGAAAGAGATCACACTTAAGATGTTACACGTCAAATTGCAGTCGAATCGGTGTGTGTGTTTTGGAGAAGGAGATTTTTAAAGATTAAATCACGATTTTCGCAAAATCCAATATGGCGGCCAAACCGCGTGACCCATCAAAACGCCTTTGGCAAACTGCAAAGGGATCACACTTAAGATGTTACATGTCAAATTTCAGTCGAATCAGTGTGTTGGTTCTGGAGCAGATGAGTTTTAAAGATTAAATCACGATTTTTGCAAATCCAATATGGCGGCCAAACCACGTGACCGATCAAAACGCCTTTCGCAAACTTAAAAGAGATCACACTTAAGATGTTACACATAAAATTTCAGCTCAATCGGTGTGTTGGTTGTGGAGAAGAAAATTTTTAAAGATTAAAATCATGATTTTCCTAAAATCCAATATGGCGGCCAAACCACGTGACCGATCAAAACGCCTTTCGCAAACTTGAAAGAGATCACACTTAAGATGTTACATGTCAAATTTCAGTGGAATCGGTGTGTTGGTTCTAGAGAAGAAGATTTTTGATGATTAAATCACGATTTTCTCAAAATCCAATATGGCGGCCAAACCGCGTGACCAATCAAAACGCCTTTCGCAAACTTGAAAGAGATCACACTTAAGATGTTATATGTGAAATTTCAGTCGAATCGGTGTTTTGGTTCTGGAGAAGAAGATTTTTAAAGATTAAATTGGTATTTTTCAAAAATCCAATATGGCGGCCAAGGTCACGTGACCGCATGCGATTTTATTGGCAAATTCTTATGACCTTAGGCCATTCTTGCTATACAAAAAATTTCAAATCGACTAGACCCCTGGGTATCCTGGAGAAGCCATTTTTAGGTTTTTGGAAAATCCAATATGGCCGCCAGGTCACGTGACCAATCGAAATTTGTATACCCAGGTGCACGAGATCTCATAAGTACCTATTAGCCTGCTCAAGTTTCAGAAGTTTGCGGTAAGCGGTGTTTGAGTTCTAGGTCGACAAAAAAAGAGCGGAAGAAGAAGAAGAAGATTAAAGCTGCAAGCAGCGTTGGCGGGGCCCAAGCGGTTAACATGGTTGAAAAATCTTGCACTAATGATATTATGTGCAAAATTCGAGCTTCAAAAAGTAGGATTTTGAACATCATCGAATAGTTACTTTATGTTTCACTTGGAATTTAATTTTTTACGGAAAATCCAATATGGCGGCCAAACCATGTGACTGATCAAAACGCATTTGCAAACTTGAAACACATCAACTTAAGATGGTATATGCAAAATTCAGTCAAATTGGTGTTTGTTAAGGAGAAGAAGATTTTAAAGATTAAATCACAATTTTCGAAAAATCCAATATGGCGGCAAACCACGAGACCAATCAAAAAGACTTTCGCAAACTTGAAACAGATCAGACTTAAGATGTTACATGTCAAATTTCAGTCGAATCGGTGTGTTGGTTCTGGAGAAGAAGATTTTTAGAGATTAAATCACAATTTTCTCAAAATCCTATATGGCGGCCAGACCACGTGACCGATCTAAACGCCTTTCGCAAATTTGAAAGAGATCACACTTAAGATGTTACATGTCAAATTTCAGTCGAATCTGTTTGTTGGTTCTGGAGAAGAAAATTTTTAAAGATTAAATCACGATTTAGCAAAATCCAATATGGCGGCCAAACCATGTGACCGATCAAAATGCGTTTCGCAAACTTGAAAGACATCACACTTAAGATGTTACATGTCAAATTTCAGTCGAATCAGTGTCTTGGTTCTAGAGAAGATTTTTAAAAATTAAATCACGATTTTCGCCAAAATCCAATATGGCGGCCAGACCATGTGACCGATCAAAACACCTTTCGCAAACTTGAAAGAGATCACACTTAAGATGTTGCGTGTCAAATTTCAGTCAAATTGGTGTGTTGGTTCTAGAGTAGAAGATTTTTGAAGATTAAATCACTATTTTCTCAAAATCCAATATGGCGGCCAAACCACGTGACCGATCAAAACGCCTTTCGCAAACCTGAAAGAGATCACACTTAAGATGTTACATGTGAAATTTCAGTCAAATCGGTGTTTTGGTTCTGGAGAAGAAGATTTTAAAGATTAAATGGGTATTTTTCTAAAATCCAATATGGCGGCCAAGGTCACGTGACCGCATGCGATTTTATTGGCAAATTTTCAAGACCTTAGGCCATGCTTGCTATACAAAAATTTCGAATCGACTAGACCCCTGGGTATTCTGGAGAAGCCATTTCTAGGTTTTTGGAAATCCAATATGGCCGCCAGGTCACGTGACCAATGAAAATTTCAAGGGTCAGGTGCACGAGTACTAATTGATACCAATAAGTCCTGCAAGTTTGAGAAGTTTTCGTTCAGCCGTTTAAGAGATCTAGGTTGACAAAGAAACGGCAGAAGAAGAAGAAGAAGAAGAAGAAGAAGAAGAAGAAGAGGAAGAAATAGTAGAACTCGAGCAATAACAATAGGGGCCCAGCCGGTCGGCTTGGGCCCCTAAATATTGAACTCTAGTAAAAGCAATAGGGGCCCAAGCCGCAAGGCTTGGGCCCTATTTAAAGCTGCAAGCAGCGTTGGCGGGGCCCAAGCGGTGAACATGGTTGAAAATCTTGCAATAATGATATATGTGCAAAATCGAGCTTGAAAAAGTAGGATTTTGAACATCATCTATAGTTACTGTACGTTTCACTTGGAATTTAATATTTCACGGAAAATCCAATATGGCGGCCAAACCACGAGACCGATCAAAACCTATTTCACAAACTTGAAACACATCACTTTAAAGATGGTATATGCAAAATTTCAGTCAATTCGATGTTTGTTCGGGAGAAGAAGATTTTTAAAGATTAAATCACGATTTTCGAAAATCCAATATGGCGGCCAAACCACGTGACCGATCGAAACGCCTTTCGCAAACTTGAAAGAGATCACACTAAAGATGTTACATGTCAAATTTCAATCGAATCTGTGAATTGGTTCTGGAGTAGAAGATTTTTAAAGATTAAATCACGATTTTCGCAAAATCCAATATGGCGGCCAAACCATGTGACCGATCAAAAACGCCTTTCGCAAACTCGAAAGAGATTACACTTAAGATGTTACATGTCAAATTTCAGTCGAATCGGTGTGTTGGTTCTGGAGAAGAAGATTTTCAACAATTAAATCAGATTTTTCGCAAAATCCAATATGGCGGCCAGACCAAGTGACCGATCAAAACGTGTTTCGCAAACTTGAAAGAGATCACACTTAAGATGTTATATGTCAAATTTCAGTCGAATCGGTGTGTTGGTTCTGGAGAAGAAGATTTTTAAAGATTAAATCACGATTTTTGCAAAAATCCAATATGGCGGCCAGACCACGTGACCGATTAAAACGCCTTTCGCAACTTGAAAGAGATCACACTTAAGATGCTACATGTCAAATTTCAGTTGAATCGGTGTGTTTGTTGTGGAGAAGAAGATTTTTGAAGATTAAATCACGATTTTTGCAAATTCCAATATGGCGGCCAAACCACGTGACCGATCAAAACGCCTTTCGCAAACTTGAAAGAGATCACACTTAAGTTCTAGGTCGACAAAAAAAGAGCGGAAGAAGAAGAAGAAGAAGAAGAAAGTTGAATTCCTACGAAACCAATAGGGGCCCAGCCGGTAGGCTTGGGCCCCTAATTAAAGCTGCAAGCAGCGTTGGCGGGGCCCAAGCGGTTAATCATGTGACCGATCCAAATGTCTTTTATAAACTTGAAAGACATAAGCCTAAGGATGACCTGAGTAACATTTCAACTGAACTGGTGTTTTACTTCTCAAGAAGAAGCTTTTTAAAGAGTAAATTGGTATTTTTCGAAAATCCAATATGGCGGCCAAATCACGTGACCGATCAAAATGCCTTTCGCAAACTTGAAAGAGATCACACTTAAGATGTTACTTGTCAAATTTCGGTCCAATCGGTGCATTGGTTCTGGAGAAGAAGATTATTAAAATTAAATCACGATTTTCACAAAATCCAATATGGCGGCCAAACCACGTGACCGATCAAAACGCCTTTCGCAAACTTGAAAGAGATCACATACCCCCTGGGGCCCATACATAAAGGTCCAGTGAAAATTTCATTTTCGATGTGGGCTTTGACAACAGGCGTCTTGTGCACTGTTTCGTCTGCAAAAATAATATTGCAAGTCTCTCCAGGCAAATAGTTAGATTGTTGTATGACCCCTGGCTTTACCAAAGTTTGACAACTACCTGTGTCCCTCTGAATACTCACTTGTTTACCGCCTAAACACGCGACATAGGTATTTCTCCCAAGTAGATACTCATTACCAAATTCAGCCCAAATGTCACAGCCTTTGTCATCGTGACTACTGACAAGACCAACGACCTTTGTCTTTGCTGAACCTGCATTTTTATCAGACTTTTGTTTGGGACAATTTCTTGCCAAATGACCAGTTTTCCCACAAGTTTAACATGCAGCTGAGGGCTTTGACTTTTCACCTCTCTGGGATGAGTTATCAGACTTCTTTCCCTCACCCTATGGCTGTTTATTTTTTATTTTTAAAACTTTTGAAACCCCGATTCTGCTCAGTCTGATCGCTAGCAGCGCCAGAATGAGCAGATTTATAAGTCTCACCAAGTTTTCCAACTACGTATAGTTTTCAGGATCCCTTTCCTTCAACCATCTTTGCATTTGTTTGACACACCCTCAACTAATTGCATCATTATAATAGTTCACGTCCCGTTCTGATTTTTCATCAGCACTTAAGGATGGAATCTCACTTGTTTCCATTCAGCGGTCAAAAGTATCAGCAACAATATTACCCACATACAGAATGTCTCTTCTTCTGTATGTTTGCAAATCTAAATTTAACTCTGTATGACTCTCTGGTGAGCTCCTATTTCTTAAGTATGGCCACATTGACCGTATCATAATCCAGGGCGTCGTCTTCTTTCAACCTAAAATATGCCTCCTGGGCCTTACCAACGAGAGTCGGAGCTAATTTCTTTGGCCAAATCCTCTTACGCCAACAGTACGTTCAAGCTAGCCTCTCGAATGTACGCAAATGTGTGTCAACATGTCACCTTCTTTGAACTGAGGGAGTTTAGCAGTCTAATAATTGAACTCACGATCGACGTCATGTGAATTTTCCCTTTGCTTTTAACTCTAGTTCTTTCATTTTCTCTTTTTTGTGCACGCTGTTCCTGTC